>NW_023270158.1:13636053-14040460 GCF_011800145.1 Mirounga leonina
CCTTCCTTCCTTCCTTCCTTCCTTCCTTCCTTCCTTCCTTCCTTCCTCTTCCTTCTTTCTACTCCCACCATAAATATTTGTGTGCCTTCAGTGTACAAGGAGCTATAAGAGCGTGTTCAAGAGATATTGAGATGAATGATAGCATATATCTGAGCCCAAAGATGGTCAGGAGTAGGGGTGATAAACAAAATCATATATAGTTGTAATTCATGATAGTCTACTATGTGTACTTCCGAGAGAGGTGTCAAGTATGGTACAGGCTTGGGAAAGGGTCAGAACACATGCACTTGGAGGGGTTAGGAGAGGCTCGTTAAAGGAAATGAGGTTTAACTAGACTTTGAAGGAGCTCATACTGGTGTGGAAAGGAAAAACATTCCAGACAGAGGAGAATCAAGAACAGTGATATCATAATATTATAGGGTACATGATGCAGAATGTAAGAAGGTAAGGCTGGAGCCCCAAGTCTCCAGGTCTGGCAGCCAGGAACAAATGGAATGGGGTTTCATGGGCATAAGGAAAATAGAACATTTTATGACCTACTCAGATTTATGCTTTAGGAAGAAGAGGAACACATTAAGATTCTGTATCTCCAAGGTACCTTTGATTCCCAGTTTTGTGAATTTCCCAAGGGCTCCCAAATTCCATCTCTATTGCAACTTTCTTACTGTTGAACCCCTGTTCTCCAACAGCCATCATGGGCTCTCTTCATTTCCTTTTCTCTTGCCTCTTTTCTAAGACTAAACTACTGTTACCAGTGCTAGGTAATTACAGAGCCAAAGTTTAAAATTAACTTTTTTTTTTTTTTTTTTTAAGCAGAAGGCAACATTCTATAATGGAATGTATCCATTCAAACTCTCTTTGCTTAGTTAGAAAGTTACCACCCACCCTAGCAAAAATGCTGTGGTTTATATGTAACTTCAGTGAGAATGTTTGGCAATTCATTTGGGAAGAAGGGGAAGTTGGAAAAGGCAGCTGGGGAGAAAAAGAAAAAGGAAAGTGCTTTATGTAATGTAATGACAAGTTCGAAATATAAATTCCAAAATGGTTTTTTATTAAGATCATATGGAAAAGGAGTATTGCTTTAGAGTATAATATATATTCGGTAACAAGAAAATAGGATTTGGGTGCCTGGGTTGCTCAGTCCGTTAAGCTTCTGCCTTTGGCTCTGGTCTTGATCCTAGGGTCATGAGATCGAGCCCTGCATCAGGCTCCTTGCTCAGCAGGGAGTCTGCTTCTCCTTCTCCCTCTGCCGCTCCCCCTGCTTGTGCTCTCTCTCTAAATAAATAAATAAAATCTTAAAAAAAAAGAAAATAGGATTTATTCCTAGCAAGTATGAACCATTTTGTTAATTCCTAATAATTATAACACTTTGAAATTCTAGGAAAGAAAGCCAGTATGGCTTATGCTGGCCCTTGGTCACCACTGTTCTTTGATCCTATTAAATTAGCAAAATCGCTCCTTCCAATATGCCATTTAATTGATTAACTCCTTCATGTGCATGAGAACTATTTGAGGGTCCTGTCTGTTATAAGGATTGTGCTTAACATGGGCTGAAGATGTTAAAGAAAGTTCTTGCCATGTTTATGGGCTCAAGTTTATGGGCTAGTGGGGAAAACATCTGTGTTCAGTTGGGTTCCCTAGAAACAGACGGTTTAGTTGCTTCTGAGGCAGAGGAAGAAAGCGATTGTGGTGTGGTTGCACGTGAAGATTTACTGGTACAGAACAAACATAATGAAAGCAGTGTTTCATTAGTGTTAGCCAATCTGTGATTTGGACTAGTGGCGGGGGTAGGGGGAGACTAGTTTTGAATATAATGAATTTGAAATTATAGAAATAATATATCCTAGAGTTCCATATTTACTGAAAAAAAAGAGTCACATGACACTATTCACTTTTATATTAAATGACATACTAATTTCTTTCCTTAATGCAAGGGAAGTGCTATTACTTTATATTTTAAAATGCTTTCTTCGGCCCTAGTGAGGTGGTAGAAGCCATCTTCATGTTTTTATTTCCTGTAAAGATATTTAGTCAAGTTGAATTCACTGAGCCCATTGTGCCAGTAATTTTTAAAAGTAGTGGCTGTGTCTAAATGGGCACCCACTCACTAAATCATAGAAAATCTGAATAAGAATGAACTTAGTACACCTCCTTGCAGATATATAAAATCTCTTTACTACAACTCAAATAATTATCTGTTACCTTGTATTCACTTTAATCAACAACCACGTTGACTATTTTTCTCCTCAGTTGACCTGACATTCGACATTCAATTCAGTTCAACCAATACTCCCAGATTATGTACCTTCTCCACACTAAATGCAAGCACTAGGTTAGAATGGGCAATTCACTCATTGCCAAAGTAAGTAAAGGTGTAGATTGCTAAGTATTTTTAAAGACTTGTCTTAAAAGAAACAAGTAGTTCTCACCACCACCAAGTCTACTCTTCAAATACTGGATCCATTTCTTCTCTGGTCCTGGTATGTGTTTGCTAATTAGAAAAGTTTATGGTATTTTTCAAAGACCAAGAATTCAATGAAGATGATACTCCTTTTCTATTACAATACTCCCCTTGTGTTTATGGATGTAAATGTTTTATTTTTTAAATACATATTATTAAGCTTATTAAGGGGATTCAGCATCTCTATATATTGACTGTATTTTTTTAACTCACTATAACTTCAAGGCTCCAGGCTCATAAGTTATTCCATTTTTACTGTTTTTATCGTGCTATTTGTGCACAGCACACTTTTCTTTTATCCTCCTAGAGTTGAGTCAATTGATTTTAGCTTTGCCACACAAAGTATCACATTTCTTAAAGTAGTAAGTCATGTGATTTTAAATTTCCTACTCAGGAGCTATGTAGGTGGTATGGGAGAGAAGTGATGCCTGGTGGAACAGACTGTGCATCAGAAGCTCTTTAAACCTCATCTATATTTGTAAGTTAAAAAAATAGAATTACTATTTCCTGTTCCCAATATTAAAATTAGCTTTAATTTCTTAAGATCATAATCAGACAAGGTGTGGGTTATTGCTCTTAGCATCTTCCTTGGCCTTACCCAATTTCTTGAAACCAAAGATTCAAATCCTGGTAGGTCTAAACTCATCTTATATTGGTTTTGGTACTCCTGGTAGCCCAATCTTACTAGTTGTGTTATTCGTTTTAATGTTACTATGGCTACGATTACAAAAGTATAAAAAGAATACATATGATAAAATCTCATTGTGTGGCTTCAGTCCAGATTTTTGGATCTGAAGGATATTAACAAATTGAGGGCTCAGTTTAACTTCACTGGAATCATTAGTTAAGTCACGGATGTTAAATACACCTAGCTATTACAATTTAGTACCATTCTAAGAAAGAATTACAGCCCCCAAAGCTTATATTTGTATTTGCACAAATTTTCTTTTTGAGAATCTCAAAAGATAAGTGGAAATTGTTTAATACCAAAGGATAGTCTCTAGGAAAACTTATTTGTATGAGACCTGTTCTAATTTTATGTTTGGAATATTAAAGTGTGGGATAGCTTAGGGCAATGCACAAAGTATATTGAATTCCAAGTCACTGTCCAAACAAAGAAAGAGCTACGTAGACCAAGACACCAGCCATTGAATATAATAAGCTTAAACCAGGTAGTTACCTGGCCCCTGACAATACCATGAAGTGTACAGACTTTGCCTGTGATATTCTTCTGCCTCAACTTAAGCAGCTCTCTATCTCTTTTGACCACCATGCGCTAACTGAAATAACTTTGATTTCTGAATGCTGAGAGTTCCCCACCATGGAGAACACTGTTCTTCTGAGAATATTATGTGCTCCCAAGTCACTGCTAGCTGTGTCTTTTTCTCATCAAATTTACCATTTAAAAATTTTACTTCTGTGTGTCTCCCTGACTTGAACGTAAGTCTGAGAGGGTAGGACCTCAGCTCTCTGGGTCACCACATATCTTTGGTGCCTGAGACAGTGCCTGGCCCCTAGTATCACTCAGTAATGATCAAAGAGAGGGAGGAAGGGAGGGAGGAAACGAAGAAAGAAGGAAAGTTCTCCAGAGGTATCCTGGTCTCAGCAAGATACAAAAAGGAAGAGGAGTTTGTTGAACTAACACAGTAAGCCCAGCTTAGCACATATAATGGCATTCATGATGCAGTGGGATTTATATAGTAAAGGGAGTGTCTATTCCATCCCTCAGGTCAGAACACAGGCTCCACCACAGGCTTTAAAATGCCAGGTCAGTTGATAAGACACACTAAAAGCCAGGCTGAGAGCTTAGAACCTCTAGCCAAAACTTTTGGTTACATCAATAATGCAGAAAACGGTGTTTTATTTATTTTTTTTAAAAAAGATTTTATTTATTTATTTATTGGAGAGCGAGCGAGAGAGAAACAGCATGAGAGAGGAGAGGGTCAGAGGGAGAAGCAGGCTCCCGCCGAGCCGGGAGCCCGATGCAGGACTCGATCCTGTGACTCCAGGATCATGACCTGAGCCGAAGGCAGTCACTTAACCGACTGAGCCACCCAGGCGCCCCAGAAAACGGTGTTTTAGGACCATTAACCTGACAATAATTTTGAAGGTGAGTGAAACAGAAATGGACTGGAGCCTATACTTAGGTAGCTACTGCATTTTTATAAATTACAAGGTAATAAAACTCCTCATATTTTTTTAGCTTTGTGACTTCTTTCTCTATAATTTTTCCCCAGCATGTAAGTATTTGTTAAGAGGAAGCTTTTAAGAAATCATTGAGGGGCGCCTAGGTGGCGCAGTCAGTTAGGTGTCTGCCTTGGGCTTTTTATGATCTCGGGGTTCTGGGATCAAGCCCCACGTTGTTGGGCTCCCTGCTCAGTGGGGAGTCTGCTTGTCCCTCTCCCTCTCCTCCTCCCCCTGCTCATGTGTGTGCGCATGTGCTCTCTCTCTCTCTCTCTCAAATAAATAAATAAAATCTTAAAAAAAAAACCCAAGGGTGCCTCAATTTAAAAAAAAATGAATTTTCATCTTCACTCTTCTTGGTATTAATATATCCTCTCCTAATTGCAGAAGATCTCATGGTATACTAGAATTGACATTAGGATCAAGACAAGTCTGAGTTCCAATTTTGGCGTTAACATTTACTAGCTCTGTAAATTTTGACGGGTCACTTAGTGTTTCAGAGTTTTGGTTTCCAGATCTCTAAGAGAAAAAATGCCTACCTTTAGGATTACTGGGAGAAGTAAAAATAATATTTGTAAAACATATAGTGTAGTGCTTTATAAATAGTAGCTATACAATAAATGGTAATCCTTATTATTTTAATATTTTCACATGTGTTATGTTGTGAAAATATAGCAGTTAAGAACATTACATAGTTTTGTCACCATACCCAATGGTCATTTTTCCATCCTCATCTCAGTTGATCTGTGAGCAGCATTTGCACAATGGATCATTCCTTCTCCTTGGTACATTTTCTTCACTTGGCTTTCAGGATAACACAATCTCTTGGTTTAAGTTCTATTTCACTGGTTGCTTCTTTTCAGTCTCCTTTGCTGGTCTCTTCCCTTTCCTCTTCTTTGTGTTGGAATGACCTATGGCTTAGCTCTCAGTGGTCTTCTCAGTCTACACTCACCCCATTAGTGAGTTCATCAGCCATTTGCCTGGCTATAAATACCATTTTTGTCACCACTTCCTACATTTATACCCTCACCTTGGTCTCTCTTCTAAACTCCAAACACGTGCGTCCAACTGCTTATCTGACATCATCACCTACTTGACATTGTCAGTTACCTTGTCCAAAACTGACTTGTCTTTTCTCACTACTCTACTCTGTGCTCCCATCTCAACTGATGTCAGTTTTATCCCTCTATTTGTTCTGGCCAAAAATCTTGGCATCATTCATCATTCCTCTCCTTCTCTGACATACCACATCCAATGTGTCATCAAGCCCTGTTGGTACTATCTTCACACATATCCAGAATTTAACCACTTCTCACCATGTCTACCGCTATCACCTTTGTTGGAGCCTCCATCATCTCTTTCCTAAATTGCTGCAGTGACCGTCCAAACTGACTCTGTCTCTGCCATCGCCCTCTACAATCTGCTCTCCATACAGCAGCTACAGTTGTCTTGGAAAATGGAATGCAGATCATGTGAAGCTTGCTGGTTTTACTGAGTCAAAGCAAAATACTTGTGATGGCCTAGAGACATGGCCTACATTAATTCTTTGACTTCATGTCCCCTACTCATCGAGGCTTTTCCAACTTTATTTCTCTCTATCCTCAACTTGATGTTCTTTGAACGTGACAGATAAACTCTTGCCTTAGGACCTTTGCACTGGCTGTTCTCTTTATCTGATACAATATTCCCCAGAAGTCTCAAGGCTCACTTTCTCACCTCCATCATTTTTGGCTTTTATGTGTCATCTCCATGAGACCCACCCTGATCACACCCCCGAAAATTGTAACACACCCACCTCCACACACTCCTGATCTCCTTGTCAGCTTTCAGTTTAATTTTTTTTAGGCATTTCCTAGCCTGTAACATATTTTATAAGTTACTTCTTTATTATACTTATTGGTTATCACTACATTTTAGCTCGACAAGAGCAGGGATCCTCATCCATTTAGTTCACTGTGGTGTCCCAAGCACCAAGAACAGTGTAAATTTGGTGAAAATTTATAAAATGAATAAATATTGTTATAAAATAGAGATAATAATCCTCCATACCTAATGATACTGTTGTGAAGATTTAAGTAAGATGGTGCAGTTAAAGTATTTTATCGTGAGGCCTGGCACATATTAGGGGCTCAGTAAAAGATGGCTATTATTAAGTGTCTCACGGAAGTTAATTCACATGACGTACTCCAAAAATCAAAAGTATTACAGCTTTTGAACCCTTTCCTCCAAATTGAAATTTTACTAATTAGCACCACGAGAAGAGAATGTCTGCTCTAGGTATAGATGAGCAGATCCTATTATTATTAGGTTCATCTAGTAAAGGACAAAGAAAGATATACAAATATTCAGCTATAGTCGATAGCTCAGATATGTCAGTAAATTCAAATAACACTGTTCTTTTTACTTTATACAGATTAAACTTCATATAATTTAAAAAGTTGGTGACAACTAAATATTCTCTAACACGGGAAAATTTTTAAAATACTGCAATAAGATGGTTTACAAGATTGCTGAGAACTCCCCAAGAGTTAAGGAGCTGACAAAAATGATATTCCCACTGTACATTTTAATGACTAACCAATTTCTTTTTGTAGAATCCAATGACAGTTTGAATCATTGAACATATTTAATATTTGTGGTTCTTTCCCACATTTCATAAATAGAAAAAAATAATAATTGAAATGAGATAGTCTTATGTGTATCACAAATGCAGGTCTTAGTGTGTGGAATCCAATAGAAAATAAATACTTTATTTTTCTCTTTATTTGTGAAAACATTGAATAATAGTTATAACTGGAAGCCTTTGTAAGTCAAAACAAAAAGTATTATTTCCAGCTATTGAATGGATGTTCTCATTTTGTCTCTTTCCCAATCATCAGTTGCCTATTCTAATAAAATACATTCATTCTTCTATATTTCATTCATATAGCTTAGTCTTTTCCAGAAAATTTACAAATGTTTTACTGCCTGCCAAGCCTTGTGTAATTAAACTAGATGACAGAATGTGCCCATAGTTTATTCTGTGGATTTCTGACTATAGATGCAGAGATTTACATTAAGTCAGGGGTAAATGATACATTTGTATATATTTCTTCTTCCACTAAAAATACTTTAAGGATGTTGACTCTGGAATTCACTAAACAGGCAATTTGTGAATAAATCTATTGCCAGTTTTTCTTATTCTTTCATTCTTTTGGGTGTTCTTCATACAACTTCATTTCCTTTCTCCAAGCTTGATATGTTCAGATATTCACCTCCTCCTGCCAAAGTTCATTATTTTTCTTACCACCAGAAAACGGGTGAAAAATGGAAGAAAGAGGGGAAAAAGAAGAGTGGCAAACTTCACATTATTGTCTGGATGCTACTTTGATCTAAACATTGTAAGTTTTCTTCCAACTATTTTAGAAGAACCACTTTTTCTAGCATTTTTATTGCCACTCATGCCTACTTCACTTTGTTACTCCTCTGCTGGTTGTGGGTGGATGGAGTTTGACTATTTCAGAATAGTTACTGGTGGGTGGGTTCAAGAATCTCTAGTGGGTTGAGAAAAAAGCCATGTTTATATAGATAGTGATCCTTCTATTAAAATCCTGAGATTGAGTAATATTTAATGGCTATGTTCACCACGCACATAGCAGAGTCCATCTGTACAGGAACTGAGAGTATCTGAAGAGAATTCCATGGGGTCTTGGTATTCCTGTAAAGGCTTTGTGTGCAGGGGCTCTAATCTCTAAAATTTGATTCTTTTACTTGGTAGACAAAGTTTCTCTCCTGAAGGCATGACACGGGCCGGAATGCCTACGAGTCTGTACAAGTACAAAATGGTATGGATCTGTCAAGACTTTGCTTTCCCACCGCAGCAGATCAAAGTACACAGCATTAGGGCCTTGTATACATCACTTTGACTCTAAATGTAATACATTTATGTTGATTGGCTTTATATTGTGGGTACCTGTGGTAGTCCCATGATCTGCTTAGATGCCAAGTGAGTGCATTCTCTTCTTTGATTTGAAGTCTGGTTCTTTTATATTTTGAAATTCAGAGCTGGTAGAGACCAGTGATGCTGTGTATATATCAAAAGCACCACTAAATTTAGCAAACACTTTCTGTGTGACCAGGCCACCAAAAATAACGAGGCTCTCAAAATATAGAAGATTTTTGCTGGTTGTTCTGGAAAGACCACTTCACTTAAGTGATATATAAATTATAATAAATTCTAAGTAGGTATCATTATATTCTCATTTCTTGTCTTTTCTGTATCTGAGAAAATGTCTTAACTTAATCTTTACCACTTACCTTAATCTTCAGAGATTGAGTAATCATTGCTTTTCATGACCTACTTCATTGAAACAATACTACTATCAAAGCATGGGATTTGGGTAGCTATAGTAATGTTTACAGCTGAATCATAACTTTTGTAAGCAGAGAGCGGGTAATCAAATTACATATACTATGTTGTAATTATCATTCAAAAACTCAACATACTAGGACAATTAAGTGTCTAAATGATTTGAGATAGAGAGCCCATTTAAAAGAACATTTTACTTTCATTTTATTGGCAAGTTTTAAGACCAGAATTTAAAAAGCCCAAAAATGGACATAATTTAGGATGTGCATTTTAATGAGGAAAGTAGAGAAAATGCTAAATGATTTGGGGGGAAAAAAGGATATTTATATCTTTTAACACTTCTATAAGTGATACAACTTCTATCACTGCTGATTTTTTTCCTGTTCCTTAAAGAATGAAATAGTTACGTGTGATGGACGGTACCAGTCAGACTGACATGAAGATGTGAATGTTTCAAATAAGTGACATATTTTAATTTGAGGTTTCGAATCTAATATACCCTGCAAATTGCAATAGTCCTTAATGTAGAAAAAGGGAAAAATGTAGTGATTGAGTTTGGGGAAATTGTAAATTGGGCAGATCTAGCCAGCTGCAGTGATGAACAAGGCTTCCTTTATTATTGCTTCAAGAAAAGCTATTGAGTGGCTAGCACAAAGTAGCTGCTTGAATGCGGGAATATCCAATATCCCTTTGAGAGACTTATTTGATTATACATTTTCCCTTTACCCTCTTGTTTCTTTCTAGCTCTCCAAGTTCCACAAAAAGTTCCCATGACCACTGATGTTGTTATCCATGGTTTTGTTTTTTGACCCGTAGGTGATACTACAGACGACTGTTATCTATGTAAAATGATCTTATCAATCTTTAACTTTATACCTTATCCTGATGTTCCTTTGTTTAAAATCCTCCAATCCCTCCTTGATGATTAGAGGATTAACTGTAAATGGGTTAGCCTGACAGGCATTTTTTTACTATCTAGTTGAAGAATTCTTTTTCAGCTTTATTTCACACTCTGGTCAAAATGACTTCTCAGCATGCATATCCTTTTACAGTGCTGAATACAAACACACACACACACACACACACACATACCTACCCCCCCACACACACCCATGCACACATATACACACTCCTCTCTAGTTAGTATATGCTTCCCACTAATTTCTGCCTGGAAAACTCTTACTCATCCTTCAATACCCATCTCAGGTGTCTCCTCTGTTAAGCCTGTCTCAACTTCTCTGGTAGAGTGTGCTATCCAACACCACTCTCCATCATCCCCAATGATAAGAATACAAATTGGTGCTAAAGTACTTACTTTATTGTAATTAGTTTGTCTCTCTCTCCTGTCAGAATAGAAGCTTCATAAAGACCTGATACATCTGTGAAAAAATTAGCCCAGCACGTAGGGCTCATCATAACAGATCACAGTGAATACTTGATTGATTGAATGAACGGATCTTTACTTGGGGCTTTCGCACAACCTACAGTTGAGGGTGCCAATTCAATGTGCAGAGTTGGAAGCTGTTTGCAGTTTTATGGTCTGCCAACACATCCTTGGTTGTTGTACACTCCTCACTGATAGGATTTTTTCCAACAGTACTTGGCTTGGTTAAAAGTGTTCAAAATTGTTCTTTACTGTGTCTGTTTTTTCCCGCCCTGCTCAACTTCATTCTCTCAGTTTCTGTACAGCAGGCTGCTGGGACATCCTGTTGTTACCCATTCCCCTCCTCTGCCTTGCCCATCCAGGTGACTTTGTGACAAGAAAGCCTAGGAGCCTGGCCAGCTTCCAGCATCTTGTTGCTGGCGATCCTGTATTACAGTAGGCATTTGAGTGGTGAACCTGGGCGTGTTGCCATAACCAGCAGTGAAGGTGAATACATTCCAGTGCCAATAAGGACTAAGGCATGAAAGTAAATCCATGCAGAATTGACTTTGTCAGTGCTTTCTAGTAAAGGAGATTATCCATGCAAAGTGCACTGGTAGCAGTAGGCATTATTTTGTTACTTGTAATTCTAGATGAAAGGACACCAGTGTTCTTCACCTTAATTGGTGTTTTAGCAAGAAGCTGATGTTAATGGAAAGTACCATACCTTGTTGCATGTGTTGCCTTGCTCTGCTCAGGGATGGAGAAGTGAATGATACATAGTCCTACAGCTCAATGCTTCCCCAACTTGAATTGTTTATGAATCACCCAGGGGATTTTGATTCAGTAGATCTGGGAGACAGCCAAAGTTCTGCATTCCTAACAAACTCCCAGGTGGTACCACGATGCCAGTATTGCTGCTCTGAGGGCCTCACATTGAACCGCAAGGATGTAGAGGGAAGAGTGAGCTCCTCAAAAAGCAATGCTGGCTGGGGGCACCTGGGTGGCTCAGTGGGTTGAGCATCTGCCTTTGGCTCAGGTCATGGTCTCAGGGCCCTGGGATTGAGCCCCGCGTCGGGCTCCATACTCAGTGGCGAGTCTGCTTCTTCTCCCTCTCCCTCTGTGATCTTTCTCTCAAATAAATAAATAAAAATCTTAAAAAAAAAAAAAAAAAGCAATGCTGGCTAATGGGCGTGCCTTGTCTATCTCGGTGCTTCAACAATGCCACAGGACAACAAGAACATGCCCTAACACAAAATAAATCCCTTCCCCTATCACCACTTCACGTTAGTGCAGCTTGTTACTCATGGTGGAAACCTGCCTGAGTCAGTGGTCTCCCTCACACAGGAAGGCCTCTTAAGGTTCTTTGTGGAGAAGAGAAGATCTTGGCTACTCCCCCTCCCCAATCTTTGGTCAGAATGATTTAGTACATTAAAAGAACAAATCTTTCTCTTAGGGTATGACTATCTTAGCTACAGAGGAAGTGAAGTTCAGTTGCCAAGAATTTAGGGAGTCCGGCGAATTGCCACCAGGTCAGCTTTCTCTCCTAACTTGCCAAGAGAGCAGAGGACTCTCATTTATCGACCTCCTGCCACATGTGGGCACTGTGTTTTAGGTGGTGGAGATACAGAGGCATAAAGCATAGTCTCTTCCCTAAGAGAGCTTACGATTTACTCCATTAAAGGATTACCTTTTTGACCTATATTTGTCTTTAAAAGTATACATTTACTTACTGCTTATTAACAAAAATGTTGCTAGGACACTAACATAAGGAGAATATATTATGTTTTGAAGGCTAAATCATTACACACATTTACAGTATGGTTAGTAGAATTGTGAGTGACAATTGCATGCCACCTCCAGCCTGTAAATCATAGTTTCCTAGCTCTGCTTTAAAAACAAATGTGACCATGGGCCACGTGCTGTCGTAGCACAAAGAGTACTCTTCTTGTTAAACCACAAAGGGCATCCCAGAGTTTTAATTTTGTTTCTATGTGTAAAATTATATACTCTTTGGATAGCTACTAAATTAGGCCACACCACCATACTTCTCCAAGTAGAGGTGAGAGAGGGGAGCAGATAACTATAGACCATGAG
This sequence comes from Mirounga leonina, assembly GCF_011800145.1. NCBI lineage: Eukaryota > Metazoa > Chordata > Mammalia > Carnivora > Phocidae > Mirounga > Mirounga leonina. The sequence goes on from NW_023270158.1 coordinate 13,648,507, forward strand.
ATAGACCGCAGTAAACACCAGAGAAGTGAAACATAGATAAGGTTGTAGTTGGTAACCAGTGCAGGGAGCAAATCCAGCCCACCACCGGTTTTTGTAAATACAGTTTTAGTGGAACCCATTTCTGTTATCTGTGGTTGCTTGCAGCTTACAACCACAGAGTTGAGGAGGTGTTAACAGAAATTGTATGGCTTGCAGAACCTAAAATCTATCCCTGTAAGAAAAATTTTGCTGACCCCTAGAGTGTAAGAAGTAGGCTCATTTCTTTTTTCTTGATTATAAATTGGATTATAACATTGTGTAAGTTTAAGGTATACTGATATATGTGGGGTCAGGCCCAGGGAACAAAAGGAAGCCTTCCAACTGTGGTCCACCACTGCTATTCCCAGTCCCGGCTCTCTCCTGCACTTTGATGGACTTCATATACATCTTGTTCATATCCAAGTTCCATTTACATTCCCCAGAGCCCTGCCTCAAAAACACCTGTACCTTGACCTTCCTTCAAGGGTAGGGTTACACACACAAGCACTGTGGGGTCTGTCTTCAGGGAGCCAACCAAAAGAAGAGATCCACAGGGGTCTCTTATATTGTTTGGCCCATTGGCAATGGCTTGGCAGGAACAGGGCCAGAGTAGATCCTCTAAAGGGAGGGATAGGGCAGGGGCCTCTATCCCTGGGTCTAAGGGTAATACCACTAAGAAGTCTCATTTAAATTGGAAGCTGGACAAGGGAAATATTAGGAAAGTCTTTTAGTTAGGTGTGATACTGTAATTTATAATAAGAAATATATATATATATTGTTTTCCTCCCTGTTTCTGGCACAGAGCTCCTAAAATCTTGGAATTTCCTAAGTGTTGAGAGTGATAAAGGTATCTTTTGTTATGTTCATGAGGTGACTTTTATAAGGCACCTAAAGATGGGGGCTGGTCATCAGGAGACCCAGACCTGTAATTAGAGGATTAGAACTTTCAGTTCCCACCCCTGACCCACCTCCAGAGAGGGGAGTGGGGTTGGAGATTGAACCACTTGCCATTGGCCAATGCTTTAGTCAATCACAATTATGTAATGAAGCCTCCATAAATACCCAAAATGACAGGGTTTGGAGAGCTTCCAGATTGGTGAGTACATGGAGATTTGGGAAGAGTGGTGTTCCTGGAGAGGGCATGGAAGTTCTGCACCCTTTTCCCACACCATGTTCTACACATCTCTTCCATCCAGCTGTTCTGAAGTTATATCCTTTTTTAAATTTTTTTTGAAGATTTTATTTATTTCTATGAGAGAGAGAGCATGAGCAAGGGAGGGGTAGAGGGAGAGGGAGAGGAACAAGCAGACCCCCCTCCGCTGAGCAGGGAGCCTGACAGGGGGTGCCATCCCAAGACCCTGAGATCATGACCTGAGCTGAAGTCAGACGCTTAATGGACTGAGCCGCCCAGGTACCCCCTAAGTTATATCCTTTTATAATAAACAGATGATCTAGTGAGTAAAATGTTTCTCTGAGCTCTGTGAGCTGCTCTAGCAAATTAAATGGACCCAAAGAGGAAGTTGTTGGAACCTCTGATATAGCCAGTTGGTCAGAAGCACATGTGACAAGCTGGGCTTGTGACCTGTGTCTGAAATGGGAGGAGGGGCAGTCTTGTAAGACTGAGCCTTTAACCCGTGAAATCTGATACTATCTCCAGGTAGGCAGTGTCAGAACTAAGTTGAATTGCAGGACACCCAGGGGATAATTGCTTGGTGGTGTGTGGGAAATCCCCCTCCCCACATTGTAATTGGGTGTGCAGAACCCAAAGATTAGGTCTTGATGGTTGTGGGAATTTTGTTGTGCACAGATGGGGAAGAGAGGTATTCCAAGGAGAGAAAAACTTTGGAGCAAATTCAGAGATGAAAAAGCTTTAAACACTGGTAGGGAGTAGCTAGCAAAGTTGGATATTTTTCCCTCTGAAAATACATATTATCTCACAGCCACATCTTATGGTCAGTAGTATAGACATTATTCTCTTCGGTGAGTGAGAAATTGAATCCTATATTAGTTAAAATCAGAAACTGGAAACCGGAATAATTGTTTCAATGCCAATACTATTGTTGGAGAAGAAAAATGTTCTTATACCCTTCAAGATTCTTCTGGCTGGTCTAAGAATTAAATTGACATGAGACAGATTAACAGGAGAAAATCAAATTTAATAGCATTGGTACAGGGAATTCACCTAAACAGGAGATTCCAAAGACAGTCAGGCAAAACGAGGAATATGGGCCATCTAGAACTAAGGGGAAGGGAATAGGGGCCTGGGACTTCAAAGGGAAGGAAAGCAATTCACAAGAAGATGAAAAAGAGTAAATGTTTGGTAAACAAATGTTTGCTGGGCTATACAGAAACAATGAGACACAGAGAGGAATTTTAACAAACAGCCTTTGCCAAATTCCTCCCTGTCTACCACACTTAGTTCATAATATCATGTATTTATCTATGGTGGTAGCTTCCTTCCTGGAGAAGGCCCTCCATCCAAATCATTTGAGGTAATTAGGGGGGAGGTCAAAGTTTCTTCCCTAGTCTTTTGGACCTTGATTGCTTTCAGTGCAAAATAATCTACATGCCAAAGTGGCACATCTTAGGGTGACTCATTCTGAACCCCTACACTATCAACTACACCTGGGGCAGATTTCTTAATATTTCTACCATCATTTTGGAAGATCAGGGGCTGTTCTAGTCTAGATCTATGATTCTTAAGTATATGGAGAGTATCACTGTTAATAATAGGAATTTATTGTATGCTTTAGATGTGTTGGAGTAGAATTTGGGAGAGAAGGGAAAGAAGAGCCAGCTCTTAGTAGAGAACAAGTATTCAGTCTAGAAAATGGCTCAAGTTGCTTTTATTTTAAGGTTAGACTTAAATAAAATGACATAGTTAATTAGTGTCTGAGCTGCAATTAGAAAATAATCCTCATGACTTTGGGACCTATGTTTCTTGTCCTCTATACTAAATTCGATAATCAGCAACATGGCACCAGTGGGAAATAAGGGATGTATTAGACCAGTGGTTTTCTTTTTTTTTTTATTCTTATGTTAATCCCCATACATTACATCATTAGTTTTAGATGTAGTGTTCCATGATTCATTGTTTGTGCATAACACCCAGTGCTCCGTGCAGAACGTGCCCTCCTCAATACCCATCACCAGGCTAACCCATCCTCCCAGCCCCCTCCCCTCTAGAACCCTCAGTTTGTTTTTCAGAGTCCATCGTCTCTCATGGTTCATCTACCCCTCCGATTTCCCCCCCTTCATTCTTCCCCTCCTGCTACCTTCTTCTTTTTTTTTTTTCTTAACATATATTGCATTATTTGTTTCAGAGGTACAGATCTGAGATTCAACAGTCTTGCACAATTCACAGCGCTTACCAGAGCACATACCCTCCCCAGTGTCTATCACCCAGTCACCCCATCCCTCCCACCCCACCCCCCACTCCAGCAACCCTCAGTTTGTTTCCTGCGATTAAGAATTCCTCATATCAGTGAAGACCAGTGGTTTTCAAATCTTGGTGACAAAATAATTCCCTCGTGATCATTCTAAAATGCTGATTCCAAATATGAGGGATTCTGATTCTGCGGATCTGTGTGAGGCCTGAGAACCTGCATTCATGCATTTAGAAAGTACCAGTGGAAATTTGGATAAAGGTGGTCCTTGGATTCACTTAGAAAAGCAGTGGGTTAGAATGTACTGTACTTTCTTTGCTTTTGGACGGTAGCTCTCTCAGTGCCTTTAGTATGTCGAAGATCTGAGTTCTTCCTCCAGGGAAGATGACTGACTTGTGCTGACCCATCCACATTATCTTGTCTGCCCTGTTCCTGTGAGGTCTATGGAGTACCCATATATGAGACTGGAGTTAGGGAGTCACCTCAGGCCAAGAAACAAAAGGCAGTTTTCTGACCTTCTCTGATTTTATCATTGCCATACTCTAACTCGCTGAGCTAACCAGCCACAGTTCTATTGGAACTCACCATGGAGACAGATTAATTTTAACTCAGAGAACATGGGCTTTTCAACACAAGTTAAATATAGGCTGGCACAGAACATTACAGAAGCGTTAGGTCCTCAGAAATTTTTTTAGCTCCTAAACTTTGAGCAGCTACTAATGTATGCTCCTCATACTTTCTCTTGGTCATTTTCACCTTTTCTTCTTCCCATGATCACTGAAATAGAGAAGGCAGAACTTCACCAGCAGGAAACACAAAGGGCACCGGTGAGCAAGTTTCTCCTAGAAGATGACATTGAAAGTTAATGGAAAGAACAGGCCGCACATCTGAGGTTCTAAGGTAGACCCTAAGCTTCTGTGCTTGTTGTTTGTTTTCTTAGATGAAGATACTTACCTTAAAGAAATATCAGATACATTTTGAAATAAATTTCCACAAAATAAATGCTCTGAAACTTGACCAAATGGAAAAATTTGGAGGGAAACATACTGCACAGTTCCATCTGTAATAGTTTTTATTTTTCCTGGAACTAAAGAGAGTACACATACGTACACACAACTCCCACTTTTAGCAGATATTTCATTAAGATACTACTCAATGTAAATGTTGATGAGACTTTTTCAAACAGAGAAATTGCAATGATACCTTATTGTCTTTCATTATAATACTACTAGTTGCCATTAGTAACATTTGGTACTTTTGATTAGAATATGGCTTTTTTTAAAAGTTAATGACTTTCAGTGGTAAAATCGTGTCAGTTTAAGTGGGTTCTACAATAATATTGGGAAATAGAAGATGAAATGTAAGACTGGCGATAATGAACTTTAAATGACCCATATGTCAATATGCATTAATGTTTCAAAAATATTGACAAGTTATTAGTAATAAATTACAAATACTTATAAATCTGAGTAAGAAATTTTTATTGTTTGGAATATTGGCCTCCTTAAGCTACATTATGACACTAGTTGTAGTTAAAGGTGAAGACCCTGGAGGCCATTGCTTGAGATCGCATTCCAGCTCTGTGAACTTGGGCACCTTACATAAACTCTGTTTTTTCACCTAAAAATGAGTGAAACTACTCATAGGGTTGATACCAGCGTGAAAAGAGATAATTTACATAAAGGGCTTAGTATAGTGTAGTAAACAGTAAATGGTGAGTAAATGGTAGATACTCGCAATACTTAACCATACCTTCGTGATTTTTTTCTAAAGACCAGTGCTTAATAGATATATTCCTTTAATATCTTATCTCCATTGTGCATATAAACATACGCATTAATTTGCTAAAGTCAATTAATAAAACATACGTATAACTTCATTTTTGAAACCACCCTATAAATAATAAACATGCTTCCAAGTTCTCAACAGAATGATAAAAGCTATCAACAGGCCCTTGCCCTGCTGAGTTTCCCTCTGAAGTCAACAGCTCAGCCGGCCTCTTAAAGGCCACGGAAGCTTGAAGGTCAGACACTGTATGTACAGCGGGGATCTCCAGATTTATCTCTTAAATGCAGGTCACTCAGATTTGTAGCTGCATCCATCTCTGCAAGATATGAGACATCTTCTACATTTGAAACATTGACAATATGAGAAAGGTAGTAATCACACCCTGTAATCATACTTAGATCTACTAAATTAAAGACAGAAAACAGGGTCACACAAACATCACCTCTAAGTGATAGAAATCTGACCATGAGGCCCCAGCGAGCTCCCTTCCTCCAACAGCCATCAAGGTGGATTATGCTTCAAATATCTCAAATACTTAAAATCATAATCATAGTAATAATGGCAAGGATTCTGTTTAAAGTCATATTTATCAGTTGTCCTTTACTGATTTAAATCTTCACAGAAATGCAACTCCTGAGTGCATTTCGCCCTCCAATCCCTTGTTTTTACTATTTGAGAAAGGAGCATCCCCAGGGGATTTGACAGATTTACATATGGAGTTTGAGAGGGTTGAGCTTCATGTCACATACAAATATCTATGGACTCTTGAACAGATTACATTTAGGTTCTCCTGATGTCTCTCAGCCCTATCATTTTTTCATAAAATGAAATTAGAAGGTTCTGATAAGGTAGACTTCTCACAGGCTCTATTGGTTATCACCTCCATTTTTTGGTAGGTGTTTACAAATGGATGATTTGTTCTTAGATCTTTGTACAGATCAAAGCAATCTGACGATTTGTTATTTCCTAGAATTTACATTAAAAAGCTCCACGGTTTTCTATTTGTAATAAAAGCATTTTTCTCTTCGTAGTTGAGCATTTTTCATAAGCCCTTACTCTTTTGTCACTTTAGAAAAATATCTAACTTAAATTGGAATGGATTTCAATGTAAAGTAGTTGAAACCGTTGTAGTATAAAAATGAGATATCTATAAATCACATTGGAAGGTAATTACGAGAATGCATAGAGCTAAAGAATATAGAACTGCATTGGCCATAGGGAAGTGCTCATGAACTGTGAAACTTTACAATTTTCTTCCTTTTCTTCACTTGAAATTTGCATTGCTTTCCTCCCGGGGATTTCAAGAGATGCTTGAGAGAACTTTAAAACTTTCATTAATGTTTTAAATACCTGGGGAGTAAAAACAAAAACCGAGAGTAATAATGTTGGAGGAGGAGGCAGTGGAAAGGAACAGAGAATAGGAGCAAAAGGAAAAACAAAGGTGACTGGACAAAAAGGTAACATCCTCAGGTGCTTTAGTGGCTGATTCATCTGTAGTCTGCTTTTGTAAAATTTTATGTAGATTTGGAAGTAAGCCGCATAATACCACTTCCCACCCTCATTCCACCCCAACACTAATCATACACTCATTTTGGACAAGAGGCTGTCAATACCAAATCCCTACTATTCACCATACTGTTATTTGTAGTTACTTTCCATATTCTATTGAATACATGAATATATGATAATTCTGTTAATATTCTTATTCTTGAAATATTTCAGCTCTGCCATATATTATCAATATGTCCTTATCTTTAAAATGAGGATAATAGAAGTACTTATATCAAAGGCTTGCTTTAGGAATTAAAAGAGTTGGGGGACGCCTGGCTGGTTCAGTCAGTAGAGCGTGCGACTCTTGATCTCGAGGTTGTGAGTTTGAGCCCCATGTTGGGTGTAGAAATTACTTAAAAATAAAAACAAAAACTTAAAAAAAGAATTAAAATAGTTGGCTCAAGTAAAGGCCCTTCAGCAGAGGCTAGCTCATAGAAAGTGCTCGATAAGTGTTGTTGAGGGAGCTCTTTCAATGACATCCCTTATTTTTAAACTGTAGGGGCTTTACTATCAAATTGAACTTAGGAAATAGAAATGACAATAGGCAGAGCCTTTCCTCTGCTTTGTCTAGAATAGTTATAGAACTGAACTAATATTTTGAAATTTCATATGTTAAAAGATTCAAGCAATTTGCATGGAAAAGTAACAGTAGATAAATTACCTTTATGTTCCACTCTTGAAATTTTGCAAAGCATTTTAACAGAATTCTCAAAATGAGAAGGCCCGTTAGACTCATGTTTATCAATTCTCAATACACATCACTGTATTGCTAACATTTTTTATCCCATTCAACCATCTAGTCCACTTGGGAGGCTACTTAAAAGATGTTAGATTACAAAATGGTTTATGTCACCCTCCCATGTCTTTGACATCTCCATTTTTCTGGAACCTACAAAGATAGGTGAGCACTCTATGCCAGTACTCCAAGAATAGATATCTTTTTTTCCACACCTATCTCTTCTAGTGTGTGATTCTACTTATCTCTTTGAGACATTTCAATGGTTTAGTTTCTACTAACATGTTTTTATCAGGACTTTGCTCTATGCTTTAGACTTGAAAGGAAACTTCTTTGGGGATAGTTACATCTTACTTGTTCAAGGTGTGAAACAGAACTATCTGATTTTTCCATGCTACTCTGATACACAATGATTCTAAATTGAAGTAAGAGAGTACTGTTGCCTCCAGACTTTATCTTGAATAGTAAAAGAATAAGGATTGGATATTTGGGGTAGGTTAATAGACACACTACATGGATTACTAAAATTATTGCTTTTTTAATGTATTATAGTACAATTATATATTTTAACAAAAAAGCTCTTAGGAGAGTCAGGTGTAGGGAAGTTATCTTTATAACAGTGACCATTACACAGTACTCCAACATTACTCTGGTTTAATGGCACTTTCTGGTGATCTGGGTAACAAAAGTTACTCTAATTGGATTGGGCCAAATGAATATTTGATCAAGAACAAATTTCATTTTCAGCAAAATTACCAAGAAACTAAACTGTAAAAATATTTTATAAGGTCTTTGTATTTCTTATTCTGAGATTACAAAGTTAACCTTTCAACTGATTCTTAATAGAGTATTTGGAAGCCAGATTCCAATGAAGTCAATGAAAGGCTCTGTGGGTAGACTACCATGTGGGGAGGGCTCCCGTGTTTCTGAAGATAGTTTGAGATTATATTGTGGGTGGTGAAGGGGAGGGTACTTACAGTGTGTAGAGTCACGGACTTAGCAAGAATGTAACCCTGCTGGCTGCACCTTCTTTTCCCCACAGGGAATCCCAGCAGAGCAAGAAGGGGTGAAGTGGCTGAGAAGGGCCAGTGCCAGTGGTATGTGACTCCAGGATCTACTGAAAGAAGTTTGCAGGTCCATTTGTAGATCTTGATCTACACATCAGAGACTCAATAGTTACACTAAGATAAAGGTTTTATTTATCTGATTTTAACAGATGCAATAAAATTATTTAAATTACTCTTTACCATATGGCTTTCTTATCCTTTATATCATTTCATACATTTTTAAATCTATAAAAATGGTGGTGGTAAATAGAGAACATGATGTAAAATGTCAACTCTTATCTCTTTTCAACAGGTTAGAGTAGAAGATGGTTTTGTTTAACTGAGTTGTGCGACATAAATACCAATAGCTGAGCCTGGCATATAATATTTATGGAATAACCCTGGTTGTAAAGCTTTGCTTCTCTTCATAAGAGTTATGCATAATTTACAGTAAGGACTATCATGTTGAGCTAAATAAGGTTTAATATTCTTGAAGTGTTTTTATGCTGTGGTTACCTGACTCTATGAGTTAACTTGTATTGTGTTTAACTTATCTCCACTGTCCATGTCTCTTTTCACATTTTCATTGATAATATAGTCTAGTCCCACACTTACATACCAATTTATTTTTTAGAAGATTAGTTTTTTTTAAGATTTTATTTATATTTTTGCTAGAGAGAGAGAGCACAGGTAGGCAGAGCAGCAGGCAGAGGGAGAGGGAGAAACAGACTCCCTGCTGAGCAGAGAGCCCAATGCAGGGCTCCATCCCAGGACCCTGGGATCATAACTTGAGCTGAAGGCAGACGCTTAACCAACTGAGCCACCCAGGCACCCCTAGAAGATTAGTTCTATGAAATATTCTGAGGGAAAAAGAAAACAGTTCTTTGATCAAATAAGTTTGGAAAATGCTAAATTCTGTATCTTCTACTTGGATATTCATAATAGACATAAGTATAACTAAAGGCTCTGAGAAGTCCCACAGGTAAAAAACACTAAAGGGTGTTTAACCCAGTGTTTCCTGGATGTATTGGACCATGGGGCATGCTTTTTTTCCATAATGTCTTATTATATCCCACAGAATTTTGGGAAACGCCAATTTAGACATCTAACGCAATCACATAGATTTAAATTTGCCTGTGTATTTTTACTGAAATGAACCTAAATACATAAAGTAAGGGGGCATCTGGGTGGCTCAGTTGTTGAGCGTCTGCCTTCAGCTCAGGTCATGATCCCAGGGTCCTGGGATAGAGCCCCGCATTGGGCTCCCTGCTCTGCGGGAAGTCTGCTTTCCCTCTCACTCCCCCTGCTTGTGTTCCCTCTCTCACTGTGTCTCTCTCTGTCAAATAAATAAATAAAATCTTTAAAAAAAAAAGTACATAAAGTAAGGTTTGCAAAAAGTATACTGCATTTCTGTTTTCTTAAATAGAGTTCATTCCATCTCACCATCTCACTTGGGAAAACCTACTGTCTGCCATTACAGTCATCAGATGGCCTTCCTCTCTGGAGTCCTGGTTTCTTTTGAAGGAATAGGCCCACATCTCTGGTTTTCCAGACTTTGTGCCTCACCTCAAGGTCAATCTCTTTCTCCTCTGAGAGAATGGTGAGGAGGAGTCTGGACACAATGGGCTCTGTGGGCCTCTAGCCTATTGGAATTCTTCCTTTCTAAGCTCCTCTGACTCTTCCCTCAAAACTTCATTCTATTTTTCTCATTCTTTTTTTTTAAGATTTTATTTATTTATTTGACAGAGAGAGACACAGCGAGAGAGGGAACACAAGCAGGGGGAGTGGGAGAAGGAGAAGCAGGCTTCCTGCGGAGCAGGGAGCCGGATGCAGGGCTTGATCTTAGCAGAAGGCAGACACCTAATGACTGAACCACCCAGGTGCCCCTATTTTTCTCATTCTTTTACCTTACACTCTGATTACTTTACCAAACCTTACCAATAAGTTATCTTACCAAACCTTCATTCTTTTACCATACATCCTGATGGTTCATGTAACTCAAAGTTTAATTCACTCCCCCTTTCTGTGTGTTCAAAGAGGGCTTATTCCTCCAGAGTTCCAGGTAGGTGAGAGGACAGATTTCCATTCCCCATTTCCAGTTTAACAGAGGGAAAGAAAAACAAACATCAAGTTTCCATATTACAAGAGTCTGAAAACATTTAGACCCTTACGTAATTGAAAAGCCATCACTTTCATTTTTTTTTTATTAAAGATTTTATTTATTTGACAGAGAGAGAGAGACAGTGAGAGAGGGACCACAAGCAGGGGGAGTGGGAGAGGGAGAAGCAGGCTTCCCGCGGAGCAGGGAGCCCGATGCGGGGCTCGATCCCAGGACCCTGGGATCATGACCTGAGCCGAAGGCAGACGCTTAACGACTGAGCCACCCAAGCGCCCCATCCATCCCTTTCATTTATCTTTGGCTTTTACATGATTCTATCCTGGCCCTTGCCTCTCTCTTGCATGTCATAGCACTCTCCACCTTGCCCACTAAGCTCCAGATAGCCAGGCCTTGGATTCACTTTCTCCCTTTGGGCGTTTGCCCTTGCTGCTCCCTCTTCCAGCATCTTTCCTGCTCTTCCCACTCACCGTTCCTTGAAATCAAGGCTCTCAGATTAAATGTCACCTCCTTAGAGAAGTCTTCCTCAACAACCAGACCAGCGTATTTACCTAGTCCCTCACTATAACAACACCCTATCTTAATTCTCTGCATAGTACCCATTATTATTTGATGTTTTATTGTTTGGTTATTTATCTTTTTGTTTCTCCCAACCAGAATCAAAGCTCCATGAAAGCTGGGAAGTTATCTATCTTAATCTCCACTGCTTCCCCATTTCCTAATACAGTGCCAGGAAAATAGTCTAGACTCCACAGATAATTGCTGAATGAATGAATGAATGAATGAATTTTTGCCTTTTCACGTCTTTTATTTTCTTGCTTATTTCTTGGTCTTTTTTTTACTAGAAATTTCAGCCACCCTTTGCAGCCATTCTCTGCATTGTTTTATCCACCTCCCCCTCCACTCTGAACACTCTCATGCCATTCCATAAAATAGGCCACCTTCCTTTCTTATCTCTAAGTATACAGTTCCTCTGAGGGTCTGAGTTAATCTTTCATGTCTCTTTATATTAAACTACCTTGGAGACTCCATTCTTGCTTATACTTAAAATTACGTCTACGGCAAAAACTCTTCTATATTGTCTACTTTGACACCTATAGCTTAATCCCACCGCTCACTTCTCTGCTTTGCTGTTGCAGTGCTAGCAAAAACTGCCAGCTAAATCTTGTTTTCCTATTGTTCAATGTGTGTTAATATTATGTCATTAGGCAGACTGGGAACATTTTAGGGCAGAAACTATACCATATCCTTTATTGATTGATTTATTTATTTAACAGCACCCAAGACATTTCTTGAATTTACCATATTTCAATGAGGTTCAGTGAATACATGCATGTCCAAAAGTAGACAGTATATGCTGAAAAACACAGCATCAGTATTAATTAATGATCTTAGATGAGCCCCTTATATTATTTACTCATATTCCTAAAATTAGGAAGGAAGAATTAGTGGCAAATCTCTATACGATGCCCCCTTCTTGCCTTTAATGTGCTTTCTTTTGACAGGGCTGTTTCCTATTATGGTTTTCCCCACAATTAAAACATTTAAATATATCCCTTTAATGTATAAAAGTACTATTAGAATACAAAACCAAGTTGAGAAAATAAACAGATGAGAAAATATAATCCATGGGTTAATTGTCTTCTTAAATATTTTTCTTCCTTTAGTGTTTTGAAATGAGGATGTATTTTTTTGATGATCTAGGAAAAAAACAATCTTCCTAACACATCTTGGATATAGTATTCTGTTCTGGCCTTTTTTTCAGATACAACAATCATTTAAAATTATTATTACCTAAAAAATTTCTGTTTGTGGTGAGAAATTCAAACAATACCAAATTGCGGCAAATAAAAAAAAATAAAATGATCTTTCCTGGTTATAGCAAATGCATAACACATTTAGGCTTCTAAACTACAAAGATTTTATTTGTTTAAAAATAGAAAGAAGACAAATGAAATCCAATAGCAGCAATATATATTTCTCACTAAAATTTTATCTATTTAATCATAACATTCACTTACGCTTTTTATTAATCAGTCAGAAAAGTAATCCTGTCTGCAAAAGTAGAAATATATCGTCATCACAAAGTTTATAAAAGGAACCATAGAACCTATAAATTTTGTGTGTGTATTTTTAGTGACTGTTACTCCAGGGGTAAAATGCTATTGTGTAGTGAAGTGAATTGATTCTAATCACAGTTGTTTTCTGTGAATTAAATCACCAACAAAACACAATCACTATCCAAAGACTTTTAAAGGATAAAATTCCATCTGTGGTTGAAGATCAAATTTGAGAGTCCTAGTAGATATTCGTTTTTTTCACATTTAATTTTTGACTCTGACTCTGGGTATCTTAAAGAATAATTAAGTCATATTTTGAAAAGCCTATCACTTTAATATACAAAGATTTAGTATCCTTGTAAGCGAATATCTAGTGTATAGTGGGCTTAAACTTAACAGTGAGAATTAAAAACATATGCGTAGGAAAAAAAAATGGGCTATAAAATGGTTACACTTCTCACTCCATGAAAAAATAGAAAGACTAGCCAAATTATCAGCTTTCATTCCTTTCCTATTTCAGAAACAAACACATATCTAACTTCATTAGTTACCTAGGGGATATACATATATATGTATGTATATATAAAACATCTTTGCTTTTGGGTTGTGGCCCTTATGCTAAACTTATCCCTTGGGTTTCCTTATATGGGTCATGCCATAGAAATATCCATTTCAGGGCTAGTGAGTTCAGAATCTCTGAGAGAGCCATTATACTGCCTACGCATCCTTTGTCCTTGTCAAATTATGATGTTTTCATTCATTCTTCCTGTAAAGATCAAGGAGAGAATTGTTAAGTATGGCTAAAGTTACAGATTGTGTTGTACCAGCTACCAAACTCGAGGAATTTATCACAAGGGTATTCTATAATGGCCTGGCACTAGGTCAAGGCTGTTTTCAGTAAATCGATTGATGTTACTCAGTGTGTCTCTTGCAGCAAGACAGACAGCATCAGGCAGGAGACTTCGAGAAGGCTAAAACCTTCTCAAACGGTAGTGACATTTAAAGTGTGGCTTTATCCCCTGCATACATTGCACTCTGTTGGTAGAAATGAGAATGGAAGAGAAAGAGAAGATTGGATTACTGGTTAAGGAATGGCTTTTTACTCTTTCCTTCATATTTTCTTATCTCAAAATGTGAAAAGTCTGGCTCTGGGGGATTGTGCCCCTGTGTGTAAATGACACAGCAGAACAGCAGTTGTGCAGTCCTGTGTTCAAACAAGTCCTGGATATATATCTATTTCTTTGCCATGGATCATTTAACAGTTGCTGGAATGATTTTACATATCCTTTAAGTTAACAAGCAGTACCAAAAAGAAAAAAAAAAAAATACCTTTGAGGCTGCATTTAGAAATTCTTTAGTGTCAACTAGCACTGGGGACATTTGGTACTTATTTCATTTCTTGCTGTGATGTCCTGTTACCACAAAGACACAGGCTTAAACTGTTTCCCTTCAACTGTGTAAGGGGAAAAAAAAAATCATTTGAACGTTTCATATATTTTAGGAAGAGTTTAAATAATAGGGTCAAATTTTTGAAATTTGTACATGTCACTTGCTCCTCATCCATGCTTTTCTCTAGCCTCAATTTTGCTCTCCTTTAGTATTTGTCAGTTAATTGTGAATATTTGCAGAGGAATTCGAGAAAACGGCTCTCTTCTTTCTTCCATTACCACACCCGAGACAAATGGAAAAAAATCCATTGCATGGTATTTTTTACATGGTATTGCATGTTTAATTTCTGCTCTTTTTAACTTATCCATCTATCAGGGGGTGAAGACATTTCCAAAACTTATGTCTCCTTATATCCTACAGCATTACTTTTCTTGAAAGTCCACTGTGTTTTTAGCTAAAACTTCCTTAGACAAACTGTGACTGAGTCTTGTCGGCCCTCACTCCTCCCTTTTCTACTACCCACAACTACCTCACACACACACACACACACACACACACACACACACACACACACACACCCCAAGGTCATTTCACCTTCTGTGCCCACTGGTTACCCCTTTCTTGGTATAGTTTGTTTTCTTCCCACCATTAGACTTATCGATCTTACGGAATCCTTTCTTGGTACTCACATCAAACCTCAAATCTTTTGGCATCAACTCCATGAAACTTTTATCTATTTGCTCCTAAGTAATAATCTCCCTTATCTGAACACTGAATTATTCATCTGTAACCTAGCACAGAGTACCAAACTCTGTACTTGTTTTTATTATTTGCGTAGTTGATGTTTTACGTTTTGATCTTCCCCTCAATTCCATACACTTCTTTTGTAGTTCCCAATGCATCTAACCCAGTGGTCTGCATTTAGTTTTTAATTATTAACTAACAGGAGTTAAAGATCGAACCTTGCATACTTTGCAAGATTTCTTTAGAATAATTCCGTCACCGTGAATGAAAGACGGTTCCTCATCATGGCCGTGGAGCATTACACAGTACTAAAGCCAGCACATAAATAAACGCCCTGCTGTAGTCTGCGATCACTGGGAAGTCCCACTTGCAGGTGAGCAAGAAGCAGAGTCCCTACAAGTTAACTTATTACTTGAATATCTCTGAGGATATTAATGATGAAAAGGAGTGGCCAGAGGAAAGACTTTTCCCTTCTCCATGGCAGCACTGTGACTAAGTGACTTCTGGTAGATCAAATAGACTATTTTGGGGATTCCTGCTCACCCATCTCCTCTGTGTTTTCAGAGCTGCTGTAGAGCTGTTAGAACAGTGAACTGATGCTTTTTGACTTGCCAAACAGTGGGAGCTTTCTATTTAAATAGTTATCCCTTAGAAGAGCTATATTAGGGAGCTCAAAGGAAAGGATTTAAGGGCCCACACAGAGTAGAGAGGCAGCAGATCAGCCACCTACTGGGCCCTTGTTCCTTCGAATGCTTCAAACCACGTATTTGTAAGACCCACGACAGCCTCTTGCGCACCGAACTGTATGCTTCTCACCTGCCTTTTTGTGTTTAGCAAACACATGGGAAGGGCAGCTCTTCGCTGCTTTCTAACTTGCCTCTCGTTCTAGATAAGCAACACCACACAGCCAAGTGGGCAGAGATCCAGGCGTACTGCTGGCACTTGGTGGATGTCAGCATAGGAAAAGATCCTTCAGGGGGCAAGGAGACCAATTACCCAGATTTAGCACGTGCTTATCTTCCACATGACAAATATTAAAATGTCAATAGACTAAGAAACCAAAGGAAGTAATCAGAATGTCTGTTTTTTCACCAAGAATCTATATAGAGGCTTTTTTACAACTTTACTAAGAGGATTCATTCAAATTCCAATTAGTCAAACTACCAAGTTTATCATTTTGATAAGGGAATCAACTATACCAGAGGAAGAAATTGGGATCATTTCTCACGCTTTTAAGCACATAAGAACTTTATTACGTCCAGAGAATTACTCATGCTCTACCATTGTTGTTATAATTTACTGTTCTTGTGACCATACCATGGAAAATAGACCTATACCAAAGAAGATACAGAAAATATGAGTTATGGGTAGGAGACTCATCACCCTGATGGATAAAGGTCTTTTTCTAAATCTCATTGAAACCTGGCATTCAGAAGTAGGCCAGAAAATAGGCCTACCTATTCACTCAGACATCTCTTTTTGTATTATCATTAAACATCGCCTAGGAGGCAGCTAGTTCTATTGTGGGCCGACAGATTATTCTACTCCATTTTGTTTCTTTTTTGTTAAACATATAATCTTATGAACTATTTTAAACACAAAGAAAAGACAGAAAAATAAGAAAAAAATCTCAACATTTAGATTTTTTTATGTGTTGTTGAATCTTCTCCAACTTCCTCTTTCTTTTTCTTTTTTTTTTTTTTAAGGGAATGAAAGTTAGAGATACAGCTAAAGCCTTCCTTTTCAGCCCCTCTCTTTGCCACTTGATTTCTTATATACTTTTTACATGCAGGGTTTATAATCCTTTCAGAAGCTAATTTATTCCTTAACTCCAGGACCATCTCCTGACTTCCTTAGGTAGTCTGCAAAGGGACAGTTCAGAATAGTACTAACCATAACAGGTGTTAAACTTCAACCCCACCCCCACCCCCACCGCCTTAATCTGGTCTCACTGGTATCCAAATACCTTCCACCTTGGGAAGGACACCTCAGGTTGACTACTCTGAAAGAGTGATTTCTAGCCTAACAGCTTTGAAGTGTGGAAGAGTCATTTATGTACTACCCAAAACCATACACCGCTGTCCTTCAATCCTTAGCATTTTGGTCTTGAGATGCCCTGATCAGTCATGATCATTTGGCACTATACCTGTTTTTGTTTTTGTTTAGTACTTTGCCGTCAATACCTTGATTAACTTTTCTCATCTCTTGGCCTAAGGATCTACAGAATAATCTAATAAAAGGAAGTAAGGTAGATGAATAACAGGTTTAATATCACACTTCAGAGTATCCCTACTTTGTAATGGATGCTTATACTCTCCCACTCCCCGGGATACATCATGTTCTCTTAGCTTTGTGTCTTCCCAAATCAAAATATAGAGCAAAGGTGAAGAAGTGGAAGTTGGCAGCTATGTGGTTTGGGTATTGAATTGTTCCCACATCAAAAGATTTGTGAACTGTGCATTTTAAACAGCTCTCAGTTCATGGCTCTCTTTAACTGATTTGAAAAAGCAGGAAGGGAGGGTGAGGAAAATATTAAAGAAAATGGCCTTGACTGTTCAATCTAGTTTTAAAGATAAAAAGTTTAACTCAGGTAGGTTTAAGGCTTATACTCTTAAGTGATGAAAACCTCGATTTTAAAGGACAAAATGAGAAGGTAGGTAGTAAATCCAAGATGGCAGGTTTACCCAGGTCTCCTTTGCTGCTCACTAACACAGTTCTTCTGAGGGATAGCAATTTAAATAGAAAGCTTTCATTGCTAGGGAAGCAAAAACATTAAGACATTGTTTTAACAGCTTCACAGAATCTGCCGTTTCATCCTAAATACGGTGCTAAGAAATGAGCAGTTATCTCTGGGGTGGGAGCGGGGCCCACAGTCAACACCTATGCTCAAGTCTGTGCTTTTTACACTTTTAGTTTCCATTTTCCTTAATCAATATTTACCAGGTGACAGTCACAGCTTCCGTGGCTTCTGTTTTCTAACGATCTTTCTGTTGTTGGTACTTCAGAGTTTCAAACACTTCCCTGCCTATGAAAATTTCTAGGCTAACTCCTTTTTCTTTTACAAATAGCCACATCAATTGTACCTGATTTCTAAGATCAGTAGCACATTGGAAAATTGGGATTTGTTATTGAATTTCGGCACTTAAAAAAGAATCCTCCAGCACTCCCTTACTTGTACCATTGATTGGGTCATTTTCTTTTGTTGCTTCTGTTAAGTGACACTTTTTCAGACAACTGTCATTTATAGGTTATCTCATGCTGTGTAACAAACCACCACAAAATGTAGTGGAAAAAAACAATGAGCTCACTAGCTGGCCAGTTCTTCTTGTTTGGGCTAGTCTAAACTGATCTCTCTGGGGCTTGAGCATGTGTCATGGTCATTTGCAGGTGGCTTGGGGGCTGGCTAATCTAGGATGGTTTCACTCACATGTCTGGGCGTTGGCTGGTTATAGGCTGGGTCACGTGTCTGTCAATATCCAGCAGGCTAGCCTGGGCTTATCTTCCCCATGGTCACAAAGTTCTGAGAAAGAACAGAAATGAGCATGCGAGGTCTCTTGAGTCTCAGAACTGGTGTATTGTGACTTCCATTGCAGTCTATTGGTCAAAATGTCACAAGGCCAGTCCAGATTCAAGAGGAGGGGAAGTAGACGCTGCCTCTTTAGGGAGAGGAATAGCAAAATCACATTGCAAGGGGTATGGATACAGGAAAGGGCAAAGAATTATGTTTTTCCCCCCATCTACTGCATGTACTTAGCTCTTCCCATGATGTAGCTGTCTCAAATAATTTTCTTTCTTAGAGCAGCTATTTTGATCTACAGAGAATATTGATCCATCATATTTATGAAGAAAATTACACCACAGAAAGGATTATTTAGGCATTGTAAGTGTTCACAAGAATGAGAAACACTGAAGCCTTCATCAGATGAGCCCGTTCAGTTCTTAAGTGAAGTGTTTTTACCCTTCCAAGAATCAACCAAAGTTCTATTTTCATCAGATTAAAGCAATGCCAAGTCAGATGCATGAAATTGCATGAAGAATGTGATGCATTTGCTTATTCTTTATCACACCTGGACACAATCAATACCTTGATGTGGAGTACAGATCATATAGAGCCTTCTGAATTCAGCGCTATGCCAACAGATCTCTGCTCGATGAGTTTTGTTTTTTATAAACTTGAAGTTGACCTTTAGCTTTGTATTATCTGGTCAAAAAAATCCTTAAACCCTTAACCTTTCATTTTTATTCTTATTCTCTAATTCATTAAGATGTTTGGAGATTATTGCTAGCCAATTCTCTTTCTGGTGCCATTTCATCACAGAAAGAAGACCAGCAAATAAATGTGGATATTAAATAGTACTCATTCTTGTTTTGCAAAATCAAAATGCTTTGCATGAGATTACTAAATATCAAGCACATTATCTTTGAGAGATTATCTTTCAGAAGACAAATTTATGGAATGTATACCATGAGCAGGTTTATTACATCTTGCATCGCACACTGAGTGGGAGAGTAGCAGATTTAATAGTGTGGACAAGGGAAATGTATACAAAGAGAATGTGCCCTTGTTTTTTGGCTTTGCTTTATTATAGAAACAAAGTTTGTGACTTGAAGGAACCTAAGGGATTTCCCAGTCTTGTCCTGCCTGAAACCTCCAATAATGAATAACTCATTGTATCAAAGGAAGCTAAATCCATTTCTAAGTGGCTTATTGGCTAGTCATGACTGGAAGTGTTTGAGCAAAAGCTGATAGACTATGGGGGAGCTTACTGTGTGCCGCCATTCTTCATGAAAAATACGGTATATTAAAGACATGGACATGTCAATCACAACAAAATAAGATATGTGTTAAAATATAATACACACATACCTTGGAGACACAGAATAAAGTGAATTTTATTATCCAGTTTAACGGGCAGAACTTGGTGATTGTGTACATAGGTGGAACAGTGGAGGTGGAGAAGCTAAAGATAGTTGCTATCAGTTGAATTTGGGAATATCTAATAATCAGCGTTACTGGGAGCATGCCAGAACACTCTGTGTATCTACAGTTTTCCAAGACTAAAGCCACATCCATTTTCTGAGATCAAATTCCCTCCTTGGCCCATTATGGAAACACCACCTGGACCTCAATGAATGAGTGCCAAGAAGCCCTTTAATGATAGGCATGGATGGCAAAGGGAGGCTTTAAATTGGCCAAGTGCTTCCTCTGCAGTCATCCTATCCAGCTTGTGGCAGGTTTGAACAGCATGATGAAGTATTATTTTAACATTACACATAAACTTTATTCTCCTCCTTAGCAAATTGCCTCCTAAATTTTTTCAGTTATCTGATGTGTTAAAGATAGAAAAAACTCAATTTGTTAATTCTAGGGAAATTATTGTCACAGCAAGGAGCCATACCAAGGAAGTCTAAAAAAGCAATGACAACAATACTAGAAACTTGAGGGGAAAAAAGTCATAAAAAATATATTTCCAGGGACACTTTTCTATCTTTCTTTTCATTGCTGATTTGCAGTCAGTGATAGCTCTGCTCTTTTGTTTCATTTGTCCTCTCCACCTCCCCCCCCAACTAATCTTGGTTTTATTTTTGTTTCAATTTCCCCTAGCTTTCTTTCCAGATAATATCTCTTTCCTTTTCCCAAGCCCTAATTCACTTCATTCTACTATTCTCCTACCGCGTAGCTTTCACAACAATCCAATCAGGACACTTCTGATCAGTTTCATCCTAGGGTTTACTTGTTCACCTTCAAGAAGATAATTGTTTAACCTTAGAGATGGGGTAAACAAAAGGGCAAATCAGGCTGTGCACACATTCAGGCCTTTCCTTCATCTTGCACCCTTAGGCTTCCAGATATACCCATGTGCATCCTCTCTGCCTTCAACCCCTATAGGCCACCCTGGTTGCCCTTCCTCAGAGTGGCCCTGGGGGTTCAAAAACTGGTCCCAATACACAGAGGTCAAGGAGAGACCAAAGAAAAAGGCAGACCACTCCAGGTTAGTAGCTGGCAAGTTTAGTAGGCAAGGAAACCTCCCTACAAGGCTCATCTCGGGCACTGTAAGATAAGTAGATCTCCACACCCACCTGCCAGAATCTTAAAAGTTTATATAGAAGCCTAACTGGGTCTCAACAACACATTGCTCTCTCAAGGCTGTGTCCTTGAAAAGGGCTCCAGCTGTGGTAATGGTAGGCAGAATGTACATTCCAAGGACAGGGGTTTAGGAGCCTCTGATTGCCTGGGTGCAGCTCCTGGGTCCCCTGGTGGTCACATCCCCTTCATGACCTCCAGCACCCTGGTCCTAATTTATCCCTCTTTTCTCATTCTTTACCCTTTCCCAATTCAGGTTTCCCATTCTTCTACTGCAACTGATCTATTCTAGGAATTTTAAGGGTGATAAAAATAATTCCTGATTGAAAAAATTCATACTAGGCCAAGAGTGAATGATTTCAGATCTTTGGGAGGTATTTTATAAGACTATGGACTCTGAGAAACAAACTGAGGGTTCTAGAGGGGAGGGGGGTGGAGGGATGGGTTAGCCTGGTGATGGGTATTAAAAAGGGCGCATATTGAATATACGCAAACAATGAATCATGGAACACTACATTGAAAACTAATGATGTATGGTGATTAACATAACATAATAAAATAAAATTAAAAAATAAATACATTGATTTACTAAACATAAAGAAATTCCTAGTGGAATTATACATGGACATATTATGTGGGATCATAGGTGCTTCTATGAATTAATTAATTCACAAATGCTTATTAATGCCTTCTTTCTACTAATGGTGAGGAAGCAAAAAATATTCCCTCTTATGGAGCTTACAGGTGAGAGGACAAAATAGGTAGTGTCTTAGCCTGGATTGCCTCATTAACAAGGCTGAGACAAAGGTTTAGGTGCAGGTTTATTTGGGGAGCAAAAATCCAAGGATCAGGAGTAGGGGATGCACTTGAGTGAAAGAAACAGAAGGAAGGAAGAGTATGTCATTGAACTGGACTCAGTCCCAGTGGGAACCTCCTGAGAAACCATCTAGAATGTACTTCAGGCTTGTTGCCTCAGACACCCACTGGCTGTCCCCTAGGGGTCATAGGCTGTTCTACCTGTTGTTCATTCATTTGTAGTTCCACTTTTTGGAATGGGTCAGCTGGTCCCTGAAATCGTCCCACTAAGTGGTGGTAGAGAAAGCACTAGATAAATAGTGCATGTGAGGAGAGGCACTTGTAGGCCACACCTGCACATAGCTGGTTGCTGCATCAACAGCTAGAGTAAAAAGGTGAGCCAAAAAGATACAGACAGAGCTCAAGCCATAGCTGGTACAGAGAGTAATAAAATAAAACAAATAAATATACAATTGCAAACTGTGGTAAGTGCTGAAGAGTAAATGGTGCACAACATATTCCAAGTAGTAGTACAGACCATGGGGTGAAAAACTCTTTCAAACTGTCATGGTTCCTTGACACGGTCAAATGTTTGTAGTGCTACTAAAGCAAAAGATGTTGAAGATTAAAGCCATTTTTTTTTTTTTTTGGTTTACCAGTTAATTATGTGGCTCCTGCATAGATATTGAATCCCCCAAATCTTTAGGCTTTTTGCCAAAGTAGATTTTTTTCCGAAAACAACGCATGTCACAACACTATTTCAGATAAGGGACTTCTGACTGCCTTAGGCCTAATACCTCCCCAAACTACTATACCAAAAGCTTTATCAGGAGGCCAAAGTACTCATGGGTTTGTTTCGAGTGGCAAGAGAGACAGTATAGGTTAGAAGTCAAGAGGAAGTACACAAAAAATTGATCTAATATTGGTGATGCTTATGACATTTACCACACTGTGCCTTAGTTTATTATTTGTGAAATGGGAATAACATTAGTACTTGTCTGCCCAGGGTTGGGTGGGGTGATGATTAAGTAAGGAAACACAGATAAAAATTTTTAGAACAATGCTAGGGATATGGTAAGCACTCAATTAATTATTAGCAAAGCTATTAGTTTGCTAGGGCTGCCCATAACAAAATACCATAGAATGGGTGGCTTAAACAATAGAAATTTATTTTCTCACAGTTGGAGGTGGG
Organism: Mirounga leonina; assembly: GCF_011800145.1. Classification (NCBI taxonomy): domain Eukaryota; kingdom Metazoa; phylum Chordata; class Mammalia; order Carnivora; family Phocidae; genus Mirounga; species Mirounga leonina. The sequence goes on from NW_023270158.1 coordinate 13,671,413, forward strand.
AAGTCCAAGATCAAGGTGCTAATAGGGTTGGTTTCTCCTGAGGCCTTTCTCCCTGGCTTGCAGATGGCTGCCTTATCACTATGTCCTCATGTAGCCTTTTCTCTGCACACATCCCTGTTGTCTCTTCTTCTTAAAAAGACACAGGTCATATTGCAGTAGGACCCTACTCTTAGGACCTCATTTAATTACCCCTTTAAAGGCCCTATCTCCAAATACAGTCACATTGGGATTTAGGACTTCCACACATGATTTTATGGGGGATGCAATTCAGTCTATAATAGCAAGTGTTCTAATTTTTACAAGAAAATGTCATTCCTTGGAACAAAGTTTTTAAACTTTTTGGTTCCAGGATTCCTTTAACACTCTTTAAAATTACTGAGGACACCAAAGAGCTCCTGCTTATGTGGGTTATATTTATTGATTTTATCACATGAAACATTAAAACTGAGAAACTATAAAATATTTATTAATGTGAAAACACCAGTAATACCTTCCATAACAAATAAACATAATTTTCAGAAAGATAATTGCACTTTCCAAGCAGAACGTTCACAATGAAGATGAGGCAGAACTATTTGCATGAAATCTACTGGGCCATTCTTCAGTGGACTAGTTCAAAAAAATGTTTTTCTGAAATGTCTTGCTGTAGCAGACCTGTTTTACTGCTAAAGAAACTTAGCCTATGAATATATTCCATCTTTTAAGTGAACTTCATCCTAATGTTCAAAAGTTTGGGTGCCATTTGCAGCTTAGGATGGCTGCATTGAGAAGTTATCCTCTACTGTCATGTGAAACAGACCATTCATTTACTCTTTTGTTGATGGTAACTTAATTTTTAATGACCGCATCGAGCCAAGTTTTAGTAGCTAATAAAAAGTCCCCAACATTTCATTGTTTTCACTAAAAATACCAAATATTTAAAGATCAACTTTACTACGGGGACTTTTGGTTACAGGTGTATGAGTATGTGTATTCCTCAAGGACAGAAATCAGTTATGTCTATTGGGTTTTAATTTCCCCAACTCCTGCCAGGTTGAATTTCACAGAGTTGGTGCTCAATAAATGATTTTAGAATTGAATTTAATAGAATATACGTAACTATTATTTTACATGGTAAGGAATATACATAAACTATCATTTTACATGGTAATGAAACTATTATTTTACATGGTAAAGATTTCCAACCTTTCTCATTCTTGAGTTCTTTGTTCTGCTTTTTCTCTCATCTTTATCCTTTCTATTTTTTCCTCATCACTTTTGAAGTCATCTTGTCTTGGTCACTGTCTTTATTTTTTAATTAATATTTTTGTTCCTGATTTTAAAATTCTTTTTATCGTATTACGGCCTTTCTACTTTTCTCCAGATATTTCCAAATGATTGTTGGGAGACAGATCTCCATGTGCCTTGACTTTGCTGCATTTCTTGTGAGAAGAGGTGCTGACTGCTTTTTTCCTGAGCTATCTTCTCTGGACTATTTTGGAAGATAGAAACAGTATCTCCTTTTGGAGCAAAGGGCAGGCATGCTTATTACCAACTATAAAAGATTTAAGTTCCCTAAGATTAAAGTTCCTTTCTTATAATGTACCTTACTGCATACATAGATACCATCTGGTCCTTTTCATGTCGGTCTGTAGTAATTAAGGTTCAGGGAACTAGCACAAAATATGCTACTTCTTTTGCTATATATTTTTTTAAAGATTTTATTTATTTATTTGAGAGTGAGAGAGAGAGAGAATGAGAGAGAGAACACAAGAGGGGGTAGGGTCAGAGGGAGAAGCAGACTCCCTGCTGAGCAGGGAGCCCGATGTGGGACTCGATCCCGGGATTCCAGGATCATGACCTGAGCCGAAGGCAGTCGCTTAACCAACTGAGCCACCCAGGTGCCCATCTTTTGCTATATTTAATAAACCATTCTTTATCTCTAACCCAGGAACCTCATGTCTTCTGTTAGCATCCGTGAAACTGCAGCAGGCTACCTTGTGAGCTTGCAACTATAGTAAAATCTAAGTTCCGTGACAGTTCTTGACAATGATTTTGTATGCTTATCTGTTATACATACATATGGATTGAAATTTGCAGATAAATCTTCTGGATTGCTTTTATCCTACAGACATTTTATCATTTCTGTGTGTGTATGTGTGTGTGTCCGTGTGTGTGCACGGGTGCGTGTACACACGTGCGTGTGTGTGCATGTGTGTGTGTGTGGCCTGGCAGGCATGGTTATCCACTGATCCTATGTCTTGAATTATAATTGTATTTGCTTTTCATATCACACAGGCAAGTTTCCTTCTCAGGTACAGCATCTTCTTGTTGTCCAAGGACCTTTTATTCTCCGCTCATTGTCAGATCTCATTGTAAGGTTTTAGAACGTCCATTAAAAAAGAAATTATATTATTTTTAGTATATTTATCTAATCTAGTCAGTCTATCCATATTCGTTCTTAACTCTAAAAGCATTAGCCTGGTCATTCTTACCCACAAAGTGATGTTCATCAACTGACTTTTGAATGTGCCATTCTTGTCCTATCTGGAATGCCATCTCTATCATCTGTCTATATATCACCTTCATTTCTTTCAAAACTTACTTTCTCGGGGGCCTGGGTGGCTGAGTCGTTAAGCATCTGCCTTCGGCTCAGGTCATGATCCCAGGGTCCTGGGATCGAGCCCCGCATCCGGCTCCCTGCTCCGCAGGAAGCCTGCTTCTCCCTCTCCCACTCCCCCTGCTTGTGTTCCTGCTCTTGCTATCTCTTTCTCTGTCAAATAAATAAATAAAACCTTTAAAAAATCAATTTCAGGGGCACCTGGGTGGCTCAGTCATTAAGCATCTGCTTTCAGCTCAGGTCATGATCCCGGCGTCCTGGGATTGAGCCCCACATCGGGCTCCCTGCTCCGCGGGAAGCCTGCTTCTCCCTCTCCCACTCCCCCTGCTTGTGTTCCCTCTCTTGCTGTCTCTCTCTCTGTTAAAAAATAAAATCTTAAAAAAAAAAACCTTACTTTCTCTACAAAGGCTTTTGTGAGTAATCCCAAATATGTTAGTCATCAAGCATTTATATATTTTATTAGTTTACTAAATTTATTGAGTACCTACTATAAATTCTAGGCATGGTGAGCAAATCAGCACAGACCCTGAATATCATAATGGGAGTTACATTTTTCTAACTTAACATATACTTTAGTTGATATATGTGTATTTGGATTTGAAGATATATCGCCTTTTATTTTTTTTTTTACATTGCCTCCTAATTGCATTGTAAATTCTTCCAAGGCAGGCAGCTGTGTTTTTTTATTTCCTCAGCTAATAATAGTTTAAGCATATAAAGGCTTTTGTCTCTCTTCAGGCATGAAGAAGACAGGGCAAGCAGTCCAGCAGTGTAATAATTACATCAGGGACTCAGGAACCATCTGGTTTTCTGCTCCACCATGGTGGTGTATAGTGTTCATTCTCACAATTGTAGGTGGCCTGATCCTCCTCTGGGCATTGTGGCCATGTTCAAGGCAGGAAGAAAGGATACCGGAGAGAACAAGGGAAATCGTTAATGGTCAAAATATGTTCCACTTGATCCTTGTCAATTTCAACAGCTTTCCAAAAATTCTATATAACAACATCTATATGCATCTCTTTGATCAGAACTGGGTCAGTCACTACTTCTAGCTAGTTGCAAGGAAATCTGAGAACATGAATAAATTTAACCAAGCATATGAACACTCTACACAAAATCTGAGGATTGTTGTTAAGAAGAGGGTAAGAGATATTGGCTAAAAACTAGCCACGTTTGCTGTACTTAGATAGTCAACCGTGGGACAGAGGTTCCTGAAACCCCAAGATAAATATAGACTATCTTCTTGGACCTTCCTTTCATTAGAAAATTTGAAGAAAAAATTCTATGTGAAACACGTTCAGGATAGAATACAGATAAGAATTGGATATTTAAGGTTGAAAATAGGCAACATCAAAAAAATTCTCATCTTCTACCCTATTCCCCCTCTTTTTCCTGTGCTACCACCACACTGGTCTCTTTCTTTTACTATTCCAGTCATAGCCCTTTCCACTCTCTGATTCCTCTGCCAAGAAACTCTTCCCCTAAATCTTAAATGGATAAGCAGATCTCAACTTTAAATTAAAAATGAAATCCTCAGAGAGACCTTTCCTATCTAACTAGATATAAAATAGCTTCCCAGTCACTCTGTGTATCATTAAACAATAATATTTTCAATTTAGTTTTTATCAGTACCCATCCCAATTTTTATTGTGTGCTCTCCATCCCAATTCCAAGAGAATGTAAGTTCCATGCAAGCAAGTGAGGTTAGGTTCTGGTTACCACAGCAAAGAGTGGAGGAAAAGGTGGGCTGAAAGTATATGAAATGGGGCACAAGAGGTATTGGATACAGAATGTTAGATTTTTAACAAGATACTTATAACATGCTTGAAATTTAATATCTGAACCATCCTCTCTTAGAACATCATGTCTAAGAATATCAAGTCAATAGGATATTGGATATTTTTAGAGAACAAAAGCCACAAAGACTATTCTGATTGAAAATCAATATAATGCTTGTTGAAAGAATCATTGTGCTTACTTCCTCTTTTTGCTATGCACCTGTATTTTTGAAGTCTTTTGCAGAATGTCAGATGATGAATGGTAGACAATTAGGTTGTGAGAACATTTTATCACATTTTGTTCAATCATTAATTTTATAAGACACAATCTTTCAATTCTGTCTTCTCAAATAATATTTTTAAAAATGTATATTAAGGCCATGTAGATTCTATGAAAATGTTTAGCTCAAGGATTTAGTTCAGAACAGTTATTTTTGCATGTACCTTAGAATATTTTTTAGAGTAGAACTGGAAGATGCTCTATTTAAGCAGGCATACAATAATCAATTTCATGGGGATAAGAAATTCCTGGGTCAGTGATTTGCTAATTCTTAAGCAAAATTCCTACAGGGGATGTGGAATTTTTGGAGAAAAGAATTTTCCACAACCCTTTACCCATCATTAAAGACTTTTTGGTATATGTTGTAAAACTATATGCCCTGTCCAGAAACAGTGATCTGAAATGACAAGTCAGAGAATGGAGCAGGCCTCGAAGAGTGGTCAAGTGAATTGAAAAGAGTCCTCCATCAACAGAATTCAAAATTGCCCTAGCTTCCCAAGAGCATTTTCATGTTTCATTGCTCAAGTGAAATATCTACCCTGTCTTGGGCGCCTGGGTGGCTCAGTCGTTAAGCGTCTGCCTTCGGCTCAGGTCATGATCCCAGGGTCCTGGGATCGAGTCCCGCATCGGGCTCCCTGCTTGGCGGGAAGCCCGCTTCTCCCTCTCCCACTCCCCCTGCTTGTGTTCCTGCTCTCGCTATCTCTCTGTCAAATAAATAAATAAAATCTTAAAAAAAAAAGAAAAGAAATATCTACCCTGTCTTATCTCAATCTTTCCACATTACTTATGTCCTTGTTAGGTTTCCCTGTAAATCTATTGACTGAATATTCACTGCTCTGGAAATACATCTACTAATAAACTTAATCCAAACAATTTGGGCAATAAGACAAATATATGGATGATTGTGTGTTTGCTTTCTCACTCAATTTCATTTCAGACCTATTAGATAATCAGTAAAGATGGGCAAATGACATTCTTGTGAAGGAGAGCTGAAAATATTAATATATTTATGTTACATGTTTAAGCATAGGACTAATCTGTATATAGGCATATCACACAGAGTCCTTCTGTTGTATTGACTGATTCATCAGAGTGAACCCATATGACCTGAAATACATGGACAGGATTTAAAACCTTCTTTAATATGCATCCTAAGAAGAGTCCTCTAGGAATCAGACTCACTCAAAACTGTGTCTATATTATAGGAGCTGTGTAACAACAATGTGATTACAACAGCATTTTATTATTGATGACAGATAACTGTGAATAGAAAGAGCCTAGTTTTGGTGTACACACAGACATAGCTTGAGTCTATTAATACTGGTTCTGTAACCACGGACAAGTTAATCAAACACTCTGACCCTCAGATTGTTCCTTCATAAAGTGGGGCTCCCTTCTTTATGAGTATGAAAATTGAAAGACACATAAAACTTTTTAAGATATTGCCTGGCATGGCAGCAGTGCTCATTATGTATTAATCTCTTTCCCATTCTTCTCCTGGGAGCAATGAGTGATTCTGAGTTTGTAATTTTATTGAGAAGAAATTTCAGAATTGTATAAAATGCAGTATTGCGTATATATTCATTCATTAGTCCCCTTATTATCACTGACTATGTTATTTGCATTACATAGTTTAGACATGGTGTGCATAATGTGGATTTAACTAGAAATAATATTCCTCTCACCAATGTTGCTTGTAACTCAATTCCGTACTGTCAGCTAGGTTGGAAGCAGTGGTATTTCTAGGAAATTTGAACTTGCAAAAAAAGTAAATAATTCCCTTAATCTGTACTAATTTCCAAACAATCAGATCAACAATTGAATTGACTCAGGGTTGATCAGTCACATTTATTCCTAAAGACAGAAAAGAAAAGTGTCTGTGAGAGGGCAAGCCCACCTTAAGTTCTGTGTCTTAGCCTGGACTCTCTCAGAAACACACCTTGATCCAAGGATTCCAGTGCAGGAGATTGAGGAAGGGCTTCCAGGAACTGCCAGCGAGGGATCAGGAAAGCAGAAGAAGAAAGGAGAAGAAGGTAAGCAGGGGTTCAATTTCAGTGAAGTCCCATACTTGGGTTGATCCTATGAGGAACCCTGGAGCATCAGTTTTGCCTCTGACTTTGTCCTGTCTCAGGGCATAGGAGCTGTCCTTTTGTAATCCAGGACCAGTCAGCCATGGACTATAGGCTGCCTCAAGGAAAGTAAACTCAGGAACTTCTAGTTCTAGGTGAGGGTGAGACAGCTGCAGTCCCCAAGGTCAGCTCTCGCCAGAAGCTGCAGTTGTAAGGCCTTACCACAAAGCACAGTGTGCAATGGAACACATCCCCCGGTAAAGGGGATGAAGAGGATCAGGGCAGATCACTCAATGTGTCCAAAACAATCTTCAAGGCCTCTTGCATCTTCTGAATCAGGAGCATATATGGGCCATCAGAGTATTATTAGGTTTCAGTAAGGTTGGTTGTTTTAGTAAGTAGACAGTGCCCAAATATTGTAGGAATTACCTGAATTGAATGTTGCATAGTATGCGTAGGCAATTTCATTGTACCTTAAGGATTTTCGGTAACAATACAAATATATTAACAACTAGTATTGTTTTACTAGTCAGTATTTAATAAACATAAATATAGTGTGCGAAACTATGTACTAGGTGGTTTATATACGTTAATATCTTATAAAATATCACAAGGTTCATTTTAGTTATGAGGAAACTGAGTATCAGAAAACATTTTAAAAGCCTGTAGCTATAAATAGATAGATAGATAGATAGATAGATAGATAGATAGATAGATAGATGTCTGTAGCTAGTAAATGGCTAAACTAGACCTGAATTCATGATGTACATCCAAAACCTTTGCTCCTTCCAATGAGCTAATTTTTACCCTTTGATCACAGTAATGGAATCTGTGAGATAAAGGAAGCTACCAGTATTGGTTATGTATTGCTGCATAACAGAGTATTCCCAAATTTAAAACAAGAGCATTTATCATCCTCACAATTTTGGTGGGTCAGCGATTCAGAAAAGGTAGTTCTGGCTTGCTTTCTCTAAGGATGTTGTCATAAAGATTTTGGCTAGGGCTGTAGTCACCTGAAGGCTTGACTAGAACTGGAGGATCTACTACCAAGGTGGCTCACCCACATCATTGGCAAATAAGCACTGGCTCTTGGCAGGAAGCCTCAATTTCTTGCCACATGGACCCCCTCAGAGGACTGTTGGAGTGTACTCACTAAAGGCCAGTTGGTTTCTCGCAATATGAGTGGTTCAAGACAGGGCAAGTGGGAAGCTGCAATATCTTTTGTGACTTAGCCTTGGAAGTCACATGTCACATATGCCATCATGTTCATGACATCCTATTGGTCACAAGATCAACCCTATTCATTGTGTGAGGAGACTTCACAAGGGTATGAATACCATGAGGTGAGAATCACTTGGGGCCATCTGGGAGGCTGTTTACCACACTACCATTCCTTTCTTCTTTAACATAACTGTGGCCTTCCTGCTGTCTCCACTTAAGTACTTTGTTGCACTCACCCATGAAAAAATTAAAAGTAGCAAATTAAAAAAAGTCTTAAACACATTGGAGGTAAATATAGATACTACAGAATATTTAGAAAGGAGATTGAGAAGAGGACTTATATCACATGCTAGTCAATAGAAACAAAATTAAATTTTCCTTTACATCTGCTTGCTCTCCTTTCCTAAAGTCCCTCTCTTCAGCTGCCAGCTATCTGATTTCTCTTTATCTCTTTCCCACATAGCATTCAAAATTTCCTCTGTTGTGCCAAATAATTCAGCTCTGATCCTGAGCTTACAAACATATTCTTGGCTAAACAAAATTCTGACAGCCATTTAAATTGCAGGGGTTTCTGCCCTATCATGGAAAATGGAGGTCAAAGTGGCTTATTGCTATTTATTCAACAAAAGGCCTATTTCCTGGGGTGAAAGGAGAGAGATAAATATGTTCTTTTGTCCAGAAAATAAGGTTTTTGTCCTAATTTTTTTTTAAATATATTATGCTCTTATGTTATCCAGATTCAGGGACGACAGTGGTCCTTGAGTCTCTTGTGGACTAGTAGCTATATCTGTTAGAAGTCACAGCTTTTAAGTTTTTGCTGTTGTGTTTGTTGCATCCTTTTTTTTTTTTTTTTTTTTTTTTTGTAGCCTCCATTCCCAGCATGGAGCTCAACTCGGGGCTTGAACTCACAACCATCAGATCAAGACCTGAGCTGAGATCAAGAGTCAGACACCTAACTGACTGAGCCACACAGGCGCCCCTCATCCTTTCTTATCTTGTCACTGAATTCTTAACTACCTAATTCTTAACCACCTTAACATCCTATCTTATTTAGAAATATTCTCATGATGTCTATTTTTCAATTTACCTGATTCTATAAGGGAGATGAAATCTTTGCCCTTGAAGAACACAAGCAGTTATGAGTGGATGCTACTTAAGGGTTCTAGCTTTGTTGCACTCATTGAGGCACAGCCCATTCAGTACCTTGTGCTCAGCAGAGATGATTCACATGACTGTCTGTTAATTGACTCGAATTGACTGAGGTTCCCTGGATAAGGGAAGCCATGGGAGTGGAGGCTTGTTTGCTGTATAATCTCTATTAATGTACTCTACTTTATACTTTGATGTTCACCTCAATTTTCTTAAACTGAAAAACTTTAGGCAAATTCCAAGGGAGATCATCATTGAACCTTGCTAAGTTCAAGCTGTAAGTTTGTGGGCATTAACAAAATAAATCAGTGACTTCTTTGCCCTATCACCGCTCACACTTTAATTTGGAGACCATTGAGTTATGACTATAGAATGTTGATACAGGTTTTAATGGGATAGGTTTAATTCAGCATCTTTTATACTCCATTTTCATACAAAGCCATAAGATACAAGATATATTTATTGATTATGTAGTATGAAAGGCTGAAAACAAAGGGCTATTAGGAGCTAAAAAGAATGACAAGGAATTCAGTTTTGAGGGTGGTGTAATCTCTTTAGGGGAAAATGATGAGTAAAAGGGGGAGGTAGGTATGGGGAGATCTATTCAGAGGCAGTTGCAGAGCTAAATCTGAATAGAAGGACATATGATGAGAAGGAAGGCTAGAAAGGAGATTCCCCTGGATTGCAGAAGGTCTTGAACTGCAGGTCAAACTCTGGATTTGATGCTATAGGCAGTGAGTGAGCCACTGAGGACTCAAAGAATCATAATGAAAATAGTGCTATCGGGAAGATTAGCCGCAGTCACCATGTATATGATAGATTAAAGCAAGGAGAAACTACAGGAAGAGTAAGTTAGAAAAATCTCAGAAATTTGGAAATGAGAGGAAAGAATTGAGCCCATGAATATTCTGATGCAAATTAATGTTCTATTTTTTTCTTTGCAGCTCTTAAATCTAGGCTTTGTGCAGTATGTGTTGAAAATATGATAACGATATTGATTTGTAGAATCTCTGATTCCTCTTCTACCTCACTGGTGTTTGTAAGTCACATTTTGATAATTTCACTAAATGCTGTGTCTGTCTTTGTAAGGTTATAAAACACTGAAGCTTTTAAAAATGGCCTCAGTGAATGCATATAACCTGTGAGTGTACTGTGCTTGAAATTACTGCAAAAATGACCTTAAAAATTCACTTAGACAAACTAATTAGACAAACTAATATGAGTAAAAATCCTAACTAATATGATGTTATGGTTTAATTAATTTCAAATGATAGCACAATCATAGCACAATATTTATCCTTTCTAAAGTCATTCCAGGGGTGCCTGGGTGGCTCACAGTTAAGCAGCTGCCTTCGGCTCAGGTCATGATCCCAGGGTCCTTGGATCTAGCCCCGCATCAGGCGCCTTGCTCAGCAGAGAGCCTGCTTCTCCCTTTCCCTCTGCCTGCTGCTCTGTCTACTTGTGCTCTCTGTCAAGTAAATAAATAAAATCTTAAAAAAAAAATAAAGTCATTCCAGTTGCAGGTTTGTTCCACACAATGTTGTATCTTTTACCTTTCTAAAGAGTAAAGCAATGTGGCAATTCTGAATATACATGTGCTTGCTGAAAGCGAAAAACTGGTGATTTCCTCCTCTGTGGGACAGAAACAGTCAGATGGATATAAAGAGAAAATCCTACAAGTCATACTTTTAAGCATTTCTTAGTAGCAATTTCAATTTGTCTCTAGCACTATGTGTATTCCCAATTGTTACTCCTTTCATTCCATAATTTTTATTCTCAGATCTTTCCATTTCATATCCCAGAGATAATATTTGCTCAAACATAAAAATAACATTTACCTGCCTTTGCATGGCCCTTGCAAATTTATCTCTCACTTCTTGTTTCTCTTAGTTCCTCAGTAGCCTTGAAAAACATCCAGGTTAGCTGAACTGTAAACTGAATGACTGAAATCTCCACAGTAGCAGAATTCCAAGTGCCTATTGGATAGCTCCAATTGATGGTTAATAGGCTCTTCAAATTCAACATGCCTGAAAAGGAATTCTTTTTTATCCCTCCACTTCCAGACTTGATCTTTCTGCAGCTTCTCTACTTAGTATATGGCACTACCATTATGTGGGTGCCCAGGTTAAAATTAATCCTGATAATTTAAAAAATAACAATAAAAATCTACTTTTTTGTTGTTGTTGTTCTTCTCATTCCCTAAACCTCTACACAGGTATAGAAGTCTCCAGAAAGTTTTAACTGCAAAATATATCCAAGTCTAATCACTTCTCTCCTTTTCTGCTGTTTCCACTTTAGTTTGTCCCCATGCCCCTCCAGCACCCCTTCGGGAGTCTCCTTGCTGTGTGCGGTTTGTAGTGTCAGCTGTCGACTCCCCATAAAAACACCAGAAAAATCTGTTGATCATGCAAATTCAAGATTTTGAATCTGTTACAGTATGGGAGAACATAACAGAGTCTTACTAGGAGCTCAAAATGGGGAAATTAGGGTAAGGTACTTAATTATTGTAGTTCAGGGCTTGGGCTGGGTGAATTGAAGGTGGGTCTTGCTAGGCCAAGACTGGTTGAGATTGGACAGTCTATTACAGAGTAGCTCTGGATTGGTGGGTACCTTGAGAACAGGGTCTTGAAGTGAATATTGACAAAGATGTTGCTGAGTTGGTGCTTTTAGAAACAAGTGTTTTTTAGATCAATCATCTAGGTTATTTTTGCTTGGAATAAGTATCATTTAAAATAAGAGGCAGAAAAGTATTCCTGGTTCTAATTTCATAGGCAGAAAGAATTATGTTTCATAAGTCTTTAAACTTAACTCCTCACATCCCTGCTTATAATCCTTGGAAAGCCTCCCATTATAATCAGAATAAAATCCAAACCCAGATGAAAAGATCCTAGATATGCTCTCCCTTGCCTCCTTGCTGACTTCAATTAATACTGCTCTCTCTTTCTCTCGTTATATTCCAGCCACACTAGCCTTCTCCTCCTTGAGTAAGCCAAGATCATTCCCGCCCTTGCTGGTTGCTTCTCCCTGGAGTGAGTCTGCCTTTCCTCTTTCTCATTCATGTCTCCCTCAAATATCACCTCCTCCTATTTACATCAGCCTGTGAATTCAACATCACTTCCTGATGGCACTCATCCCTATACAAAATTATGGCCTCTACAGTCAGATAGCCTGGGTTCAAATCCTTGCTCTGCTACTTACCAAGAACAGGACCTTGGGCATATTACTTTGACTATCTGTGCCTTAGTTTCCTCATGCATAAAATAAGAAGGTGCTGGTACCTACCTCACAGGGCTCTTGTGAGTCATAAATGAGTTCAGCTTTGTGGAATGCTGACTCCCTAAATATGAACAACACAACCCATTGTAAAATAACAGTGGTAAAGGAGAACTTACTAGAATTTAGTAGAACTTTGGCTGTGTCTCTAATTTGGGAAGGCCAGGTCAGAATTTATTGAGAATTGGAAGCTTGATTTAACAGGGGTTTTTTAAAGTGGTGGATTTACTAGGATTGGATAAGAATCAGGACATAACAGTCTGGATTGCTAGAATCAGGAAAATGGGAGTTTTAAGAGAGGGTTTCAAAGAATCTTAGGATGTAAGCGCTCTGTTAATTCTTTCTGCTGAAGAGTTGGTGGGTCTTTTGGAAAGTCCCTGTAATGATCAATCAAGCCATTTTTCTTGACAGGAGACTCGGGAAAATAAAATAATGAGGGTGGAATAGCAAAGTCACATTGTGGCTATATAAGAGTAGGTAGCTTTAATCCTTAATGTCTGATATGGGAGAAGATGGTTTGGGTTCTCAGCATGCAAAGCAGATAGAACAATGCCTGGCATATAAGAGCTTAAGAAAAAGGAAGTTTTGGGCGCCTGGGTGGCTCAGTTGGTTAAGCGACTGCCTTCGGCTCAGGTCATGATCCTGGAGTCCCTGGATCGAGTCCCACATCGGGCTCCCTGCTCGGCAGGGAGTCTGCTTCTCCCTCTGACCCTCCTCCCTCTCATGCTCTCTGTCTCTCATTCTCTCTGTCTCAAATAAATAAATAAAATCTTTAAAAAAAAAAAAAAAAAAGAAAAAGAAAAAGGAAGTTTTATCATCCACTTATTATCTTCAGGTAAGCCACAAGGTCTGCATTTGTCTGACTCCCTAGGTGCGAGAACAGTGCCTGGCACAAAGTAGGTACTCAAGAAATCATTGAGGAATGGATGAATTTATTTACCCGTTTAATTATCTGTCTCCTTAACTATGATACAAACTCAGTGAGAGCAGAAAACACATCTATCTTGTTCACCACATTATTCCACGAGCTTGGAGCAATACCAGGCATACAGTAAGCACACAACTTGTATTTGTTGACTATATTAATAAATTTTTGAGTGTCACAAAACTACCTTGAGCATAAAACCAGTTTCTAGTTTCTTTTACCTCCACTAAAAGGCGTAGATCCAGAAAAAGAGCACAAAATAAAACACACAGGAAGAATAAAATCAGTTCCATTTTAATATGCATTGGGAAAATGCTAGTTAAATAAAGTTAAATAGAATTCTTTCCTGTAAGGCTTCTCAGATCCTTTAATATGCTAATATGCATTGTGAATTACTAAGACGGGAATAGAGTGTATACTTGTTTCATCAGGGAAACTTTTGTTGTTTTTTTTTGCTCTGGAAACAATTTTTTTTTGCATCTCTGGGAACATGACATTATTGTTATTTGGGATGTGCTTTGGGAAATGGTATATTAAGCAGTTTTATCCCCAGAGTTGGGGATGCCATCATTGGGAACAAAATGGGACTCACTGGCAGTGAGTTTTCTCTCAGATAACCAAGCATTTTGTTCTTTTATTTGGCCGTCACACATAACTTCAACTTGGGTTTTATCCTAAAACTTTGTGCAGTTGTGTTGTTGGGAAGCTAAAACCAGGACACAAGAAGGAGCTCATGTTCTGAAACCTGTCCACTTAAAATGACTTGCATGCTGTAGAACAGTTATTTCAATTTTGTGGGCCTCTGATTCTTCAGGAGGAATTTGAGTGGCTTATGATGGTCATGGATTCTGAATTGCGCTCTGAGGAACTTTAGTCTTAACTCTGGGCCAAGGCGGGGAATTAGGCCTAGGGAGGCCTCTGGGAGCAACAGGTAGTCTAGGTCGGTGCCCTTCAGTTAATGCAAACCTGCTCTCTTTTGAAGAGAAGAATTTACTACAAAAAAGGTAGTTAGGAAACCATTGGCCAAAGAAAAGTGAAGCCCACCGCCTGTTTTATTTTTTTTATTTTTATTTTTATTTTTTTTTAAATTTATTTATTTGAGAGAGACAATGAGATAGAGCATGAGAGGCGGGAGAGTCAGAGGGAGAAGCAGACTCCCCGCCGAGCAGGGAGCCCGATGCGGGACTCGATCCAGGGACTCCAGGATCATGACCTGAGCCGAAGGCAGTCGCTTAACCAACTGAGCCACCCAGGCGCCCCCACCGCCTGTTTTAGTACGGCCTGCAATGCAAATGGTTTTGACATTTTTAATGGTTAAAAATATTTCATAGTATTTGCATTATTTTGTATGAAAATTATATGAAAGCCCAATTTCAACATCCATAAATAAAGTGTTATTGGAACACAGCCCCCCACCCCACCCCATTTGTTTATGGTATTGTCTACAGCTCTTCTGTGCTCATGCGCTTCAACAGCATTGCTGAGGCTCGGCCACAGTGACTGTGTGGTCTACGAGGCCTAAAATGTTTACTATCTGGACACTGACAGGAAAAGTTTGCTGACTTCTTACCTAGATGATCACTAAGACCCCTTTTTACTACCAACATGTGATTTTTGTTCATCTCTGTGGAATTGGCCAGCTGTATAAGAGCCCACTCAAAGCAAACTGAACCAAGCCAGGACTCTCACTGTGTTATGAAATCCCCCCCCCCTTTTTTTTTGGTTACAAAAATACTTATCATTTGAGAACATACACTACCTAAGTAATCCAAGTCTTGTTATCTGCCCTCACCTTCACTCGAAATGGTGTTTGGTATTTTCTACTTTCTCTTATGTTGAAAAATTTTTTTTTCAATCGTGTTTAAACTGAGTTACATAAAATAGCACGACTCCTCTGCACTATAAGTATTTTAGCATGACAGTTACAGGGATAAGGAAGCTTGATATGCCATCTAATCTCTCCTACTTCTTTTGGACAGAATTGCATTTAAAGCATCCTTGAAAGGTTTTGGTTTACCATAGTCTTTAAAATTCCCAGAGAAGAGCATTTCCAAAAACTTTGAGTGCATCCGCTGTCAAATGATTTGTACCTTGGGTTCCTATTTCTGACCAAACGGATATTTAGGGTTGTTCCATTTTAAGACTTCAAAATACTTTATTAATGGGGCCGTGCTTCCAGCTACTCAATTCATGGTTGTTTTTTTTTTTCTTAAAATCTGGGGGTCTTAAATCTGGGAAACCATAGTTTTTCAGATATGGCATCTTCTTTTTTTCTTACTAGTTTAAGGGTAGAATTTAGTGATTCATCAGTTGCATACAACACCCAGTGCTCATTCCATCTAGTGCCCTCCTTAATGCCCATCACCCAATTACCCCATCCCCTCCCCCAACTTCCCCTCCAGCAACCCTTAGTTTGTTTCCTGGAGTTAAGAGTCTTTTATGGTTTGCCTCCCTCTCTGATTTCATCTTATTTTATTTTCCCTTCCCTTCCCCTGTTCTATGGCATCTTCTAAGGGTGGTGATTAAGGGGTGGTGGCTGGGATACTACTGTTGTCACATGCTCTATTCTTGCCTCCATGATGTGAAATTTCCGTGGATAGGAGCAGGATTCCATTATTTCTAAACTTCCACAGTACAGAGTTTATTGAAGAATGTTCTGTCTAACCTCTTTTTTTTTTTTTAAAGATTTTATTTATTTATTTGAGAGAGAGAGAGAGAGTGAGAGAGAGCATAAGAGGGGAGAGGGTCAGAGGGAGAAACAGACTCCCTGCTGAGCAGGGAGCCCGATGTGGGACTCGATCCTGGGACTCCAGGATCATGACCTGAGCTGAAGGCAGTTGCTTAACTAACTGAGCCACCCAAGCACCCTCTGTCTAACCTCCTTGCAAGCATCTTTATTTCAAAAGATGAAGAGAAGGTGGATCTAATCGAATACTTTATATTGAAAAGCAATGATCTCTCTCTGTACATGCATTTCCCCATATGATCGATAATAAATTAGCATTTTATTTATAGCGTATAAATCAGTTCTTTTCAGAAGTCTGATCTGGAAGCCAACTAGTATTTGTATTCTCCAAAGCAGTTTTTGATGGAGTGCTAATTATGTTCTACCTCAAGGGCAATGCTGGGGTGGGGGGGACCACAATCATCTAATTGCTAAAGGGAAGTCCAGTTAATGAATCTCTGAGAATAGTTTCATGCTACATTCTGGGGGGCAAGTAAATGTGAAAATGCATTTTGACCAAGGAAATGATACTATATCAGTAACAAGGTTCAGCCTTTGTGAAACAGCTACATAACTATGACGTGAATTTCCTTCAGCACAGAAAAAAAACCACAGAATAAAATATATGTCAACTCACCATACTGGCTGAATCTGGGGATTAGTCATTCACAGTGGGGCTTGGGACTATATTTTAAAGTAAAACTAACTTGAATGGATTTTTGTTCCAGATAGAAAACCAACTTAATAAATTAGTCCCGAGTAAAGAAGTATATCACATTTAGGGAAAGAGAACAATAAAAACAAGGAGAGTCAATCTTTTCTTTCGCTTGTGCCAACCTAATTGTGTCACATGAGTTTCTGCACTTGTATTTTATCTCAGCTCAAGGAAGCTTGATCCAGATATTTTTTCAATACAGCATAAAAATAAAATATTTGTCCAATATAGCACAATAAAGACTGGAACATATTTTAACATCACATTCCTTTCTATAAATCCTTCTATGGGTCAGGCTGCCCTTTGTAACTCCATTTTTACCACCAAAGTCTTCGTATCTTAGATACCAGGCTTTAATGTACGTATGTATAAATAAATGGCTGGGCTCTGGCCATGACCTGGGATTTAGTAAGTGCGTAAAAGTGAAGGAAATTGATGATAGCAACCCATCAATTATCCTACATCCACCTGAGCGCACTTTTTTGCCTGGTCCTGTGCTAGGCACTAAGTGAAGACCTGTGTTTTAGTGTCATGAGGCTTCACAGGAATGACATCTTGATAAGCAGAACATTAAATCAAAACTCCTCTGTCAGGCAGCTAAAGTGTTAGTTCCTTTTATAACCAGTCACCAGAACACAGGAAGCTGCATTTGTTTGAATGGTGTTTTATAATGTACAGATCTCTTTTATATCTGCCATCATAGTAAAGTTCATCGTGTCTGGCTTATGGTAGGTGCTCAGTAAACAGTTGTTCAATGCTGAAATGAATCATCCTAGGAGTTAAGGGGAAGAATTGAGGCTCACAGGTTGACTTGCGCAAGGTCATTCAGCTAATATGGGGCAAAGGCAGGAGTGAAAGTTTCCTATTCCAGATAGATAAAATGAAAACTTTCTACACTCTCACTCTCCATCTCCCTCTGTCTGTTTCTCTCCTGTGCTTGTGGTATCTCTCTCTCTCTCTCTTTTTTTAAACTGTTCCAGCACTCTATAATTTAGGGTACTTCCTAAATAAAAGCCCCCTTTAAAATTACAAGAATAATAATTACCTATTATTGAGGACTTAACTTTGTGCACTACACTATACTAAATGCTTTACATTTATTAACCTACATATTTTTAGCCATAAATCTACAAGGTAGGAGTTATTATCCTCATTTATAAAATACTTTAAGTAAAAAAAAAAAAACCCTCCAGTGTCTTTTATTATAGTCATATAAAGCTTATGGGGCAGATTAAATGTTTGGCTTTAAATACCCATACATCATTTCACATACATATATATTTTTAAAATTTTGACTCATAGGTAATAATACACTTGGGATACAAAAGCTATTTGGGATACATGGGGGAGTAAGACAATTCTGAATGGAACTTGATTATTGCCAATATTATTCTAGCAATGTATGCTTTACCAATCTATCTGTTCCATAGATGAAAAAAAATATCAAGCACAGGGAAGGAAAGTGTTAACATTTATTCAGCAATTACTAAGTGCCAGACACTGCACTTGGTGCTTGACACACTTAGGAGTCACAAGGACCCTTTGAGAACCTTTTTAAAACAAATCTTTAAAGATAAGCAACTGAGGCTCATAGACACTAAGAAAGCTATCTAAATACCTTAACTTGACCCAGAAAAAGGCACAAGTAAACCCATAATACTGGCTAAATCTTAGTTTTTAGGGGTTTATAGGAAGAACTGTGTTTTAGAGTAAAGCTGTTTTGGAAGGGTCTTGGGTCCAGACAGAATAGGGCACTCTTTGTCCTGCGACCTGGGAAAGGGGTGGGGTAGGGTAGGGATGGGGGTGGAAGAGTTGTGATAGAAAATCAGGTCTGTTTGGGACCAAATTTAGTTCCCTTTTAAGACACTGAGCTGCCTCCAAAGAAATTAAACTCATGACCTTGGTCTACATGAAATGAAGCCAGATAAATTAACCTGACATACACTCTTATATAAGAAATCCTTGAAAAGGAATAGCAGACGAAACTAGGGAATCATATTGCCTGTAAGAAAGGTTCAGGTGGCAAAAATACTTACTAGCAAGGTACTTTGGTGCACCATATTATAATGCTATCAACATTATAAAGGAAAAGAATAAAAAATAGCCCAAAAATTGATCCTAGAATAATATCATTGACAAAGCATGCTAATATTTCTTGCTATTACATTTCCTGTTCCAAGCTCTAAAAAAAGAAAGCCTTTTGATGCACCCACCAGCAGCAAAAAGAACACCAAACAAATAATTGCTTCCTGATCATTTGTGATGGTAACAGATCATTAAAAGTACTTTTTTCTCTTAATTACAGCATATAAGCAAAGATTTGGAAATAGAATTTCTAATGGAAATTGAAATTCAACCAAAGGCTAACACTGTATGTGTTTATTTGTAACGTGAGTTGAGGGGTGAAAGTACTCAATTAGCCCCCAAGTGAAGGAGGTAACTAAGGAGAAGACTTTATTCTTCCTGAGCAGCAAAGTCACATGCATATTTTATATATGAAAGGAAATGAAAGAAAAAACAGAATTTTAACATTCTTCAGTGAATTTCATTGGGATGAATGCTTCCGGAGGCCCAATGGCTGCTGAACACTTCTAGAGAAAAAGAAAAAGAACTAAAAAGCAAATTGGAAACAAAGACTGGGTGTTTGAAGATGAAGGCCAGCCATAAGCCTAGATTAGATTAATAATGATGTAAAAACTTCCGTATTTCTTTGAAACACATGGCCATGATGTGGAATTAGGGTTTTGTTAAAAAGAGGGAAAAAATTAAGAATTGAAAAAAGCAACTTGCAGGATAAGATGTCAAGCTAGTTAGTAATCTAGTTTCTTCTGATGTCAAGCATTTTCTGCCTTCTGGCTCAGACTCTTGCTGTTGCTTTCCCTTCCTCCCTTAACCTTTTCATCCTCTGGCACCCAACTCAGACATTGTCCACGCAGGTAGGGTCTTCTATGCTACTCTTCTGACTGCATTGCACCATTCTGCTGTCACTTGTCCTGCCACGGTACCTAATGAATTTGCATTTCCGTTCGAGGTTGGATCTCCCCTTTTGAGTTCAGGAGGGTAGGAACCACATACTGTTCACTTTTTTCACTTACATTCTCAGTGCCTCTCCCGGTGGTTCACCTCACCCATCCTCCAGATTCAACTCTTATGGCTCACCCCTCTCTGAATTCCAGACTCATAAGCTTTTTTTCTGTCCCTATCCTTGTCACAACCAATCCTATCACAGAGCCTTTGCCTTCTGCCTGGTCTGTTCTTATTTCTCCTCTTTACCTAAAGTATTTCCTACTTGTCTTTCATATTCCATCTCGGAGGCTTTCCATGACCTCCCCAAATAGGTCAAATCTCCTTACATTCATCCTGTTGTATACGTAGCATTTGGCACAGTTGCAGTTTTAAATTTGTTTATTAGAGTCTTCCATCCCTAACAGACTATAAATCCCATGAGGACAGATACTCTGTCCATATTTGCCATCATTATGTCCTTAGTCTATTGCATAGGGCTTTGCATGTAGTAGATGTTCAATAAATATTTGTTAAATACACAGATAAATTGGATGTATAGTATTTGTATGTTTGAATCTATGTAACTTCTAAATGTAGAAGTTAATTATTAGTGGTTCATAGTTCAGGATATTTTCACTGTAACAAATACAGATTTTGAAATTTCACTTTTGCCACCCACCCCCATTTTGTCAGAATCTAATGAAATTCTGATTTGTGACCCTGGTCTACATTATTTCTTCCCCCAAATTATTGTAGGAACACTCGAGCAGATAGGCTGATAATAGAAGAGAAGAAAATAAACTGAGGGAGAGGAAAAGAGATTCCAAGTATAAGGGACTTAACTATCCTTCCAAAATGAGGTTCTAAAGGAACCTGATTAAAGAAGTATTAAATACATGGACAGTTCTATATTTCACATTCAAATTTCAAAGACTTTTTCTTTGATAAAATAGTCAAATGCTTATAAATATTGACTGTCTGACCCGTGTAGAGGCACGGAAAAGGCTGAAAATTCTGGCTTGATGGATTGGGGCAGTTGGAAATTTGAAAGCTACAATTTTGATATACATCTAAATACCACTCCTCTAATTTTGTCCTTGCTTGTGCTAGAACTTTGTAAAGAGCAGAATAAACACATCTAAGAGAGCTGAGAAATTGGAGAATTGGAGTTCAGGGTCGTGAGTCATCCTGAACTAGAAGCTGATGGTTGGTGTTCACAAATACAAATGGGTGAGAGGCTGACTGGAGATTTTACAATTTCTGGCACTCTGGGGAAGAGAATCTATATGAATAAGATTTGGGGAAGTAACATTTATCCACCTCTTGTATACTAGGCCAAAAGATATTTGTCTAAATTTCTGTTATAGTCAACAGTACTGTGTGTGTTTTTTTAATTTTTAAAAAAGATTTTATTTATTTATTTGAGACAGCACGGGCACAAACGGGGGAGCGGTAGAAGGAGAGGGAGAAGCAGACTCCCTGCTGAGAAGGGATGTCCAGCACTGAGCTTAATACCTGACATTTAGTAGATGCCCCAGAAACATTGGTTGAATGAATGAATTTCTGTCTCCCAAATTTATCTCACTTTCCTCAATTAGCTTTATGTATATTAATTTCCTAGCTTACATTATGGCTTTGTAGAGATATTTTAAGGTATGGCAAGCGATTTTACTATTTAGTAACCAGAGAAGGGAAAAAACTGTGGTAGGAAAAAAATGAAGAGATTAATCATTGTATCTCAGGTCAGAATTATCTGGAATGCTTGGTTTAAAATGAGGATTCCAGGGCCTCATTGATGGTGCTGAAGAATCTGCCTAGAAACAAACAAACAGAAAAAAAAAATTAATTTTGAGGACCAGTGCTTTGAGTTTTAGATGATGGAGAGATGGGGAGGAGGGGAAACATTCCTACCTGCATTATTTTCGTTTGGCTTTCTCATACCTGTATAAGGGAAAACCCTGTTACCCCTTATCTGTGAAACCTCTCCTATTCCAAAGCAGAGTAGGGATGATTATTTGTATACGTGTGTATGTGTGCATACATATGCACTTGTGGTGGGAATTATGAGGTTGCAACTAAGTTCAATTGACAAAATTTTTCTGTTTTCTTATGTCATGCCCAGGATAAATAGTGAACTGTAGTGCATTAGGTATTTTTGATTTCTTAAAAAATATAGTAGCATTTTGGTTTATAATGGAGTTAATGGCTATTTTCTATGTGTTTTCCTCCCCTAATCTTCTAAAAAAATTAGTCATTAAATAATAGATGTTTTATTTTATTTTATTTATTTATTTTTATTCTTATGTTAATCCCCATACATTACATCATTAGTTTTAGATGTAGTGTTCCATGATTCATTGTTTGTGCATAACACCCAGTGCTCCATGCAGAATGTGCCCTCCTCAATACCCACCACCAGGCTAACCCATCCTCCCACCCCCCTCCCCTCTAGAACCCTCAGTTTGTTTTTCAGAGTCCATCGTCTCTCGTGGTTCGTCTACCCCTCCGATTTCCCCCGCTTCATTCTTCCCCTCCCGCTACCTTCTTCTTCTTCTTTTTTTTTTCTTAACATATATTGCATAAATAATAGATGTTTTAGATAAGAATTAAGATTTTATTCCTGAAGATCTTGTGGTTTTTCCCTGAAGTAGAAAAGCCAAGGTTTATATTAGATGCAAGAGATAAAGGGTGAAGTGAGATATGAAATATTAAATATGGAACACTCAAAATCAAATTGTTCTGATATAAACTTGTTATTTAAGAAATGACAGGACATTGAGTAACTAGAAGTGTGTATATTCAAGAGCATTGTTATACAGAAGAAAAAGGAAATTTCAAAACTATGTGCTTTGAGAATGAAGAGATTAAGAAGGGATTATTTCATATCTGCACAGTTCTTAGGGAATAGATAGGATGGGTGATCCTAACTATTTGAGCAAATGTCAACTGCCAGCAGACACCACCAGCTTATATCAAAGAAAAGTCACAAAGAAATATAAAGAGATTCATCACACTGGGAATGGATAACATAGAATAAGTCAGCAAAGGCCAGCAAAAGAAGAAAGTATTACAAGTCTAATTTAAAAATAGTTTTGGCAAGAAGAGGTTGGGGAGAAAGCAGAGTAGGCTATAATAGTATTTATAACTCAAAGATGGGCCAGACCTAAATGTACACCTTGGCCTCTTTCCATTCTCAAATGTTGTATATTACCAAAAAAGGTGCTATGATTTATACTCAGCTCCAAGTCTAGTCAGCTTTAGGTTTCCTGTGTTTAAGACCGCTTCTTTCTTACAGGAAAACCAGCCCTCTAGATTTCAAATCAAATATGGAATTGATGTATAAAAATAAAATTCAATTGAGGAAGGCAAGTTTGTCTCTAAAACAAAATTAAAAATACTAGCATTTCTTTAACAAAGTCTCTCTAATTCCATGGAGTGCCATACATCTGTTCAAAATTAATACACAATTGATGCATGAAAATAAAATTTAGTTGAGGATAACTACTGTGTCATTAAAAAGAAAAGAGAAAATTAGCATTTCTATAACAACGGCTAGGTGATAATAAAAGTTCATATATGTGGACATTAACAAGTAAATGCTGAAGAATTTATGAACTGATTGTGGTCAAGTTTGATTCCAAATATTTGTGCCTGGCAGGGATTTGTTATACTAAGTAATCTTGAAATTAAATGGATCACTGAGAAGGCTTAGTAATATATTTTAAACCAAATTAATCACAATGAAAAAATTTTAAGTGGGCTAGGTTTCTATAATTATAATATTTATATATGTAAAAACACTAGCTTTAGGAGATGGAATATAAAATGAACAATTATTTCTACCATGAAACTATAATAATTAATAAAAATGTTAATATGCAAAATAGAACATGAGTTGATAATAAGGAAAATCAATTTACATGTGATACCCTTTGGATATATCAGAATAAACCTTTCTGATGATCAAAGAACATTCTATATTCTATAATGTTGTTATCTGTTATACCTGTGCCCTTCTGAGTGTGGTAAATGACAAGCCTGACCTTATCTTCAAATATCTGCTTCATATTAGAGTCAAACTGTGCTGCATGCTTGTCCCAGCCTTAGTGCAGCATGTGCCCAAAGAACAGGGAAGGGACCATACGTACACTACTTTCTCTGCTTGGAAAAGGGAAAAGTAGTCCAAGACTAGAGAGGGAAGGACTTGTAAGCAGGAGAGATATTCAAAATATTTTGCATCTGGTAAGGCTGGGATACCACCTATCAGGACAGCTGTGCTGGAGAGTGGGAGGTGCTTTCCTTTACACTACCAAGAATTAACTGTTTAGATGCTGGATGATGGCACGGTTACAGAGAGGTGCATTGGGCTTGGCCTGCACGGCTTGGGTATAGGGAAGCTCTTATTTACCAACTAATTTTTAAAGAGTTTAACTACTTAAGATCTGTGACAGCGTCTAAACTTTCAGGCTTCTGAACTTTTCTCCATAGGTCATAGTGAATGAGCCTCGGGAAGGTTTCAAGCAAGAGATTGACTTGAGGAGGATTTTATTTTATTTTATTTTTCAGGAGGATTTTATTTTTTTAAAGATTTTACTTATTTATTTGAGAGAGATAGAACACAAGTGGGGGGAAGGGACAGAAGGAGAAGCAGACTCCCCACTGAGCAAGGAGCCTGATGCAGGGCTCTTCCCAGGACCCTGAGATCATGACCTGAGTTGAAGGCAGACGTTTAACCGACTGAGCCACCCAGGTGCCCCATGGAGCATCAATTTCAAAACCTCAGAAAAGAGCTGAAGCGGTGGCAAGGAGGTTAAAAGTCTAGAAATAGATGTGAGAACCATTTAGGGGGAAAAATTTATGGGGTTGGTGACATTTGAAATTGGGATATCTGTATGACTCCTGAGATTCTGGCTTGCGCCACTGTGGAGAGAGTACTATTACCTGGGGAAGGAAAAAAGAGTATTATCTGGTGTTTATCTGGTTTGTTGGGTGATTGGCTTGATGTACTTAATTTTCTGAGAAGAGTCATGTTTATAAGGTGCAAGTGTAACTGCTAATACATTAACTTAGACATATACAAATACAGCTTTCTCTCTTAGACATCCCCCCATACCGCCAAAAAAAAAAAAGAAAAAGAAAAAGAAAAGAAAAAGCAACAAATGGGATTTGTTGTTCCTCCAAAAAGGAAGGGATTGAAGAAGTGAGCAACAATTGACGATTACATATTCTTTCCTTTTATCTAATTTTAGAATCCCATTCATACTGTGCGAAAGTGGCCATTTTACAGATGAGAAACCCTGACTTAGCAGGATTGAGTTCTAGGACTGCCTTCTCATACTCAGAATGTAGCAGTGCCCCAGTTCAAACCCAGTTCTGCCCATCACCAAGGTCAAGGTTTTTTTTAACTGCATGGAAATGCTCCCCAAATGGGAAGAAGAGAAAAGAATGGAAGAAAAGGAAGGGGAATGAATGGGGGGGAAATGTATTTAGAGTTATTAAAGAAGTAAGAAGCAAATCCCCATGAAAGGAACCTAGCAGCGACACTTAACCATGACTGTTCTTACCCTTACCTAGACAAATTCACAGACCTTCGTAAAGGCAGTAGGAGGCTAACATGGGGTATTAGCTCGTCACTGACATCCCTGGCCTGTAGGCGACCTGAGCATGCAGCCCTTATGTGAATTGGTTGTCCGTTTATGACCAATCCACTGCTCCCCAGACTTCTGCTTTTAGAGTAGTTCATCTCAGTGTGGGCTGCTGTGAGTCCTCACACTATTTTTGGTCTGTGGGGTAATTGAGGTTTGAGATTTTTATAGAAATGTGACTGATTACTGTTATGTCCATTGACTCCAGTAATTTAAAAACAGGCTAGTATTTTCTAGGTCTTTTTGTTTCATTTTTCAAGTAATTGGTATTGTATTTTGCAAAAGAATTTATCTGTGATGAGTTGAGAACAAAGGAACAAAAACTGGCCCTTCACCACAGATAATGTGAGAAATAGTGCTTTACAACATCAAAAGGGAAAAGGGTGAGAACCTGATAGGTGTTTGTATGCTCTTGGAACCCAGACTTTCTCTTATAAATGCGATGGTTTAGTGAACTGCCTTGCCTTTACGTAGCCATCTATTGACCTCATATACAAATATAATCAAATGATTTGTGCCATTTAAAGCTGCATAAGAGATGAACCAGGTTTTTGTAATTTAACAAAAAATCCAATTTATGTAACATATTAAAAGAAGCATTATCAACTTGTTTTCTCCTCAGAAGACTGTAGCTATTAAACTCCTTAATTACTTCATTTTCACTCTCAGTGTAACATTAGCAATTTAGCACTTCAAGTATAAAAATGATTAATGAGCCTGAGAATTCATTCGCATACATATCACTTTGCAGCTTGACATAACCCTGGAGCCTGTTTTCTGTTCTAACCAGAGACATACTTCTCTAGCAAATATCTTATTGCATATCAAATGTCTAATCGTTGCAAAGTATGTGTAATTATAGATGTCTTTCCTGTTTCTTCTATACCAGTAGAAGACAACAAATCAAACGCCTTGAAGTAACTAACTTTTTAAACAAAAGTATAAAACCATAGAGAACACCTTGATTTTTACGATTTAACTGTCCCTCCTCCCCCCAATTCACTTGTGCTTTGAGCTAACCGTCATCGATCTAAAAGTGTTATCTTCTCAAAATTTTGGAACGTGAAGGAAAACACTTTCAATTTCTATATTTATATTGACGTGGGTACTTTGATTTCAGAAAATATGATGAACATAAAGACTGCATTGTGGATTCAAAGAATAAGATTTTATTTGGAGTGGCTGTGACACAGTATCTCCAGGGAGCTATTTCGGTCTAACCATCCTTGGCTTGCATGGTGACATGCGGTTGCTTGTCTCTTTTAGCTCTACTGAATTTCCCTTTTGATCTCCCCCAAGGTGATTCTATACTGCTGCTTTGTCCAGTCATTCCAGAGGCTTAATTTTTTATGTGTGAACAATGGTACAGTTTGTCTTTCCTTGTTTTTTCTACCCTTTCCTGTGGAGTTCATCCAAGACTGTGTACTGTCCCCACCTCAAAATCCTCTTTGCTCCCCATGCTCATCACCTGCAAGCTATCCTGCCCTGATTCAGTCCTGAACCAGGAAGATTAAACTAACTTTTGCTCAGAACTCAGAGAACTATACTTGTCAGGCTTATTGCCATGACACAAAGTTGTAGCTATTGGATGGTGAACTAGGCAACTCCCAGGGGACTCCGCGTAGAAGGGAAGAGCCCAGCTACAGGCCACTTGCTAAATTCTAAATCTGGTGTTCAGATGGTTTCATTCACGTAGGTAAAGCCATATGGCATAAATATGTCCATACCTATTTCCATTTGCTTTTTAGAGGGAGACATTACATTTGGGGACAAAGTATGTTGGATCCATTGAACAAGACAGGGTTAAACATTTATTAGAATAAATTTTTAAAAATGCATATACTGTGATAAAGCACACAAATCATTATTTCACTGCACAAGCCTGTACTACAAATGCAGTCTTGCGGCTGGGCACCACTAATTGACAATCAGACCACTGAGAATGCAAGGCAATGCCGTCAACCAGGACCCCGAGTCACTGTTTCCAAGCAAAATTATTTGGTTGTGAGAGCGGTACTTTTTAACAAGACCGTCAACTTGATAAGTAGCTTCGCCAGATGAAATACAGGACGCCCGGATGAAAAACAAGGAATAATTTTTGATCTGAGTATGCCTCAAATATTACACAGAGTATGCTTATACTAAAATTATTCTTTGATTACCTGAGATACTAATTACACTGGCATTCCTATATTGTTATTTACTAAATCCGGCACCCCAACTTATAACTGATACTTTAGGAGCAACAAAGATCATTCGAAAAAGTACATTTCTTGAGGTGAGTGACTAATAAGATTATTCCCATACTCCCAAATATCATAGAATTGGGAGGAAAGGTGAAAAATGAGAGACTCACAGCACTCTCAGCTGTGCAGAACAGCACGCGCTCTCTGCTGCTTGCCCACGTTTGTTTGCGCTCAACCGCGTGAGCCCACGCTCACTGCGCGAGCCCACGCTCGCTGCGCAGGCTCACACTCGCCCCGCGCAGAATCATGCCCGCCCGCGCAGGCCCAGGCCCACCGGGTTAGGGAGCTCACCCTGTGGCTGGTTGGGCTCTGTGGGCTCTGTGCAACAGGGCGTCTTACTGCTGACCCGGGTTCCTGCTTGCAACGCGGCTCTGATACTGCAGAGGTTGGGGGGTGGCTTTCCACACAAGGAAGGGCTTCCTTTATGGTGCTACGGGATATCCCGTGAAAAGTTCTGTAAAATTACCTCCAAATTGCCAGTTCTGGGCTGTGTGGGTTTTGAACTTGCTAAAAAAGAAACCGCGGACCCCGCCTATTTGTGAATTGGGTTAATGGAAAGAATTTCACAAACATTCTGCTTAATAGAATGGATACGGAGAAGCTGGTGGTGAAGAGCTTCTCTTGGATTTTAGGAGCCTGTCAAGGGAGACCTACGAAGAAAAGAAGAGAGTTGAATTGGATTTCGAAGAAGGTAATTAATCCATTACTTCCAAAGTACAGAAGAAAGTTTATTAGTGGGTAGTGTTAAAATGAAGCCTATTGTTTTGTTTTACAAATGCAATCTGCTGTTATGTACTTAGGACCATATTAAGGTCAAAAAGAGTTGTAAAGTATAAATGAATACACGCACATATTAAACTTTTCTAATTAGAATTTTATTTCTTTTGGTCCTGTTGCTTTAGGTTTGCTGTAAAAAGGTAGCCAGTTGAAAAAAAATCAGCTGTTGTGAATGAAAACTTTCAATCAAGCAGGTGGCATTGATTTATTTTTGCTGCCACCTGGCTTTCTTTGCTATATAACTATAAGGGATTGCTAATTGATGTCAGTGAATATGTTTGACTTTCTTCAGTTAAGATGCCTTTACCAAAAAAAGTAGATTAATCCCACCATGTATTGGGGGCTAAATTTTACCACTACTACTTACTTAGCTAGCAGTGGTTTTCTAAGTGTGCTATATGTTAACAATTTGCATCTTGAATTAGACAGTTTTATTGTAGTATAAAGATATTATTTTTAAGGACATGTTGATTCTACTTTTAGGCATAGTTTTAAATTCACTGAAGAAAACGATTTATATTGAAGAAATGTGTACCTACTTTCAAGATGGTCATGATTTTTTTTAATTCCGAGCAAGTGAATGGAATCATTCTTGAGCTATGGTGTCTACTGAATTAACTTTTAAAAATAGACATTTGGGAAATACACAGTGCCTACTACCCAAGATAGTTATGGTGACTAATTAGCTTCTTACCTAGATTTATAATGCTGTTACTCTGTAATCTTTGTAAAATAGGTCACAAACTGGGTCTGCCTGAATCTTAAGTATGGATTTCATATATCATGGGTTTGTACTGCAACTCTAAAAACTATTGTCAAAGAAAACTAATACAGCATAGACCACTTGGGAGGGCTACATTGCCTCATGAGTGTCTTTTGCTTAGGTCCTCATCCACAGCTGCTTGCTTGACTTGGACCTTGTGCCTTAATCCTAGTAAGTGTACTTCCCTCTTTTTACTGAGAACAAGTCTTTGTTCTCTCCCATGCTAGTGACTCCTTCCTGTTCTGGTTCTCCCATTTGCTTGAATCTGAACATCTTTTTGGTGACTGTGTATCTGACCCTTTCTCTCCTGGCGATTATACTATCGTCTCAGTCTTAAGCAGTGACAGCCTTAGAATTTCTTTGTATGTAGGTGATGCTTGGGTTGCTGTTTGGATCTGGGTGAAAAGCAATTTGCCTTGAAGCCTTGCTTGCACTGTAGCCATTCTTCTACTTAAAGTGCATATTTAGGGGCGCCTGGGTGGCTCAGTCGGTTAAGCATCTGCCTTTGGCTCGGGTCATGATCCCAGGGTCCTGGGATCGAACCCCACATCGGGCTCCTTGCTCGGTGGGGATCCTGCTTCTCCCTCTCTGTCTGCGTGTCACTCCCCACTGCTTGTGCTCTCTCACTCTCTGTCAAATAAATAAATCTTTTTAAAAAAAAAGTGCATATTTATTTGGGAGGGCTTGAGGGCAGTTATGGAAATTCTTATAGTGGGTTCTTTCTACCCATTCCTTGGCAGTGCTACTGGATTCCAGGCTGGGTCTCCAAAAGAAATGTTTTCTTACTCAGTTTGTGTCCACAGGTTTGTATGTGAATTGTAATAGCTATAGCCAATGAGGGGGTCGTGGATAATTGACTTAATGTCAAAAATTCCTAGTCCTAGATTCCAAATAGCCATGTCCATCCAACTCTTGGGGTACCCAGTTTCTCCTAGTAGAAGGTTTCTGTTGGCAAATGTTTGCTTTTTGGAAACTGCTTATTGCGTATCATGATAACCTCTAGCTACCAAGGTTTTCAATATACTGAGGGCCAGGGACATCGTGGTACAGTCATAAGATTTGTTGTAAAACAGACCTGGAGCTGAATTTCTTGGTGTTAGACCAGTGATCTTGTTACTTCTCTTTGCCTGCTTTGCATTTTTATAAAGTGAAGATAATCATAATATTCATTCTCTTTCACAGTGGTTAAGGAGATTAAGTGAGGAAACTTAAGTGCTTAACACATACTTCATAATCAGGAAACACTCATAAAAATTGCCCTCCTGTATTATGTTGAACAAAGATGGACTTTGTCCAACATACTTTATGTTGTAGATAAACAGGTATTCGAAATGCAGAGTCATTCATTCAACAAACTCTCTCTTAAGTGCTACATTGTTCCAGGCCTCTGCCAAAGTGAGCTGGCCCAGAAATTTATCAGAAACAATAATAGTGAGTATGACCTGTAGAGTTAAGGAAATGCAGCCCAAAGTGTTAAAGAAAATGGAGTAATGAGTTAATTTTAGTGCAGGAGATTAAAAGGAGAGCTTGGAGACATTGTCGAGGCTAGAAAGGGCATGATTTTAAGAGATCTACGCTAATATGGACCTGATGGATAAATGTGAAAGGTTTTGTGATTTGTTTCTACTGTACTTCTAGTATTTCACCATTAAACACTTTGATGCTATCTCATTGCATATTTACATGCACAGCTCCAGTCTAGACCAAAACTCCTTGAAAGTAGGTGACCAACTACCCTGTTTGCCCAAACCTGAGAAGGATCCGAAAGTGGAGCTTTCATTGCTAAAACTGGGAATATTTCAGGCAAATAGGGACAAATTGATCACCCTACTTATTAAAATAGCAGTAAGATTGTGTCTTAGTCTTCATGTATCCCAGAATCTTGTACAGTTTCTTGTGCATCAGAGAGGTTATAGGGGATGAGAAATCATCCCAGTACCCTTCCAGGTTCTTGGCTGAGATGCCTCCCCATGGAAACCCTGTAATGAAAGGACAGATTAAGAGAAAAGCAAACATTAATGACATGTATACCTCCTGCATGCATAGGAGAAACTCAATAAAACTGAGTAACTCCCCAAAATGGCTACAGCCACCACCTTAAATACCATCTCCAGCTAAAGACAAAGCAATATGTTGGGAGTGGGGGAGCCAGTTATGGGAGGTTACCAGGAAAAGCACAAAAAGCAAGAGTGTGGTTGTTATGCAGGTGTTAAGTCCTTGCTTTCTCTATTGGTAAAGTTTCTAGAGATTTCCTCCTCCTCTTCCTGGTGGAGAGGGAGACACGGGAACAAATGGAGATTTCCTTTATAAATGTAAATTTCTCATGATAAAGGGTAACTTCTACTCTGCTTTCAGAGCTGCTCCTGTGTCTGCAGTTTCTTTTCTTTCCTTTTTTTTTTAAAGATTTTATTTGACAGTGAGACACAGGGAGAGAGGGAACACAAGCAGGGGGAGTGGGAGAGGGAGAAGCAGGCCTCCTGCGGGGCAGGGAGCCCGATGCGGGGCTCGATGTGGGGCTCGATGCGGGGCTCCATGCGGGGTTCGATCCCAGGATCCCGGGATCATGACCTGAGCCCAAGGCAGATGCTCAACGACTGAGCCACCCAGGCGCCCGGTGTCTGCAGTTTCTTAAAAATAACCTGCTTAGTGGGGTGCCTGGCTGACTCAGTGAAGAGCATGAGACTCTTGACTGGGGTCATGAGTTTGAGCCCCACGTTAGGTGTAGAGGTTACTTAAATAAATAAAACTTAAAAAAAATAATCAGCTTCAGTATAACCCTTATGCCAGAGAGGCATATTTTCTGATGGTGTCATTTTCTCCCCTTCAAGGCTCAGTTAATACTGTGGTGATCCCTCAGTTTTAGCCAGAGCCTTTGGTTTTTGTCTGGATAGTCAACTAGAAGAGACTTTGGTCCCTTAAGGCTGAAAATTTAGGGAAAACAGCTATTTAGTTGAAAGTAGAGCTAAGAAGAAAAAAACCACAACAGCCTCACCTGTTATATTGGGGAAGAAAATGTATTCTGTCCCTAATCTTCCTCTATAATTTTAAGTTAAGGGTTTATTTGGACCCTGATATTTTCACAGTATAGCAAAATTGCCCCTTGCACTCAGGGAGAAGCGTCCAGTGTAATGAAAAGAGAACAGGGGTTGTAATCAGAATGACTGCCTCCTAGTCACAACTCTACCACCCTCTAATAAAACTTGAGTAAACACTTAAGTTTTCAAAGCTTTATTGCCCTTAACCCAAATCTTTGTGTAATAATAATAACTTCCTTACAGTAAACAGTTTCATACGATAACTTATAAAATAGATTAAGACCCACTAAAGGATGAGTTAAATTCTAATCTAAATACCGGTCATGCGGTAATAATCGTGATATGCTGACTGAGATGATTCAAATCATTATACCAAGGTGTGATGCTGAGAAGAAATACACTACAAGTTAGATTTTTCCAGGGGCACACTTAAAGGCCCTGTCGTATATATATTTATAAATATAAACAGTACACCTGTGGTCAAAATTCCCGACGAATAGCATTGATTAAAAAATCGTGTAATTGTCCTGAAGTTTAAATCTCTGGCCTTCTAAAATGCTCACACTGGCTTAATTGCTCCTGAATTACAGTTACTTTTTTTTTCCCTCAAGTCCTTCAAAAGGGCTCTTTTGAAAACCAAAAAAGGCATTAACAGGTAAAAGGACAAAGGGACATGGTCATTTCGAGGTATGCCTTTAAATTTTAATGACAATTTAATCTCAGGGACCCTGCCTATTTGCTCGTTGCTAAATGGAGTATCCAAGTTATACTTTGGTGTCTAAGTTGAACAAAAATTATAAAATTCATTCTAACACACTTGCTAGCCAAAGGAATATAAGCATATTTAATAGTAAAAAAAATACTACTGATTGTAATAATTTTGTACTTTGCAGTCTTTCTATTGTGGACATAGACTGAATTGGTAGCCCAGTGCTCATGTGTTACTCACGAGCTACATTAAAGTTACTGGAGTTTTCCCTAAGTGTCTGTGATGTCTACCAAGAAATTATGACAAAGAAGTCTGGATTTCCAGTCCAGCCGGGCAGCAGAATAATAATCATTCAAAACCACTGTCTGGGCTACATTTATTGAACAGGAGGGGAATCTGCAAGAACAAGCCATAGAATCAATGCATCTGGTCAGCAAAGAAATTTATTTGGGCCAGAGAAATTAAAAACTTATTTTTCCGGGACTCCTGGGTGGCTCTGACGGTTAAGCCTCTGCCTTCGGCTCAGGTCATGATCCCAGGGTCCTGGGATCGAGTCCCACATCGGGCTTCCTGCTCAGCAGAGAGCCTGCTTCTCCCTCTGCCCCTTCCCCTGCTCATGCGTGTGCTCTCTCTCTCTCTCTCTCTCTCTCTCTCTCTCTGTATCTCTCTGTCTCAAATGAATAAGTAAAAAATCTTTAAAAAAACCCTTATTTTTCCAATAACTTATTCTGCCAGAGCACTAGACTGAGACAGAATCTGAGGCCATCCTACATGTGTGCCTTTTTCAGTAGAAAGAGCATTGGAGTTACTGAACTGTTTGCTCTGCCTAGCCAATTTAATATGAAATATGATTAAAACCAGTAGGTCTGCACTGGTATTTATTTATTTTCCAGTGCTTTCTTAAACGAGTTTTATAGTATTCAGAACATAGTGTTAAATTGATTCACCTTTCTCAGGATGAGAATTGTAAGTAATTTGATTAGCTTTTCTCTATTTTCATCTTCTGACATGTTCTCTTATAACTAAGAAAAATTATAGCCCTTTTTTCTTACTGAAAATAATTTATATTCAGTAGTGGTTTTGTGCCTGCACAGAGTATAATCTCCACAGGCTTAAATATCAACATTTGTAGCTGTATGGGTATGATGGTATTAAGAACAGTTCTAAAGACAAATTACACTCTTAAATGTTCATGATACTGAATTTATCCCTCAGACCTTATAATTGAACTTTGTAAACCAGAGACATTCCTACGAGTTTTATGTAGTGCAGCAAGTAAGAAATGTAAAAAAAAAAAATAAAATTATAATTTTTTATATGAATACTAAACATCATAAATGAAGGGAGTGCTATTACCATGAGAGAGATTATTGATTGCTCAGTTAAAAGCTGCCGAATGAGTGATAAAAGCTGAAGAGGGCTGATGTCTTTTCTCTTGAGGAAATGTTTGGCTCTAATAGAGATTTAATGAGCACCTATGAGGAGCAGTGATGCATGGCCTACCCCAGTTCCTCTTTCTCCCCATGTCTTTAACAGCTGAGTCTACCACTGATGCTCACCCCTACTTTCACGTTACTTCTGTCCAGTTTTCATCCTGGAACTGGGCTTTGGCACCCTAGCTTTTATTTCCTCACTCTGGATTATGCTTTTAATATTTATACCCCACTTTCTAGTGGTAGTACAACAGTTACAGCTACCTGCTGGTTTTGCCATCCCATTTGATAGGAATCCCTTAATTCCAGTGTCCTTCTGGGACCACCTCATTTTAATCCTTTGAAAAATTATTCATGCTTCTGTGCTTTCTACTTGCTCATTTCCAGCGTCCTCTCTTAAAAGGCTAGTACTCTCTGTGTGGATAGCACATTCTATGGCATAAATCTTAGTGTAAAAGGCCATTTCCCTGATCACTGTCTTCTGGGGCTAGAGAGAGCTGAGCACCATGTGAGCGCTGGGCCCCTGCTAGTAGGGGAAGAGGTGAGGTAGGACAAGATAAACTGGATTGTGAGGTATTTGAGGGCATGATCCATGACTCATGTTGATCATTATCTTCCTCACACTTGCAGGTGTCTCCGACATTATGGATCTGCAGTGTTGAATACATGAAAGAGTAAATGAATGTATTTATTTCTTAAATTGTCTAGGACTGACATTGGCTATAAGGATGGATGTTACTTATTTCACTTGCTAACTTCAGTCTTAAACTATGAAAGTTCTGGGTATGGTCACAATTTTTGAAATTGTGAAAAATCTGTACCTTTAGCTGGGCCTGTATAATCAGATAAGAATCATGAATTTTCTGGGAGACATAATAGAGAAGCCCAGGTTTTCTTTCAAGGTATTGAAGGTGCATTGTATTAAGTTAATACTGAACCAAATCATTGTCCTTTGAATTTCATTTTGAAATCACTTAATGTAGTTGTTTTTTTAAATAATTACTTAAAAATTATATTTTACTCTAAATAGAAGCTTATTTAGCTTATAATAGTTGACTAATGTCCTTTTGTTCTAGTCACATTTATTCTTCTTTTCTAATGACTGTAATTGCTTTATTAGTTTGGAGCTCAGTAAGCAAAAAAAAAAAAAAGACATTTAAATGCCTCCTCTTGGCCAAGGTACGTTTTTGGTTTTGTGGCAAAATCAGTCGGTCTCTCTCTCTCTCTCCCTCCCCGTCCACACACACACACACAGTCTCCCCTTCCCCCACTTTCACTCAAAGAAAGGGTATAAATTAAATGTTTATTATCTGTCAGTTATGAAGATAGACTCTGTGGTGATGAAAACGACTATCATGGTTCCTTTTTTATTAACTTGTGCCAACAAAATATTTTGAGGGAGGGAAATTTTATACATCAATTGTTTTCATTGTCTGAATTAAAATAGGTACAATGGTCATTTATCCTAGCTTTGTTTTAACTGTCCTGATTTTCAGATAGTCTGAATTATCTATCTACATTTTGAGCGATGTGTCCTAATTTTGGCTTGGGAAACTATGGTCCTATGAGAGAGATATTTATTTTGAAAAAAATTACCACCTTAGAATTTTATTTTTTTTCTTGGATCAAAGTAAATTTATGTTTTGATAGCTTAAAAAAGAAAAAATTCAGAACTCAATATTAAAGTTGGAGAATACATAAGTTTATGGGGTATGCATGATTTATTAAGCATTTGATTTTTAGACCAAAATGAACTCATTGAAGTTAAAAAATAGACTGCTCTATTTTTGCATCATCTATACAGATTTTATACACTTAAATCTCTAGGTCAGTGTGCCTGGCAATATGGGTTTAAATTAAGGAACACATATATAGTATCCTCTTTTTAATTTTAATGCACAATACGTATATATTTTTTTAAATAGCCTGGTTGGTATATATAGGGAAATTCATAATGATTGAAAATGATAGGAAGATGGACATATTTTTGCACGTGTGTGTGGTGGGTATGCCTGGGGTGTGGCTGAAATAACTAGATATCTGACCATAATATATGCCACCATTTGGGAAAGATAATTCTTGAGCTATAGTAGCAGCAATGAGCAGTTGTTTTCTTGGTATTTCTTCCTTTTTTACACTTTTGGGCTTCAGATGGTGAAAATGTGTCCTCCCCCCATCTCTCCTTTCTTTAGCCTACACTGAATATTTGTGGCAGCTTGTCTTTCCAAGTTCTATAGTAGTGTTCAAAGATATATTTGAGGGCATCCTCAAAGCATCTTTAGTAACCCTCGCTGCTTCTCTAACGTGTCATGTAATGGTTGCTTGAGCATGTCAGTTCTACGTGTGTTTGCCAAGCCCCAGTGGGTTGGTGTAAATAGACATTGCTGTTGGGCTGAGAAACAAGCTGCATCACAAGACCTATTTGCTGCTTATATTGTGTCATTCTTTTAACTGAGGCAGTATGTATATATTGGAGCATCTACCAAATGTCCAGGGTTTTGCTTAGTACTGTGGAGAATTATGGGCATGGAATAGGCGAGGCAACATCAGATAGGGTAGTAAGGAGAAGTATAAGGAGGGGGACCTGTTGTTGAGGTTAACAGCCATGTACAAAAATAACTAGAAATCCTATAAGGACAGATAAACAGTGGTATTTAGGTTGTTCTGATTAAACTCTTCATGATGCAGGATATGTATATGGGCACCTCCAAGTCCCAAAGCTTTGTAGAAATTTAATTGGTTGGGAGGGTGCATTATGGTAACTACAGTCCATTCATCAATTGTGTGAGTGAAGCTGACTTTTAATGTCCTACTACTTTTTGAATTATTACTCATCACTGTTAAACACAGTACTTTGATAGAAGGGGTCAATTACAACTCACCTCTGTGATTGTTAAGGCAGTTTTTGACTAAAATGCCTTAAGTGATAATGGCCACACCACATTTAATTTTTAATCCACCACATTTTCATTTCATTGCTCCATCCTCTAAATTTAGCTGCTAAAATGATTGCAAGCCATCCTTAAATTCTTTCAAAAAATCTAAAACTCAGGATTTGACATTAGGAAGAATGTGCATCTGCATTTATCCCTGTATGCTTTTCTGGTTTTGTAGAGGATGTCAGCTTCATACCCAACCAAATTAAACACCCCAGGAAGGAGAGGGTGTAAAAGTTCACATTGGATGTGCTGCACTCTGCAAGATCTTTTTATCTTCTGTGTGCATATCATGAACACTTACTTTAAGATTTTGACTTTTTTTGAGGGGCTAGTATTGTTTTTACAGGATTTTACTCACATTCTCTAGGTCTAAGGACTTGGATTCTGACCCTGGTTCTTTTTGTCTTACACATAGTGACAAGAGTGATACTCATGTACCTATTATGTAACTCAACTTTTTAACATTTTGATGAACAGAGGTTAAGTGATTTTTTTCAGAAGCCACACAGCTAATAAATGGTATATTTCTTACAAAGGAAAATTCTGCTATAAAAGAGAGTTATAAAATCTTGTACATCAGAAATAGAGGGGAATACATTTATAAGTCAACTAATTTTTTATTATATTAATGAGAAAGGTATGTTAATAAAATGTCTTCATTACATCCTTTTTATAGAATAGATGTTTTTATTGACTTCATTATTATGAAACTTAAAAATGCCATCCTTAATGCCTAAAAAGTGTTTAAAGATGTTTACATTTTATGCATATATTCTTATAGTCTTTTTTCTGTTTATATGTGGTATAAAAAGGATCATGTGATGTAGACAATTTTGCACCTGTTTTCTACCCCCAACCCATATATGGCATGGATAACTTTCAATGTCATTAAACATGTATCTACACTGTGATTAGAATGGCTGTGTTAGTAGTCTGTTGAACTGACGAGTCTTCATTTACTTGACCAATCTCTTCTTGATGCGCACTTGGTGTTCACATTTTCTCTGTAGTACGAACCACACTGGGATGTATATAATGTCTGTGAGTATGTGTGATACATACGTTTAAAGATTCAAAGATCATCCTTTCATCTGTTTAATTCCTCAGGATAAATTTCTGGAAATTGCATAGCAGTGGCACTTCCCTTTCTTCCTTCCTCTTCCTTTTTTGATTACTGCTGATTTATGTTTATAAATTGGTATTCTAAAGTCCCAGTAGTCTGTAGAGGAAAAAAAATGTATAGAGAAGGGAAGTTTCAATTTTCTGATAATCTGCAATGCATCAGCTACTGTAAATAGAGTATTTCATTTAATCTTCATGTTAACCCTGAAAGTTGCATGGAGAGTTTAAGTAACTTGCCAAAGGGTACATTATAAGTGGCAGGGCCAAAAGGCAATTGAGTTCTAACAATAGAATATTGTTTTAAAATTGAAGCGAAATACACATAACATAAAACCATTTAAAAATTTACGATTTAGTGTAATTTAGAACCTTTACAATGTTCTGTAAGCATCTACGTTATCTAGTTCCAAAACATTTTCATCAGCCCAAAATGAAAACCTGCATGCATTCAGTCATTCCCTATTCCTTTCCACCGGTCCCTGGCAACCACTAATCTGCTTTCTGTCTCTGGATTTACCTACTCTGGATTTTGTATAAATGGAATCATACAATACATGACCGTTGGTGTCTGGATTCTTTCACTTAGCATGTTTTTGAGGTTCATCCATGTTGTAGCATCTATCAGTACTTCTTAATTTTTATGGCTGAATATTTCATTGGGTGTACCACGTTTTGTTGATCATTCATCTGTTGATGGACATTTAAGTTGTTTCCACTTTTTGGCAATTGTGAATGGTGATGCTGTAAACATTCATGTACAAGTATTTGAATCTTTTGGGTAAATAGCTAGGAGTGCAATTTCTGGGTCATCTTAACCATAGAACTTTGCAGCCTTCTTTCATAAGGGTATGAGTACTTGTAATAGAATGTTTCCTTACTCTTCAAAAATAAAAACTTCAAGTTCTTATTTTTAAATATTGAATAATCATCCAGTTCAATATTGTGACAAAGTTTGAAGTTTAAAGAATTAAAGTCTTAACACTCCAGTCGTCTTATTCCTGGATTTAAGAGTTCTGTTAAAACTGTTAAAATTTAGGATTGAAGAAAGCTGCTGGCTATTGTATGTGGTTTAGTGTACCCTTTTGGTTCAAGGTTGACTGTGTTATTAGTGGCCTTATCCAGAGAAACCACAGATTGTTCCCCCCCCCCACAGATTTTTATAAATTCCCTGCATATAATTGGGGATGACAAATCATGAATTTTTAAAATCTTAGAGCTGAAGACAGTCTTTAAAGGGAATCATCTTGATGAGAACATTTTTACATATAATTGCCCAGGAAACTAACTACTCTCTAGAGACCTTGAGTTCATATTGGATTCCTATGTAACTTCTGCCTGTGTATTTTGAGACCTGGAAAATAGACTGAGGGAAAATTGGAGTGGGCAAGAGAACTTCCGTACTTATTGTCAGTGAAGGAAAGCAGCTGACATGGCTCATCAGGGTAAGTGGGCCTCATTATCCCTCAGCAGTTTCTACCAGACCAGCTAGCACAGGGAATTACTTTCTTCCTGAAGCATAAAATACAACGGAGAGGAAATAGTTCTTTTAATTCACGGAGGGGAAGAGATACAGAAGATGGGGGGAAAAGAAACAAAGGAGAAGTTAAAGTGTTTAATTATTCTATTTTTGAGATGGAGGAGATCTGAGAGATCACCTTCATTCAGCTTCCCTACTTGAAACAAGGAGGGATGAGCTTAAAGTCACACAGCCCTGTGCTTGTGTTTATAAGCCAAGTGGACTAGAATCCAACTTATGCTCTTTGATGCCCTTTGTATTAGTTTCCTAAAGCTGCTATAACAAATGATCACATGGTTAGTGAGTTAAAACAACACAAATGTATTATTTTACTCTTCTGGAGGTCGGAAGTCTGACACAGGTCTCCCTGCGCTGAAATCAAGGTGTTGGTGGTGCTGCATTCTTTTCCAAGGGCTCTAGGGAGGAATCTGTTTCCTGTTCCAGCTTCTAGAGGCTTCCCACATTCCTAGGCTTGTAGCCTACCTTTCATCTTCAAAGCCAGTAATCACATCATCTTGACCTCTGCTTCTACCTTCCTATCTACTTCTCTGATTCTCCTACCTCCCTTTTTTACTTACAAGGATCCTTGTGGGGTTATATAGAAAATCTGTGATAATCTCAAGGTCCTTAATCACGTTGCAGAGTCCTTTTTTGCCATGTACAGTGTAACATGTTCACAGGCTCTGGGGATTTGGACATGAACATCTTTGGAGGCCACTGTTCTCTCTACCACAGCATGATTATCTTCTTTAAATTAAGGGGGGAAAAAAGCTGAATACATTCCTCTCCTGAGGGTTGTGGATTTCTTTATTAACAAGTATTTTCACTCGTGAAAAATGGTACCTTAAGTCTGTTATATTTACAAACTACTTTTGCATATAATATTTCATTGTCACCTTTTTCATAGGGACAACTATGACCCAAAAAATTAAGTGAATTTTCAGAATCAGTGGTAGTTCTGGGATATGAATCCCACATATTTAAGTGCAAATTCAGTGTTTGCAACATTCTGCCCACTGTTTGATGAAAATAATTTTCACTGCTTTCTTAATTCCTTCAGACTGAAGAAGTGGAAGGATAAGGTGTCATATATAGGTTGAATTGTGGACATTTTTCATCATGTTAAACATACCTAGTGCCTTTCAGAAAACACAAAAGTAGCACTGCTTCTTCTGCTTTTGTGTGAGAAAATACCGTAAAACTCTGTTTTACTGTGTTACAACTGACCTTTATTATTTTTTAAATTTAAATTCAATTTAATTAACATAGTGTATTGTTAGTTTCAAGGGTAGAATTTAGTGATTCATCAGTTGCGTATAACACCCTGTACTCATTACATTAAGTGCCCTCCTTAATGCCCATCCACTAATTATCCCATCCCCCACCCACTGCCCCTCCAGCAAGCTGCAGTTTGTTTCCTAGAGTTAAGAGTCTCTTCTGGATTATCTGTAGATGGATATCTGGGCTCTTTGCATATTTTTGGCTATTATGGACATTGCTGCTATAAACATTGGGGTGCTTGTGCCCCTTTGAATCACTATTTTTGTATCCTTTGGATAAATACCCAGTAGTGCAATTGCTGGGTTATTGGGTTGTTCTATTTTTAACTTTTCGAGGAATCTCCATACTGGTTTCCAGAGTGGTACATTCCCACCAACAGTGTAAGAGGGTTCCCTTTCTGCACATCCTCACCAACATCTGTTGTTTCTTGAGTTGTTCATTTTAGTCAATCTGACGTGTGTGAGGTTGTATCTCATTGTGGTTTTGATTTGTATTTCCCTGATGGCTAGTGATGTTGAGCATCTTTTCATGTGTCTATTGACCATTCGTATGTCTTCTTTGGAAAAATGTCTGTTCATGTCTTCTGCCCATTTCTTGACTGGATTACTTGTCTTTTGGGTGTTGTTTGATAAATTCTTTATTGATTTAGATGCTAGCCCTTTATCTGATACGTCATTTGTGAATATCTTCTCCCATTCCATAGGTTGCCTTTTAGTTCTTTTGATAGTTTCCTTTGCTGTGCAAAAGCTTTTTATCCTGATGAAGTCCCAATAGTTCATTTTTGCTTTTGTTTCCCTTGCCTCCAGAGACGTGTCTGGCAAGAAGTGCTGTGGCCAAGGTCAAAGAGGTTGCTGCCTGTGTTCTCCTCAAGGATTTTGATGGATTCCTGTCACACAGTTAGGTCTTTCATCCATTTTGAGTTTATCTTTGTGTATGGTGCAAGAGAATGGTCCAGTTTCATTCTTCTGCATGTGGCTGTCCAATTTTCTCAACACCATTTGTTGAAGAGACTGTCTTTTTTCCATTGGATATTCTTTCCTGCTTTGTCAAAAATTAGTTGACCATAGAGTTCAGGGTCCATTTCCGGAGACTGTGTTCTGTTCCATTGATCTGTGTGTCTGTCTTTGTGCCACTACCATGCTGTCTTGATGATGACAGCTTTGTAATAGAGCTTGGAGTCCGGCATTGTGATGCCACCAGCTTTGGTTTTCTTTTTCAACATTCCTCTGGCTATTCGGGGTCTTTTCTGGTTCCATATAGATTTTAGAATTGTTTGTTCCAGCTCTGTGAAAAAATGCTGGTGGTATTTTGATAGGGATTGCATTGAATTTTAGCTGTACCTTTACTATTATGATATAAACTAAATTGAATTCTAACACTTTGTCCGGAAGACAGCAAGGAAATGGATTTCTTTTTCTGCATATAGAAGCCAAATTATTGGTGTAAATGGTATGTAATGTCATATGTGATTGTCGAACAGTTAGTAAATTTAGGATTATTCTTGATGGTAGGAATCATCTTTTATTCACTTTATGGTCCTTAGCTATGAGCTAAGTACCTAACACTCTAACGGATTTTAGTAGGGTTTTAATAAATTTGTGATGATTTTAGTTATTGAATACTGGACAAATACTAAACTTTGAAAAGAACTGAAAGTTTTAAATTTGTGGTTTTTAGGGGCGCCTGGGTGGCTCAGTTGGTTGGGCATCTGCCTTTGGCTCAGGTGTTGTTCTCAGCATCCTGGGATCGAGCCCCACCCCGCGTTGGGCTCCCTGCTCAGTGGGGAGTCTGCTTCTCCCTCCCCCTGCTCTTGCGCTCTTGCTTGTTCTCTCTCTCTCCCTCCCTCCCTCTCAAATAAATAAATAAAATCTTTAAAAAATAAATTTGTGGTTTTAACTTATAAATTAATCTCATTGATTAGTACATTGTTATTAACTGTGTTATTTTTATTTTTATTTATTTAAAGACTTCATTTGTTTATTTGACAGAGAGAGACACAGAGAGGGAACACAAGCAGGGGGAGTGGGAGAGGGAGAAGCAGGCTTCCCACCCAGCAGGGAGCCCGATGTGGGGCTGGAGCCCAATGCAGGATTCAATCCCAGGACTCTGGGATCATGACCTGAGCCGAAGGCAGACGCTTAACCACTGAGCCACCCAGGCGCCCCAACTGTGTTATTTTTAAATGGGACGTATTATGAGTTCCCAAAGGTTCTTCCCTTCTCTCTAAAATGGGGAACAAAACTAAACTAAATAAAATAGTAGGTAATGGCAGTGCTTTTTACCTTGGGAAATTTGGGGAATTGTTGAGAATAAAGAATGTTATTTTAAAGATCAAACTAGTTAACTTTCTACCAACTGAACCATGTACTAAACAGTGTATCGCCTTTTATGGTACTGTAACTAGTTGACAAAAAAACCCCAAAAAAACACACACAACAGCTTTTATGACTGGATCAACAATCTTCCACCCTTTAATTTATAACATACACTTCTTTACTTTGTTGGTGAAAAACCCCAGCTGCCTGTTAGCCTCAGTATCCAGTCAATCCCATCAGTCCCCATGTTGCATTTAGTTATTT
Source organism: Mirounga leonina (assembly GCF_011800145.1). Taxonomy (NCBI): domain Eukaryota; kingdom Metazoa; phylum Chordata; class Mammalia; order Carnivora; family Phocidae; genus Mirounga; species Mirounga leonina. The sequence continues at coordinate 13,715,198 of NW_023270158.1, forward strand.
AGGCTGATATTTACTTAGAATTTAGAAATTGTAACAGAGTTTTAGTTATACTTACCAACAGTGTACCAGCAGGTTATACTTAACAAATTAGTTCCTGATTTATGAAACTAGGCTGAGTTTAAATTATTGAATGAGCCTACCTGTGAACTTCCATTGGGTCAACTTTTAGATGTTTTATATGAAGAAGGTAACTAAACAAAAAACTACCATATTTCATTGATTCTAAGGATACATTTAGCATCTCTGAAACTAGGAAAAAGTCTATGGTGTGTCTTCTTTTAATCAGCAGCCTTTCATTTTTTTGTCTTACTGGTACAGAGAAGATGGTGGTTTGTCTTACATTCATTGGCAAGTTATTTTTAATGAAATGTGGTCATTTAGGTGACTCTAAGCAGAAGCATTTTCCATTCTGATTTGCATAATTTTTAAGGAATGTTTACAAAGTGGGATTTAGAACTTCTTCCTACTTAAGATTTTCTTCATTGATGTAATTTTATTTTTAAAGTATGACAATTTATGAATAAAACTGAGATGCAAATGAACCAGCTGATGTGACATAGTTCAAAGAATGCATTAGACAGAGTTGAATAGATGCAGTGGAATCTTGACAGTAACAGTAATGGGGATTTCTCTTATATAGTTTGCATTTTCTTTGGTGAACCTCCCTTATCCTACAGCAATTGGTTTTTCGGACTGAATTGACCAAATTAACAGACTCTGCATGGCCTGAAAGTTCTATGGATCAGGGCTGTTGTTTCTATCTATCAACTCTGCCTCAATTATACATTCTCAATAAGTCTATAGCATGTTGAAGTAAACAAAACACATTTTTGTGTGTTTTGAACATATTTAAATCATAAATAATTTTTATCTTAATTAAAGATAAACAGTGAAGGAAAATCATTAGAATTGATTTCTGTCCTATTGTTGTAGCTTCTTTCTAGACCCCCAAAGAGGCAGCTGTTTTCTCTAAGCCGTTCTAATTCTCTCTAGAGAGATTTCTAAATCAAGCTAAACTGACAATATTGGTGGTCATTTGTGATTGCCACACTAAGAGTATGAGGAGAACACTTGAAAGAGAAAATGCGTCTGGGTGCCTGGGTGGCTCAGTTGGTTAAGCTACTGCCTTTGGCTCAGGTCATGATCCCGGAGTCCCGCATCGGGCTCCCTGCCCAGCGGGGAGTCTGCTTCTCCCTCTGACCCTACCCCCTCTTGTGCTCTCTCTTTCACTCTCTCTCTCTCAAATAAATAAATAAAATAAAACCTTAAAAAAAAAAAGAAAATGCGTCTGGACATTTGGTTAGCTGCAGAACCTTTCCTCTTGTGCCAGACGACACCCACATACTTTACCTTTCCAGACAACATCAAAATCAATGCTGTTTATTATAGTACAAGATGATCAAATTTATTTTCAGCTCTTCATAAACACCTCAGTAGCTTTAGGGAAATTGGACATACTACTTTGTCATTTAAAAAATATAATTATGTTGTCTTAATTATCTAATGAAAGTGGAGTTAGTAATTTTAAATGTTAAGGAAGTTTTTTGACTCTGAGGAATTTCTCTGCATGTTTATTCCCCCTCCCTTTTGCATCTCTGTCATCTGAATGGCCTTCCAGGGGACAATAAAAGATTGTGGACAATACTAGAGTAAATAATGCTTATTTTTATTTACATCATGCATTTATATTTGTATAATTTAGGAAAGTCTGAGAAATGTAAAACAGCTATTTATAGGCTGGAATCCCATATTCTCAAATAATAAAATGATTTTCTTCGAAAGAATTTTTAGATTTTGTAAGAAAACAGTTTTGCCTATGGGCTTTTTGGTAATTATCAATACTCCTTGTTAGGTTTTATAGGCATGTATTTCAAAGAATGTAAGGTCACCATATGCCCTTCAGTGAAATCAACCTCTAATGCCTCTACATTCCAGCATAATTACTGTTCTAGTACCTACAAATACCGTGCAGCCTTTTATTTTTCTTCCCAGGATCATTCCCCAAATCCTCCAAGACCACCCTCATTCAGTGTTTATTTAGAGAAACAGTCACAGTGACAGTATTAAAGTCTTATTAGGTAAGTGTATCTGCTGAATTACAATTTAGGATATGTCAAAAGTAAATTTAAACTCTGGATTTCTGTTTTGAGTTCCCTTTCTTTGAAAAGTTGAAATTTTATTGTACTTTTTCTTCGTATTTGGTAGAATGACACCAGCTTTAGCATGGACAAAAAATTTAATGTTCTCTTCGGCTAGCAAACAACGACTTCAACAAAATACAGTAACAGCTATCTGTTGTAGGAGCTACCCTTCATTTACACAGTATCTATCATGTTATAATGCATCACATCTTTATTGAAGCTGACATTATAGCTTGCAAGGTGCTTTTCCATTTTATTCTCATCATGAATCTTTGAATTAGGCATCCTTTTTTAATTTGTGAAAATAGGGAAATAGGGCTTTAGTGGTGCTCCATGGCTTGTCAGAAACAATTGTAGTTGTACGTTATCAGTACTTTAACCCGCATTTTCTGATTTTAAAAGTTCTGTTTATGCTGCATTAAGCTGCTTATTTGGTTGGTGCTTGGAGTTGTGACTTTTAACTAAATATGATCTGTGCAGAATGAATGATAATTGATATTATCCATGTAAGAGTAGCCTTGCAAAGACATTCTGAAGGCACTTCAAATTTTGGCATTTCAGAGGAAGCTAGCTGGCTTTAGAAAAATAACATCTATAAATGTTTGATTGTCTTGCCCATGGTGTGAAAGTTATTGACAAAGCTGGGATGTGAACCACATTCTAGGTGTGATCTACTTTTAAATTAAGTTATCATTTTATATTAGTTGGGATGGGGACGAAAATAGCCTTTAATTATGAATATGTCCTGTATACAAACATAAGACCAATTGTCTCACATTTAAGTTGATTCAGCAAATGGTAAATTTGAAAGCATTTAATAGAGAACAATAAATATTAATGGGAGAATGAGAAAGGATTTTCCACTCCCATTAATTTACCTCACTAAAAATTGTCTAAAATTATTTTTACTGTGGGGCACCAGGGTGGCTCAGTTGGTTAAGCATCAGACTCTTGATTTTAGCTCAGGTCATGATCTCAGGGTTGTGGGATTGAACCCCGCTTGCGGCTCTGTACTTAGCACCAAAAGTCTGCATGTTCCCCCCCCACTCTCCTTCCCCTCCCCTCCTTGTCTTGTGCACCTTCTTCTTTAAAGTTAAAGGAGACATGACCCCACTTGTAATTTTTGTATCTCCCAGTATAGGCTAGTTCATACTGTGAGTAGCAAACAATTTTCATGTCCCCAAACTTCAGTGGCTTACTAGAGAAAGATTTATTTTTCACACAGGTTACATGCTATACTTCCTTTGTGGGTTGGCTGGGGCCTCTCCTCCATATTATATTCACTCTTGGACCCCGGTTCATGGAGAAGTTGTTATCTGGAATGTTACTGGTTTTTAAGACAAAAGGAAGAGCATTAGAGAGTCTCCCATAGGTAATTGAATTTTCTAAAACTGTCCTCTTACTTGTGCTCTCAACTCATTGACCAGAACTAGTGAATGACCACACTGTGCCAGTCTTTTGCCTGTTTGCTCTGAGTCCATTCTTAACCCTTCTCAACCTTGCTTTGGTTTGTTAAGGGACCTGTTTCCCAAGTTGTCTTGCTATTTGGCTTCCAGGTGCTTTGGCCATTGGGAGATAGAGTTGGGAGAATGGGAGGCAGGAGGAGTGGAGAAACTAGATGATTTCATCCTGTCCTCCTCTCAGTTTTGGAGGGCATCTGCAGCAGCAGAAGCCTCTCTATGATTTCAGCTCCTAACAGACAGAGCTGATGTGGTTCCAGCTCCAACAAGTGCCTCCTGGGGTCTGATAATACTACTTTCTTTGGCTCTCTTCTGAGGATGTTGTAGAGTTGTCCTCTGTTGCTTTCCATCCTTTATTTGACCTCTCAGCTCTTTCAACTCCTTTGTAAAAAAATTCCCTTCATTAAATTCCCTGTGTTGAAATGTTAAAGTGGTTTCTTTTTTTGATGATCCCCTGAGTGATAAATTTGGGTTAGGTTGTTCAACCCTACCATGTACCCAGAGGACAGAGAGCTGGAAAGATTTGGTGAATAGCTCTCATGACTGCCATACTACCGATTTACATTTGACTTGCTATCTTCCTCTTGCTAGGCAGGCCTCTCCTTCCAGCTCCAAGACCATTACAGCTGAACAGCTACCTAACCTATATCTCCTTTTGAATATTTCAAAGGTACAGTGAACTCTACATGTGAAGGCCATAACATATGATCAACTCCAGCAAGTCTCTTCTGTTGCTTCCTTCAATGAGTAACTGCTTTGTGTGTTGTTAGTCAAGCAAGAGACCTGAGTCATTTTTTTAATCCTTACTCCCTCTGCCTGCATAACCACACTATAACCGTAATTGTAACCATAACCAGAATTATAACCACAGCCAACAACTATAACAATAACCATGGCTGCAATGTCCTAAATATCTCTCAATTTTCTTCACTTCTTTAAGTTTCTACTGCTGTCACCCTAATCCAAAGCTCCCTCCTGCCCTTGATTGGATGATTGCAATAGCCTCCTAACCTTGCTCTCAGTGTCACAGCCTCACAATTAAAGTCAATCATTTTCAAAGACCTTCAAATAGTCAGTGACCTTCAATAGCTTCCAATTGCTCTTAGGGGAAATACAGTACTCCTTAACATAATCTTAGAAGACCTAGCACCAGCTGCCTCTTCATCTTTATCTCCCCCCATCCTCCATCTCACCCGCTGCACTCCAGTTTCACTAGCTGTTTTCAATCCTTCTCAACCCCTAATACAGCCTCAGGCTTTTGAACATGTAGTTCCCATGATCTGGGATGTGAACCACATTCTAGGTGCTCTTCCTTTTGTCTTAAAAACCAGTAACATTCCAGATAACAACTTTACTGAGTTTTCATCGTTTGTATGTAACATTTAAATCAGACAGTATAACATAAAAAATAGATAATGAATGCACCATATAGTTTGAGAGGATTAAAATACAGGTCATGTAGTAAATACTTTCTGAAAACAGTGTGTGTGTGTGTATATATACACACGTATGTGTCCGCATGTATTTCTACTTATGTCTGTTACCATGTTAACATCTGTTAAGTAAGGGTTTTTCTTTGTTGTTACATCCTCAGGCAAGCCTTCCTTGACCACCCTGACTACATCACATACCCTTTTACACACTTTAAGTAATGCCATGTACCTCTGCCAGGCAGCATTAACAGAGAGAAAATTTTATATATTGCTGTGTGATTATTTGATTAATGAAAATTTTCCACACTTGTCTATAAATTCTGTGAGGTGAGAGACTGAATCATTTTCCTAACCATTGTATCTCCTTTCAGAGTCTGGGAAATCATTGTCACTCAGTAAATATTTGATAAATTAGTGAAAACATTTTATTTCTCTTATTCCCTCCCTCCTTTCATTCCAACCTTTTCCATTGTGTATCTACTGTTGGGGAATTGCACGTCAGATACTCATTTAACAGTTAATTCTTAGGGTGTAATTATTAATGCCTCCTTAGTATTTTTTTTTTTTTTTTTGGTGTTGGAATTATTCAGATAGGATATTAGTAGTAATGGGTGGCCACTCATAGTAGAGAGTGAGTACAGGTTTTGAAATTAGAAAGATTGGTTTTGAATCCCAGCTTTACCATTTGCTTGTTAGGTGACTCTGGTCTCTTCCAGTGATCTTTCTGAGCTCAGTTTCTTCCTCAGTAACCTAAGAGGATAATCATAACTAGCTTGTAGATATTACATTATAGTAATTTATATATGTAATGAAAGAACCTGGCAGATAGAAGCTACTTAAAAAATTATAGGCATATAGCATTTCTTCAAAAATAATTTAAGTAATTGTAGATTTTATTACTATTATGCAGCATAGAGGCTAGGAAAACCTTTACTGAGTTTTCATCGTTTGTATGTAACATTTAAATCAGACAGTATAACATAAAAAATAGATAATGAATGCACCATATAGTTTGAGAGGATTAAAATACAGGTCATGTAGTAAATACTTTCTGAAAACAGTGTGTGTGTGTATATATACACACGTATGTGTCTGCATGTATTTCTACTTATGTCTATTCTTATGTGAAAATTTTGTCATTGCATCCATTGCTGTCATTTTTTCCATTAACTTGTATATTATTTAAAACATTTGTGGTTCAGTTCTTTTAAGTGTTTGTTATTCTCTGGAAAGATAATTCCACTAGAACGCCTTGATCTCTTACTCCATAGAGGAAAAGTGGAGGAAAGAATAAGTGTGTGCCTCACTAATGGTACCCCTAACAATGTCTGTCTTTGTGGGGGTGAGAATTGATGTCATTTTTGGCAGCTACACAGCTGACACTGTTCTGTGACATTGAAACATATTCAGTACATGTCTAATAGGAAACCCTTTTCCAAGTGGTAAACAACCCTTCACAAGGCAGCACTGCCAAAACTATGCTTTGCCATCCAACAGGAAATCAACAGGACAGTCCTTTTCTCTTCACTTTAGGGGAAAAAAATATATATATATATGCCTTAAGTGATGTGCTATTCTTTAAGCCATCTGCAGATGTGCTGTCCATCCAAATTGCCAGGGTTAAATTGTCGAATTTTAGAAATTGTGATTATCTCATTATGCTTTTGTTATAAAATGTCTCTGTTTCATGTAGCAATTAACTCCAGGGAGTGTCGTCTCAAGGCACAAACTGATCCTAGCATTTTGATGAAGCCCTGCTTTAGAATGGCAATAAAACACATTTTGCCCATTTGCAGGTATTTCAAGTATCAAATTGGATGAATCTTTTTAATTTTCTTCTACTGAATTGAGTTCAAGTGAATTTGATAGGATTATTAGGGCAGCTTGTGTCTGGAATAACAATGATGACTTACAGAAAGAACCAGCAGGGTCGGTGTTACTGACCCAGAGATGCTTCAGATCCTTCATTTGTCAGCAGGAAGTCCTGCTCTGTGATTCAACTGTTGAGTCCTTTCCTATGTATAGCACCCATCTATTTCTCTTCGAAGGCACTAAATGCATTTTCTCAATCAGTTTTCAGTTATGTAAGACAAGGAATGCTGGTTAAGTAACTGTGTGTACCTACCGAGGAAATGGATTTCCAAAAATAATTCATCAGGACTTCGGGTTAGTTCATCTTTCCAACATCGGGTTGAAAACCTGCCTAGCTACACTTACTGAACATGTCCTGTTATCTTCCTGCAGAGAATCTCGTGTGGTGGCATTTTTCTTGCTTTTCTTCTGGAAGCACCTTCCTCAGCTCCATTCCTTACAGTCTGTCTCCTGTTACCCAGGAAACCAGAGAATATTCTCCCTAGCTGCACTTTGCTTTCCTGCCTTCTCATATAGGCCACCACCAAACAGCTGCTTTGTTTCAGTCCTACAGTATATGCTTATATTGGTCTTTGTCCTTTCTTCCCAAGCCTCAGGAGTTTTGATCACTATCCTTTTCAGTGAGATTGACTAGGTATTTTAATTTCATAAATTAAGCACCACTCTTGTTTTGTTCTGCTGAAAATTGTCTTAACGTATTACTCACTCTGGCCCAATCTACTAGGCAAGCATGAGGTTATTGCTTCCTGAGCCACCTTCTAATTTAAAATAAAATGAAGATTTCACAGGTCAACACATAGGCAGTGTGAACTGGGGAGCTTTTAGCTTATTAACTATGAAGAATTCACTGCAGTTGATGAAAATTGTGCTTATTATCTAAGATTAATGGAGGGTGCAGGTGTACCTTTGGACAATTCAAAAAACAAAAAAAAATAACAAAATGGTATGCAATGACTAAATATGTTGTTACTCATATTATGGGACTTTTTAGTACACTTCATTTCATTCCTATACTTCTTAACTAATTCAGGAATACTCATATCCTGGTTTAATTGGCCGATTAAGACAGTCTTGTTGGCTAGAATGTGAAAGGCAAGGAACTTTCTGACTAATCCAGAATTTCCATCAAGAGGCAGTTCCCCTAGGTGTTGGAGGGCGCTGTTGTGTTTTTCCTCAGTTCTCAGTTCTCTGGGTGTCCTGCTTACTGGATTCTACTTTTGATCTGCCTGGTTTAAAACCACTATTTCATCCTGACCTTTGGTGTCTGCTTGTCTATCCATTCCTGTTAGGGTTTTTTAACTTGACTTATAATTATGTGTCTCTTGACTTCTTGGGCCATTTCTAATTTGGGCTCAGTCCTGGCCCCAGTCTTCAGCTCTGCTATTGAAATGTGTATTGATTAACTGAGGTATTCCATATGGACCTTAGCACAATGTTCTTTCCCATAACAAAAGCCATTGTCAATTGGAAAATGGATGGTAAGGACTCTATCGTTACTACTTTTACTTTTTGCTTCACTATTAGTAGTATTGGGAAACACTTTATTAAGCTTTTGCCACATGCTAGACCCTTTGTTGGGAGTTCTGTATGTCTGTAATGCCTCATATGAGTCTTAGAGTATTTTACAGAGGAGGCACAGAGAACTTCCCCAACATCATAGTTATTAAGTGAAGGGACAAGAATTAGAATCCTGGCAGTCAGCCTAACCCATATTTTTATCCTTGACAGTAGTCCACATTAAGTATACCACATGGCTCTGTTTTTAAATATATAGAACTCTTAAACTGTTAGACTTGTAGGGTGTTAACTTTGCCCTGCAAGTTGGAATCTGGAAATTTTTAGAATTTTCTAGGTTTTTGGTTTCTACTTGTCATTTTTGGTTTAGGGGTATAAAAAAATAGGATAATGAAAATTTGAACTAAACCGTATGTAACTTAATCATCTTTAAAACTCTAATTTTACTGATACATAAGAATAATCACATATAGTCATTCATTCTACAAATACAGCAACTCTTTCCTGTTTACTCTGTGCAAGCAATGATGGAAGGTTCTGAGGACTCAAGAGTGAACAAAAAGGACCCTCCTTTGATGGCATTTACATATATAAGTTGGACATTGACCCAGCCATTAATTAAGGTATAACTTAGGGAATTTAGTGATCTTCAAATTAAACACTGTTAAAAACAAACTAGCAGTTTCCTGGGTTGGGGAGGTACACACCTCACCTTGCGGCTGACATCTCCTACTCAGGAGATGGGTGCTTGAGCTTGAGTTCCTGAGTTCTGGAGCCACCACCTGCAAATGTCCTTCACTTCTCCTGAGCTGTGCCCAGCCACCCTGTGAGACTATTCCAGAAACACTGAGTTTTAATTAAAAAAATAACTTTGAGGGGTGCCTGGGTGGCTCAGTCATTAAGCGTCTGCCTTCGGCTCAGGTCATGATCCCAGAGTCCTGGGATCAAGCCCAGCATCGGGCTCCCTGCTCGGCAGGAGGCCTGCTTCTCCCTCTCCCACTCCCCCTGCTTGTGTTCCTGCTCTTGCTATCTCTCTCTCTGTCAAATAAAAAAAAATTTTGTGAGGAAAAGATGGCAGAGGAGTAGGGGACCCTATTCCAACCGGTCCCCTGAATTGAGCTGGATATCTACCAGACCACTCTGAATAGTCATGAAATCAGCCTGAGCTATAAGAAGATATATCTGGATCTCTACAAACAGAATATTGCAGGCGGTTGGTTTCGAGGTATGAAGTGGGGAGCCGTGATTCCGCGGTCAGATAGCAAAAGATAAATGGAAGGGGGAGGGAGCATTCGGGATTCTGCACTGCTGGTGCATGAGAGCCTCCTGCGCTGGGGACGGGGCACAGACTTGCAGACCGGTAGCCGGGGGGAAAGGACTTTAGGGCAGCCCCCCGGACTGAAACCCGGAGCGGCAGGGCCCTGCATGTGAACTGGGGGCGGCTGGTTTTAGAAGCACAAAGGGCAGAGACCTGCCCCGACCTGGAGGCGAGGACTGGGACTGCTGCTGAGGGGGGCACAACCCAGGACACTGCAGTTTTTAGCAGCACGGACAGAAACAGAGGTAGTGTGGCCTGGAGAGCTCACTGAAGAACAGACTGCGATCTCTCTGTTCTGAGGCAGAGGGTTGGAAACGGTCTCTTCTGCTCTGACTCTCCGAAGAGATGCGGAAAGCTGCCAGGGAAAGCCGCCAGAGAACAGAAGCCCCCGCAAAATAGTTTTCACTGAGCCCATCCCCCACACAGGGAGCAGGGCAACTCTGCCCAAACAGGGTTGCCTGAGTAACAGCGTGGCAGGCCCCTCCCTCAGAAGATAGGCTGGGAGAACAAGAGGCCGACAACCCTAAGGTCCCTATAAAATAGGTGCATCTTGCTTGGGTTGTGGTCAATAATTTGGCCTCTGTACATTCCCTCAACCACCGCTCAACAGAATGACTAGGAGGAAGAACCCCCAAAATAGGAAAGACTCAGAGACTGTAACTTCTGCCACAGATTTACAAATGGATACAGATATAACCAAGATGTCGGATATTGACTTCAGGGTAACAGTTATGAAGACCATAGCTAGAATGGAGAAATCAATTAATGGCAACATAGAGTCTCAAATGAAAGTTGAACTGGCAGAACTTAAAATGCTATCAGTGAGATCCAATCTAATCTAGATACTCTAACAGCTAGGGTAAACCAGGCAGAAGAACGAATTAGTGATCTAGAAGACAAACTGATAGAAAAGAAGGAACAGGAGGAGGCCTGGAAGAAACCGCTTAAAATCCATGAAAACCGAATCAGAGAAATAAGTGACTCCATGAAATGTTCCACTGTCAGAATTATTGGGATCCCTGAGGGGGTGGAGAGAGAGAGAGGACTAGAAGATGTATCTGAGCAACTCGTTGCTGAGAACTTCCCTAATCTGGGGAATGAAACAAACATTCGAGTCGTAGAGGCAGAGAGGACCCCTCCCAACATCAAGGAAAACAGACCAATGCCCCGGCATGTAATAGTAAAACTTGCAAATCTTAGAACCAAGGAAACCATCTTAAGGGCAGTTAGGGGGAAGAGATTCCTTACATACAGATGGAGGAACATCAGAATAACGTCAGACCTATCCACAGAGATTTGGCAAGCCAGAAAGGGCTGGCAAGACATATTCAGGGTACTAAACGAGAAGAACATGCAGCCAAGAATACTTTATCCAGAAAGGCTATCATTTAGAATGGATGGAGAGATGCAGAGCTTCCAAGACTGGCAGAAACTGAAAGAATATGTGACCACTAAGCCGGCCCTGCAAGAAATATTAAGGGGTTTCTATAAAAGGAGAAAGACCCCAAGAGTGATATAGAACAGAAATTTACAGAGACAATCTATAGAAACAAGGAACTTCACAGGCAATATGATGACTATAAATTCATATCTTTCAATAATCACTCTGAACATGAATGACCTAAACGCTCCCATAAAACAGCACAGGGTTGCACATTGGATAAAAAGACAGGACCCATCCATATGCTGTCTACAAGAGACTCATTCTGAACCTAAAGATACATCCAGACTGAAAGTGAAGGGATGGAGATCCATCTTCCATGCCAGCGGACCTCAAAAGAAAGCTGGGGTAGCAATTCTTCTATCAGACAAATTAGGTTTTAAGCTAAAGACTGTAGTTAGAGACACAGAAGGACACTATATCATTCTTAAAGGGTCTTTCCAACAAGATGATCTAACAATTGTAAATATCTATGCCCCCAACATGGAGCAGTCAACTACATAAGCCAACGGTTAACCAAAATAAAGAATCATATTGATGATAATACGTTAATTGTAGGAGACCTCAATACTCCACTCTCAGCAATAGACAGATCATCTAAGCAGAAAATCAACAAAGAAACAAGAGCTTTGAATGACACACTGGACCAGATGGACCTCATAGATCTATACAGAACATTCCACCCTAAAACAACAGAATACTCATTCTTCTCAAACGCACATGGAACTTTCTCCAGAATAGACCACATACTGGGTTACAAATCAGGTCTCAACCGATACCAAAAGACTGAGACTATTCCCTGCATATTCTCAGACCATAATGCTTTAAAACTGGAACTCAATCACAAGAAAACATTTGGAAGAAATTCAAACACTTGGAAGCTAAATAGACCACTCTGCTCAAGAATCTTTGGGTCGACCAGGAAATCAAAGAAGAACTTAAACAATTCATGGAAACCAATGAGAATGAAAACACATCGGTCCAAAACCTAGGGGATACTGCAAAGGTGGTCCTAAGGGGGAATTACATAGCCATCCAAGCCTCACTCAAAAAAATAGAAAAATCCCGAATTCACCAACTAACTCTACACCTTAAAGAACTGGAGAAAAAGCGACAAATGATGCCTAAGCCATGCATTAGAAGAGAAATAATTAAGATTAGAGCAGAGATCAATGAATTAGAAACCAGAAACACAGTAGATCAGATCAATGAAACTAGAAGCTGATTCTTTGAAAGAATTAATAAGATCGATAAACCACTGCCAGACTTATCCAAAAGAAAAGAGAAAGGACCCAAATTAATAAAATTATGAATGAAAGGGGAGAGATCACGACTAACACCAAGGAAATAGAAACAATTATTAGAAATTATTATCAACAACTATATGCCAATAAATTGAGCAACCTAGAAGAAATGGATGCCTTCCTGGAAACCTATAAACTCCCAAGACTGAATCAGGAAGAAACAACCTGAATAGGCCAATAACAGTAATGAGATTGAAACAGTGATCAAAAACCTCCCAAAAAAACAAGAGTCCAGGGCCTCATGGATTCCCTGGGGAATTCTACCAAACATTCAAAGAAGAAATAATAGCTATTCTCCTGAAGCTGTTTCAAAAAATAGAAACAGAAGGAAAGCTCCCAGACTCATTCTAGGAGGCCAGCATTACCTTAATCCCCAAACCAGGCAAAGACCCCATCAAAAAGGAGAATTTCAGACCAGTATCCATGATGAAGATGGATTCCAAAATTCTCAACAAAATCCTAGCTAATAGGATCCAACAATACATTAAAAGGATCATCCACCAGGACCCAGTGGGATTTATCCCCGGGACGCAAGGGTGGTTCAACATTCGCAAACCAATCAATGTGATAGAACACATTAATAAGAGGACAGAGAAGAACATATAGTCCTCTCAGTTGATGCAGAAAAAGCATTTGACAAAATATAGCATCCTTTCCTGATTAAAACTCTTCAGAGTATAGGGATAGAGGGAATATTCCTCAAGTTCATAAAATCGATCTATGAAAAACCCACAGCAAATATTCTCAATGGGGAAAAGCTGAGAGCCTTTCCCTTAAGATTAAGAACACGTCAAGGATGCCCACTCTCGCTACTATTGTTCAACATAGTACTAGAAGTTCTAACAACATCAATCAGACAACAAAAAGAAATAAAAGGTATTCAGATTGGCAAAGAAGTTGTCAAACTCTCTCTCTTTGCAGATGACATGATACTTTATGTGGAAAACCCAAAAGACTCCACCCCCAAATTACTAAAACTCATCCAGCAATTCAGTAATGTGGCAGGATACAAAATCAATGCACAGAAATCAGTTGCTTTCTTATACACTAACAACGCAACTGTAGAAAGAGAAATTAGAGAAACGATTCCATTTACAATAGCACCAAAAACCATAAGATACCTCGGAATAAACCTAACCAAAGACGTAAAGGATCTATACTCTAGGAACTACAGGACACTCATTAAAGAAAATTGAAGACACAAAAAGATGGAAAAACTTTCCATGCTCATGGATCGGGAGAATAAACATTTTTAAAATGTCTATGCTACCCAGAGCAATCTATACCTCCAACGCCATCCCGATCAAAATTCCAATGACCTTTTTCAAGGTGCTGGAACAAACAATTCTAAAATTTGTATGGAATCAGAAAAGACCCCAAATCACTAAGGAAATGTTGAAAAAGAAAAACAAAGCTGGGGGCATCATGTTGCTTGATTTCAAGCTATATTACAAAGCTGTGATCACCAAGACAGCATGGTACTGGCACAAAAACAGACATATAGACCAATGGAACAGAATAGAGAGCCCAGATATGGACTCTCAACTCTGTAGTCAAATAATCTTTGACAAAACAGGAAAAAATATGCAATGGAAAAAAGACAGTCTCTTCAATAAACAGTGCTGGGAAAATTGGACAGTATATACAGAAGAATGAAACTCGACCATTCTCTAACACCATACACAAAGATAAACTCAAAATGGATGAAAAACCTCAATGTGAGACAGGAATCCATCAAAATCGTAGAGGAGAACATAGGCAGTAACCTCTTAGACATCGCCCACAGCAACTTCTTTCCAGATACATCTCCAAAGGCTAGTGAAGCAAAAGCAGAAATGAACTTTTGGGACTTCATCAAGATAAAAAGCTTCTGCACAGCAAAGGAAACAGTCAATAAAACAAAGAGGCAACGCACAGAATGGGAGAAGATATTTGCAAATGACACTACAGATAAAGGGCTGGTATCCAAGATCTATAAAGAACTTCTCAAACTTAACACCCAAAAGACATAATCAAGTCAAAAAGTGGGCAGAAGACATGAATAGACACTTCTCCAAAGAAGACATACAAATGGCTAACAGACCCATGAAAAAATGTTCATCATTATTCATCAGGGAAATTCAAATCAAAACCACATTGACATACCACCTTACACCAGTTAGAATGGCAAAAATGGACAAGGCAAGAAACAACAAATGTTGGAGAGGTTGTGGAGAAAGGGGAACCCTCTTACACTGTTGGTGGGAATGCAAGTTGGTACAGCCACTTTGGAAAACAGTGTGGAGGTGCCTCAAAAAATTAAAAATAGAGTTACCCTATGACCCAGCAATTGCACTCCTGGGTATTTACCCCAAAGACACAGATGTAGCAAAAAGAAGGGCCGTATGCACCCTAATGTTCATAGCAGCAATGTCTGCAATAGCCAAACTGTGGAAAGAGCCGAGATGCCCTTCAACAGATGAATGCATAAAGAAGATGTGGTCCATATATAAAGAATGGAATATTACTTAGCCATCAGAAAGGATGAATACCCAGGTTTTACATCAACATGGATGGGACTGGAGGAGATTATGCTAAGTGAAATAAGCAGAGAAAATGAATTATCTTATGGTTTCACTTATTTGTGGAACATAAGGGATAGCATGGAGGACATTAGAGGAAGGAAGGGAAAAATGAATGGGGGATGTTGGAGGGGGAGATGAACCACGAGAGACTATGGACTCTGAGAAACAAACTGAGGGTTTTAGAAGGGAGGGGGTCGGGGGATGGGTTAGCCCGGTGATGGGTATTAAGGAGTCCATGTACTGCCTGAAGCATTGGGTGTTATAGGAAAACACTGAATTGTGGATCACTATATCAAAAACTGATGATGTATGGTGACTAACATAACATAATAAAATTAAATTAAAAAAATAAAAAAACTAGCAGTATACATGTATAGTGTTTAATGCATTCTGTGGCCCTCAATAAATGATTGTGTTACAAATAATTTGATTAAATATTCTAACGAGTTTAACAATAAAATAAAACAGTGTCTAAGACAAAAATGATAGTATGATTTTCCCTGGAAGGTATTTTAAAATTTAACCTAAATATTTTGTTTAATTTCTTTATAGGTATATAATTTTACATAAATGAAGCACTTTAATTACATCCTTTTTCCTTTTCCTTGTTTCCTCCTGGGCTCCTCCCTCTCCATTCCTTTCCCCTCCCATGCAAATTAGCCACCCCTTGCAGCGTCCCACTCCCAACAAAGTCAGAACATATTCATAACCAAGTGTGTATCCCTCTATTTTTTCTCCTCTGTGCTCTTATATTTTTATTTAGGAATACAGTTTTACCGCTTTTTAGAAAAATTGGATTACACAATATTGGCTTTTCTTCGTCTTGTTTTTCTCACTAATAACTCATGGGACTCTAAGTTAACAGACTTAACCCTAATGTTTTTGTCTTGCTAATAGGCTCATAATATTCCATGGTGAAGCAACACAGTTTGTGCCCTATTTTAAGCACATTATTTCCAGGCTTTGACACCACAAATATTGCTGCAGTAAATATCCTTGAATATATGTCCTTAAGTAATTCTATATGAATGCAGTAGATTCCAAAATATGAAAATGATTGGTTAAAGGATATAAGTCTTTAAAAATTTTAAATAGATGTTGACAGATTGCTTTTTTAATTTTTTAAAAGTTTTTATTTAAATTCCAGTTAACATACAGTATAATATTAGTTTCAGGTGTATAATTTAGTGATTCAGCACTTAACATATAACACCCAGTGCTCATCAAAAGTACACTCCTTAATCCTCATTACCTGTTTAACCAGATTGCTTTTAAAAAGAAAAGTATATTTTCTGTTACTATCAGTATGTATGAGTGAGCATTTGCTTTTATTTCCATAGCAAGAGGTGTGAGAGACTTGTTTATATTTATGCTAGTGAGATAGTTATAGAGTGATTAGTCATTGTTACTTTGAATTGGCCTAATGACTTGGCATTTGAACTTCTTTTTACAAATTTGTCGGTCTTTTGTAAATTACCAACTTAAATCTCTTGTCCCTGTTTTGTCAGTTTGTCAGTGCACTTTATATACTGTAGATTTAGCTTTGTCTTCTGCATTTGAAATGATTTTTCAAATCTGTCATTTGTTTTGAATTTGTTTAGATCTTTTCTCAATAAATAACATTAAAATTTTTTTTGTTTAGTAAATATATCTGTTTTCTAGATCTATAGTCTCATTTAAGAAGGTCTTGTCCCTTAGATTTTATATCTTATAGAGTTTTCATGAGATATAATCTTTTAATATTTAAAAAGATTTATAGGTATTGGATAGTTTAGGATTTTCAAAAAATGAGTTAAAATGGAGGTACCTTTTGGGTTTCCTCTAGATGGAGGTACAGTTGTGGTAGATTTATCTATCTATATTATCTATCTATTTAGAGAGGGGCAAAGGGAGGGAAGGGCAGAGAGAGAGAGAGAGAATCTCAAGCTGACTCCACTCTGAGCATGGAGCCTGATGAGGGGCTCAATCTCACGACCCTGAGATCATGACGTGAGCTGAAATCAAGAGTCATATGCTTGACCAACTGAGCTACCCAGGCGCCCCAGTGGTAGATCAATTTAAAACATAATTCATTGTTTTCACCCAGAATTAAACTGAGGGTATTTATTAAAGGTGGTCTTTGGTTTATAGATAAAAATATCTCCATATAAAGATGTGGAGAAGTTGTCATATTAGCAAGTATTAAGTACACTCCTATTTTCTTGGAGTTATTAAAGGAGTGTGTGTATGGGGTGGTGGTGGGAGCAGCAGTAGTGATAGTGGCAGCAGCATAATTTTGACATGATCACTGCTTTTTAGGGATGAAGCATTCATTTGTGATGATGGCAACAGGCCCATAAAGCACAAAAGCTGAAGTCTGCTGATGACTCTGTCACTAATAGTATGATGGGTTTCTGGCACTTAACAACTAAACAGTACTATGGCTTAGTTTCCTCTGACAGAATAAGAAAGTTGAACCCAGTGATTGCCAAAGCCTTTTCTAGTTCTTAAACATGACAGCAGGTTGTCCAGTTTCTTGTACAGTCCAGCTGTTTTAGGTTAGCTTCTGCCAGAACAAAAGCCCATAGCTTATGGAGAGGGAAGGAGCAAGGGAGTGGGAAAGAGAAAGAGAAAGAATATGAGTAGGAATAATTGTGTAGACTGAATTTAGCCAATTTTGAATAAAGGCAACGGAGAGTTGGTGCTAAACTCAATATGGTAATCATATCCTCATCTCTCTCACTAATTGAAGGCTCTGAGTTGTGTATTTCTTGCTGTGATTGGCATCCCTGCTCTGAGCTTCTTACCAACATCTTTCTTCTCTGAATTATGGCAGTGGAACAGGGATTTGAAAACTCATTTTGATGGAAAAGGTGAATCACTTCATAGCTGAAAACCTACCAAATTACTTAAAGTGGATACCGTGACATTTTGCAAGTAGACAAACATCTCCCCTGAGCTCTTACGTTGACCTCACAAGAGGTATTCAGGGTTTAATCACAATAAATACAACACATGTAGCTTAAGTGTTAAAACCACCATTTTTATGTAATAGTAATTTGCTAGATTATTTGTGATGAAATCATTTTAATAAACACAACCAGTATGATTAGAGGATTCATTTTAGTGCTTTTTTGCATCATGCAAAAAACCTATGAAAAATTATTTACCCTTGGAAAACAATTTAGAAGATATTCTGACTCTTTTAAGGTCATAAATTAGGTGTATAATACTTTATAGGCACAGGTGTCTGGTATAGACATATATTTGAAGCAGATTTAGCCATTGAGATAAAGAAATAACTGTCATGCAAAACTATTAAAAACTAATGATGTACTATACAGTGTCTAACTGAACATATTAAAAAAAAAAACATGCATACATCCTGTGACTTGTCAAAATTCCCTCCTGGATCTGTTCATGATTCCTACCTGTACTTATTTTTATTTATTTTATTTTATTTTATTTTATTTTAAAGATTTTATTTATTTTTTTGACAGAGAGAGACATAGCGAGAGCAGGAACACAAGCAGGGGGAGCGAGAGAGGGAGAAGCAGGCTTCCTGCAGAGCAGGGAGCCCGATGTGGGACTCGATCCCAGGACCCTGGGATCATGACCTGAGCTGAAGGCAGACGCTTAACGACTGAGCCACCCAGGCACCCTACCTGTACCTATTTTTAATATGATAAATACGAGATGAGGATTTTGTCATTAAATGCAATATCTGATTGTAGACTGGATCCTGTATAGGAGGGGAAAAATGTCATAGAGGACTTAGAGTTATTGACAAAATTGAAATATGAATAGAAAATTGAGTCAAACTGCTCTATAAAGAAAAAGAAACTATTAAAATACCACACAGAGGGCGCCTGGGTGGCTCAGTCATTAAGCGTCTGCCTTCGGCTCAGGTCATGATCCCAGGGTCCTGGGATCAAGACCCGCGTCGGGCTCCCTGCTCAGCGGGAAGCCTGCTTCTCCCTCTCCCACTCCCCCTGCTTGTGTTCCTACTCTCGCTATCTCTCTCTCTGTCAAATAAATAAATAAAATCTTAAAAAAAAAAAAACACACACAGAAATAAGTTCAAGTTTGTGTAAATGACAGTTTGTGGGAATCTCATATATTTGAATTACAAAACCAGAAACAGCCATGTAGATAAAGGAAAGGCTTCCCTGTCATGCAAAGCCATAGAATACTGTACAGAAGTAAACTAAAGCACAAAAAAAATTACAGGTCATTGAGAATCTCAAAATGCAAATTTTATCGTCACCCTTTTGTATTCAGTGAGTTTACCAGCTTTAAAACATTGACCAAATTCTTTGTTTCACTCCCATTTTTATGGTCTGATGTCTCTTGAGTATAATCTATTGTGTCCTTTTCCTGTCTTAAGATTTTATTCATAAATACACAGGCTACAGATAGTCCATGTTAGATAGATCATGTAATACCTTGAGCCAGAGAAGGGGTTCCTGCTTGAGTTCTATTAGAAATTACCTATCTCATAGCTAACTGAAAACTAACTTGGTGTAGTATACTCTGTACTCTATTTAATCTTTTAAAAAGTATACCTTTTGTTTTTCTGGTTGTGTAAAATAAACATTCAACACACTCAGCAGAGTGTTACATACAAAGTAGGTGTTCAGTATATGTGCTGGCTGCCATTTTAAATTCGGGCATTAGGTTTTCTAAGCTTCACCAAAATGAGAGGTTGTTTCTAAATTGTTACCCTGAGAAGAGCATGTCTACAGAATGGTGAAAACATATTTTGAAATGAATGAGCTGATACATATGGATGTGGGTGATATTTCTTAAAAGCATAACTAGATTTACTCCGACAGACATTTCATCCAAACATTTCCTTTCAACTGTATCCTCTCTCTAGTAGCAGAGGAGGACTCCAGCCAACAAAGTTAATTAGTGCAAGATTAAGATGGCCTCAGCAGGTGGTTGGTTCAGACTCTTTCTTCTGTTAGTCAAAGCTTCATGGTTGGAGAAGGGCTTGAGTAGTCTTGTCTTACTGACAGCTGTCGACTGTTAATGGACCATATGCAATGATGGGTAAAGTTGCCATCAGCTGTCGATGAACCATATGTAAATGGTGAACAGAGTGACAGACGAATATTTAGAAGGCAACAAAAGACCTTCATTGCTGGACTGGGAGTCAGAACCTTAAAATGATTTTAAGAAAGAGTAGTTAAAAATAGATTGTTGAAACTATGTCATAGTCATCATACCTTAACTCCCATCACCCGTTGTCAGTCATTTTAGGAGTCTGAAACAGCTGTGCCAATAGAAACTCTGCTTCCTGAGATCTTAAGAAACCTGACATGGAAGGCTGTATATCCCACGAGACCTGCTTCTTCTATTTCATTAATGAAAAAGCAATTAATAATAACAAATTAATTTCCACACCCAACTATTTTGAAAAATTAAAAGTATTTTTTAAATATGGTGGGTTTCTGAATTCAGTTGCATAGGTAGAAAAAAATAGGAAGAGTATAGTGCTTGTTCAGCAGCATATACACTAAAATTGAGAAGAGTATGGGAAGATTTTAAAAAAATACTGTTTGACTCTGTGGGATGCCTTTTACTTACTACTAATAAGAATATAATGTTCTGCAAGTTGAGATGGTGAAGAAGTAGCTACTTAATTTAAGGAGAGGTGTTTAAAGCTTATATCTAACCTACATTGTCAAAAAAATGTAACAATGGTAATAGTATAGTTAACAGGCACTTTGGATGTTACTTGTTTTATCCTCTCATTATTACTATGAAATGGGTACTCTCATTATCCTTATTTTATAAACAAGGAAACTGAAGCCCAAAGAAATTGAATAATTTGCTGAAGTTTAAAAAGCTCTGGTTTTAACTCCAGTCTGGTTCCTAAGCTGTGCTCTAAACTGGGTATGATTAATTTAAAAGTGAATTGATTTTGCCTAATTTAGAACCTGTTTCTAGTGGTTGGACTAGCTATTCAACTGACATCCATAGAACATAGTATATGGTTGAAACATTGTTACTCAATATAAAAATGATTGAGATATTAATGTATGAAATCTGTGTGTAAAGGGCGCATTGGTTTTACTTTGATAGAGGCCCCAGGAAGCAGTTCTTTTTCTGTAAAATGGGATTGAGACCTGAACAATATTATACCTAATGAAGACTCCAAGCTATTATTTATTTGATCTGAATTGTCTTAATAACTTTCTCCATTCTTACCGTAAGAGTGCAGATTTTATTTTATTTTATTTATTTATTTATTTATTTATTTATTTATTTATTTATTTATTTAAAGATTTTATTTATTTGAGACACAGAGAATGAGAGAGACAGAGAGCACATGAGAGGGGGGAGGGTCGGAGGGAGAAGCAGACTCCCTGCCGAGCAGGGAGCCCGATGCGGGACTCGATCCCGGGACTCCAGGATCATGACCTGAGCCAGAGGCAGTCGCTTAACCAACTGAGCCACCCAGGCGCCCAGAGTGCAGATTTTAATTCATCAGCCTGGAGTCTCCTCTTTATGCCTAATTCTCTTGCCCATGTGTCAGATACACTGAGCTTTGGGTATTTGTACACAGCTAGGTTCAGTTTAGCTGGTTAACTTTCCAAGGTATTTCCTAATGAGGAAAGCAAGCTAAAGAGTCACACTTTCTACCTATGTGCCCTTGAGCATGTTAACACATTTTAAGAACACGTCCTCAGGGGTTAATGATAGTACTTACCTCGCAAAGTTGATATAAATATTTCAAGAGCTAATCTATGTGAAAATGACATATAGTAAGTGTTCAATAAATGTTAGCCATGATGATGATAATGATAATGGTGTTGCTGTTGGTAAAGATGATAATTTCAGAGAAAATCTTAGTTTTGCAATGTTTGTGGGATTGTTGTTAACTTCTCTTGAAAAGGTTCCACTGTACAATTATAGGTCCTGGGATAGTAGACTGATAGTAGAGGCTTTTATAGGGGATATGCAGTTCTTTTCTCAGTACCTACTCCTCACAAGAATATATGATGTTTAACTGTCAGAGCAGCTATACTCCAAAATGAGTTATAACTGTGGCTGGTAAATTAAAATGCCTTTGTCAGTACTCTGTTTTCTGTTATTAGCCAACCATAGCTTCCCCATGAATTAGAGTAAACAAAATCACCTTATCTGTCTGTTCTAAAGTAAACCACTTAGCTACTCTTTTCATAAGAAAAGGTGGGGGACTTCTGAAGTTTTCTGTCTACTACTATCCATACATGTCACTTCCACTAGCTTTTCTCCAATTTTTATTTTCCTTATAACCTCCCTCTGTACATCCCATCTTCCCTACTTAGCTTGCTTGCTTTTCTGTCCATTCAAGTTTCCATTTTGCTTCAGGGACTATTAGCAGTGAGTAGTGGTGGTTGTAAAGCCTTATCTAATAGTAGAAGTAGGAAATAGAGTCTGTAATGGGGTATCCTAAAATGCTTGTTGTAACTAACTCTCTTTCCATGAAATAATAGGCACCACTCAAGTGAAAAGCGACTTAGTCACAAATATTTTATACATAAAGATTCTTGAGTATTATTTAACCTATACTTACACCTTGAGATGGCTCTAAGCCTTCTCTAATCTATGAAGCTGTGGAAAATAATATTACCTCTACATTTTTTTCCTTCAGGGGATTATATGTCTACTTACATCCCCCTTTTTTTCTGCTGTTCATTTTCCCCCATCCAGTTAATGAAACCTTAAGCAATTTTAGTTCCCTTTCTTACCCCTCTTTATGTTTCAAATCTCAGAGTAGTAGTATTTCCACTTTGGTTTATACCTTCATTCACACACATGCAGCCTCTTAATTTTTCATTTATTAGGGAACTGTTGTAGGTCCTGGGGATCCAGTGGCAAATCCTACAAAAAGGTCACTTCTCTCATGGAACTTGCTTTCAAATGGGGAAGTGGTTCATATGAAGGTAAAATAGTGATATACAAGGAGCCTAACATTCAATGTGGCAGTGTAATGGAGGGTGGTTAGATGGGCAGGCTTTCTTTGGGGAGGTTAAATTTGAGCCCAGACTTAAATAAGAAATAGCCAGACAAGGTAAGATACAGGGAATGAAATGCAAAGGCCTTGTGGTAGGGGCTACTTAGCAGGTTTGAATAATAGAAAGAAGACTGTGACTCGAGCATCGAAGGTAAGATTAAGAATGCTGGGTATTCAGTGTATAACAGTAGTGCAACAGCTGTAGTTGTAAGGTAGGTCCTTTTGGGCATTGGCAATGAGCTAGCTTTTTGTTCTAACTACAGTAGGAGTCCATTGGAAGATTGTAAGTAGCATGTGTGGCATAATTTGATTTGTCACTTAAAAGGTCACTTTGATTTCTTTTTGAAAGTATTTTGTAGCAATTTAGAGTGGGTATAGTTAGATGTGATGGAGAGTTTTAATTACCTTGGATTGGTGTAAGATGACATTGTAATTAGAAATTGACACATCTAGGATATATTTTGGTGATAGAGCCAATGGGACTAGCTGATGATGTTTTCTGTTTATAATCCAGTAGAGTTACCCTAATTATATTTGATCTAATCACAGTTCCAATGACAAATTTGAATCAGGGAATGGAACCTAACTATTGGATGGAAATTCTTAACCGTACAAAAACAAAACAAAAGAAACAGTGCAATCAACCTCCAAAACATTTGAAATTATGAATCCCCTTTAAAATGTCTGCAAGATTTTCTGTCAACCTGACCAGCATCTTTTGATTAAATAGGGCTTTCTGTTGAGACAAATTATTGGTATTTTTGAAAAAAAGAAATCTTAATTATTTTTATTTTTTATATAATTTTAAAAAGACACTATTAGTCACAGAATGGATAAAGAAAGTAACATAACAGACATGTGAATTAGGCACTATAAAAGACTCTGATATAAATATGAATAATGTACATTCCCTGTACTCAAGGATCTGTATTCCAATATGGTGGCCAACATAAAGCAATAGTATAGACATTCCAGTGTTCTCAGAGGGCAGAGATAATTAGGGGGTCCTGGCCAATGATGTATTTCTAGAAATAGAAATTTATTAGTTATACTGGTGGGCATAGGAATTCCAGAGAAAAAGACCAGTGGGGACCATTGCACAGAGGCCTGTGCAGATTATAATGATCTAGTAGCTACAACTCAGAGAATTTTGATAAATAAATGAGTGAAGTAGTCCTACTTGCTTTTGCTTTTGCTTTTGTTGCTTTTGTATTTGGTGTCAGGTTGAAAAAATCATTGCCAGTGTTTTCTTCTAGGAGTTTTATGGCTTGAGGTATTACCTTCAAGACTAATCCATTTTGTTCTTTTTTTTTTTTTTTTAACTCTTACAGTTTAAAAATTTTTTATTTTACTGATTTTTCAAGTTTTCATTTAAATTCTAGTTAAGATAGAGTGTAATACTAGTTTCAGGAGTAGAATTTAGTGGTTCATCACTTACATACAACACTCAGTGCTCATCATAACAAGTTCCCTTCTTAATGCCTATCACCCATTTAGCCCATCCCCCCCACTTCCCTCCAGCAACCCTCAATTTGTTCTCTGTCCTTAAGAGTCTCTTATGGTGGGGCGCCTGGGTGGCTCAGTTGTTAAGTGTCTGCCTTCACCTCAGGTCATCATCCCAAGGTGATGGGATCGAGCCGAGCCCTGCATCGAGCTCCCTGCTCGGCGGGAGGGCCTGCTTCTCCTTCTCCCACTACCCCTGCTTGTTTTCCCTCTCTCGCCATGTCTCTCTCTATCAAATAAATAAAATTAAAAAAAAAAGTCTCTTATGGCTTGCTTCCCTATTTCTCTCTCTCTCTCCCCTGCCATGTGTTCATCTGTTTCTTAAATTCCACATATGAGTGAAATCATATGGTATTTGCCTTTCTCTGACTTATTTCACTTAGCATAATACACTCTAGCTCCATCCACATCATTGCAAATAGCAAGATTTCATTCTTTTTGATGGCTCAGTAGTAGTCCATTATACCATTCTTTTTCTAATGGTTTGGCTGAATCAGGTTGCACATAAGGTCCATACAGTGCAGTTTGTTAAATATGTTACATCCTCCCCTTCTCTTGACTCTTTCAAAATCTTTTTTATGGAAATATACAGAAGTAGAATAGTATAATGAGCTCTTGTGTACTGTAACCAACTTCAGCATTTATCAGTTCTCTGCCAGTCTTATTTCATTAAACCTCTACCCCATCAACAGATCACTTTTTAACAAATCGTTACTAACAGATCATTTTATATGTATTTTGGTATGTACCTCTAAAAGATAAGGATACAAAAAAATTAACTCTAATATTCTCATATCTAAAAATTAGTAATTCCTTAATATCATTAGGTATTCTATCAATGTTCACATTTCCCCAAATGTCTTAAAATTTTTTTTAATTTATAGTTTATTGAAATGGGATCCAGATAAGGTTCATACATTGTGAGTTAATTTTTGTGAATGGTGTAAGATAGTGGTTGAATTTTATTCTTTGGCATGTGGCTGTCCAGTTTTCCTATCATTACTTATTGTAGAGACTGTCCTTTCCCCCTTTGTATATTCTTGGCTCCTTTGTTGTAAATTAATTGACCATGTATGTCTGGGTTTATTTCTGGGCTCTCTATCTTGTTGCATTAATCTGTGTGTCTGTTTTTATGGCAATACTATATGTTCTTTAAATTCAAGTATAATTAACATTCAGTGTGATACTACTTTCAAGTAGATAATTATTCAACAATTCTATACATTACTCAGCGTTAATCACGATAAGTATACTCCTAATCTCCTTCACCTATTTCACCTAAACCCCTGTCTACCTCCCCTCTGGTAGCTGCCAGTTGGTTCTCTAAGGGTCTGATTTTCTTTCTTTTTTTTTTTTAAAGATCTGATTTACTTATTTGACAGAGAGAGACACAGCAAGAGAGAGAACACAGGCAGGGGGAGTGGGAGAGGGAGAAGCAGGCTTCCCGCTGAGCAGGGAGCCCGATGCAGGGCTTGATCCCAGGACCCTGGGATCATGACCTGAGCCGAAGGCAGCCACTTAATGACTGAGCCACTCAGGCGCCTCAGTCTGGTTTTTTATTTATTTCTTTGTTCATTTGTTTCTTAAATTCCACATATGAGGGAAATCATATGGTGTTTGTTTTTCTCTGACTTATTTCCCTTAGCATTTTACCCCCTGGGTCCATCCATGTTGTTGCAAATGGCAAGATTTCATTATTCTTTCTGGCTGAGTAACAGAAATACCATACTGTTTTAATTACTGTAGCATTGCAATATAGTTTGAACTTAGAGTGTGATACCTCCAGCTTTGTTCTTCTTTCTCAAGATTGCTTTGGCTATTCAAGGTTTTATGTGGTTCCATACAGATTTTAGGATTATTTGTTCTGTTACTTTGAAAAATGCTGTTTGCATTTTGATAGGGATTGCATCGAATGTCTAGATTGCTTTGGGTAGTATGGACATTTTAACAGTATTGATCCTTCTAATCCATGAGCATGGAATATCTTTCCATTAGTTTATATCTTCTTCAGTTTCTTTCATTAAAGTTTTACATTAAGATTTTGATATATAGGTCTTTCACCCGCTTGACTAAATTCATTTCTAAGTACTTTATTTTTCTTGGATGCAATTATAAGTGGGATTTTCTTCATTTCTGCCTGCTACTTCAGTATTAGCATATAGAAATGCAACAGATTTTTGCGTATTTAGTATTCCACAATTTTACTGAATTCATTGGTTCTAACAGTTTTTGATGGGGTTTTGAGGATTTCCTATGTATAGTATCATGTCATCTGTATATAGTGACAGTTTTACTTTTTCCTTTCCAATTTGGATGCCCTTTATTTCTTTTTTCTTGCCTACTTGCCTGGCTAGGACTTCCCGTACTATGTTGAATGAAAGTGTTGAGAGTGGACATCCTTGTCTTATTCCTGATTGAAGAGGAAAGACTTTGAACTTTTCACCATTGAGTATGATGTTAGCTGTGAACTTGTCATATATATGGCCTTACCTTTATGATGTTGAGGTATCCTCCCTTTGTACCCAGTTTGTTGAGAGTTTGTACCATGAGTGGATGTTAACTTTTGTCAAATGGTTTTTCCTCATCTACTGAGATGATCATCATTTTTGTCCTTTGTTTTATTAATGTGGTGTATCACATTGACTAATGTGTGGATATCATACTTTGCTTGCTCCCCGGAATAAATCCTGCTTGATCATGGTATATGATCCTTTAATGCATCATTGAATTGGGTTTGCTAATATGTTAGGGATTTTTGCATCTGTGTTCATCTGGGACATTTTCTTGTGGCGTCCTTGTCTGGCTTTGGTATCAGGGTAATGTTGGCCTCATAAAATTAGTTTGGAAAAGTTCCATCCTCTTCTGTTTTTGGAAGAGTTTGAGAATGATAGGTATTAGTTCTTGTTTGGGTGTTTGGTAGAATTCACCAGTGAATTCACCAGTGAAGCTTTTTTTTTTTTTAAGATTTTATTTATTTATTTGACAGAGACAGCGATAGCAAGAGCAGGAACAAAGGAGGGGGAGTGGGAAAGGGAGAAGCAGACTTCCCGCCAAGCAGGGAGCCCGAGGGAGCCCGATGTGGGACTTGATCCCAGGACCCTGGGATCATGACCTGAGCCGAAGGCAGATGCTTCACAACTGAGCCACTCAGACGCCCTAGTGGGAAGTTTTTGATTACTGCTTCAATCTCCTTACTAGTAGTTGCTGTGTTTAGATTTTCTATTTCATTATGTTTCAGTCTTAGTAGGTATATGTTTCTAGGAATGTGTCTGCTTCTTGTAGGTTTTCCAATTTTTTGGTGTATAATTGTTCATAGCAGTCTCTTTTGATCCTTTGTGTTTTTGTGGTATCAGTTCTAACACCTCCTCTTCCATTTCTGATTTTGAGTCCTCTCTCTTCTTGTTGAGTCTAGTTAAAGGCTCCATCATACTAAAAAGCCTCTACACATCAAGGGAAACCATCAGCAATATGAAAAGGCAACCTACTGGATGGGAGAAAAATATAAATAATAAATCTGATAAGGAGCTAATAGTCAAAATATATAAGGAACTCATATGACTCAGCAAAAAAAAATACAAAACTCCACAGTCCAATAAAAAATGGGCAGGATGGGGTGACTGACTGGCTCAGGTGGTAGAACATGTGACTCTTGGTCTTGGAGTTTTGAGTTTGAATCCCCTGTTGGGTGTAGAGATTACTTAAAATCTTTTAGAAAAATGAGCAGATGATCAGAATAGATATTTTTCCAAAGAAGACATACAGATGGCCAGTAGATACATGAGAAGATGCTAAGCATCATTAATCATCAGGGAAATGAACATCAAAACCACAGTGAGTTTACTTCACACTTGTTACAATGGCTGTTATCAAAAAGACAAATAATAAGTGTTGGCTAGGATGTGGAGAAGAAGGAACCATTGTGTACCATTAGTGGGGATGTAAATTGGTGCAGCCACTGTGGAAAACAGTGTGGAAGTTCCTCAGAGGGTTAAAAATATAACTGCTATATGATCATAAATTCCACTTGGTATTTGGAGAAAATGAAAGCACTAAGTTGAAAAGATAAATGCACTCCATGTTCATTACAACATCATTTACAGTAGCCAAGATAGGGAAACAACCTAAATGTCCATCTGTGGATTAATGGCAAGATAGGGAAACAACCTAAATGTCCATCTGTGGATTAATGGTTGAAGAAATTGCAGTTGATGTATACAATGGAATATTATTCAGTTATAAAGAATGAAATCTCACCATTTCCAGCAACATGGTTGGACTTCAAGGACATTGTACTAAGTGTCATACAGAGAAAGACAAATATTGTATGATTTCTTTTATGTGTGGAATCTAAAACACAAAATTCCACCTAAAACCTCACAAAAAGCTGATGGTTACAGAAAACAGATTGGTGGTTGCTAGAGTTAGGGGTTGGGGTTGGGAAAAATTGGTGAAGGGGTCAAAAGATTAAAAAAAGTGGAAACCCTATTCCAGATTATAGTGTAGATTGTTACTGCTTGAATGTCAGTCATTCTTAAATTCTGAACATATATCTATGACCAACATTTCTCTTAAATATTTAAATGATATCCTGCTTTCTGAATAGAATTAAAAAATATTAGTGAATTTAATCCTGTGGGTTGAGTTGTTAATCTCAGTACTCTTTTTATACAATTAATTTTCAAGTTTATTTCCTATTTTTATTTTGTCCTTTAACTGCGGTATATTTCAGGGTTGCCTATGTTTAGTGCATTCAAGTACCACATGGTAGAAATGTTTTAACACTTCACTATATAACCATGGCAGTCGTAGACTGTACCTTTTCTCATAGCAGGTGGTCCATGTTTACATTATCTGTGTCTTCTAATTTAAAGGATGAGTCTAAAGTTTTCTATTTACCTCTCATAATGGATATCCATGTTGTTGCAAAAAAAATGAAATCATGAGACATGGGTTTCTTTGTAATCAGCAAAGATCTTGAAAAGGACAGCTTCTGTGGTAAACATTTTCAGTGTATTTGGTTCTGCAACGTGCCATGCTGTTTTTTTTTTTTTTTTTTTGTAGTGGCTGGACCATTTTACATTATCACCAGCAGTGCTCAAGGATTCCAGTTCTTCCAAATCCTTGCCAGCACTTGATATTTTCTTTCATTTTGATAATAGTCATCATAATGTGTATAAAGTGTCAAGTGCTTTAAACAGTGCATCATATTTAAAAATGTGGTTGTAAGATTTTGGAAGCCAAATTCTGAGTTCTGAGCCAGGATCGATAATACAAGTAAAAGTTAATTCCCTTCATAAAATAATGTACTCATCTACAAATATTAATGAAGTGTTATCTTTGTTCAAAGCATTGTGCTAGCCTCAATGTATATAATTGGTTAGCAAAAACAGACATATCTTGTGAAGTCCAGTTGGTAAGATGGACATTCATTAAATAATTACTAAATATACAGTGTGGCAGATCCTTTCGGTGCCCATCCACATGCTTGGTACTTTGTGAACAAATGCTGTTTGCATTTAATGACTGTATATATCTGCCTGAGGGCTTTTGTTTCTGGAAATGAGAGCATACTTCGTCCATTTACAAGGGAAGCCCTACATGCTGAGGCATTCACCCCGGTGGGAGCAATCCTCAAGCAGTGATGGATGGGGAGTGGTAGATAAATACCCTAGCTTCCTTGCCCCTCATTTGGGATAGTTTTGAGATGTGTTCTTCATTTTCTGTCAGAAATCTCTAGAGACATGAGGCTCCACTTGTCCCATGGTGGTAACTTACTTGATAGGATACGCTTTATTGACTTTCAGTCCCGAACAGTGTTTCCTGTGATCACTTCCCAAATCAAATACTTAAACTGAAATTGTCTCAGCATGTGTCCTGGGAAATCCAAACTAAGACACATGTTAACACATTTTGGTAAATTCTGTGGAGGAAAAGTGAAGGTTGCTATAAAAATTTGTAACAGTAAGTCAAGTCTGTGGGTTTAGTGGATTTAGTGAAGGCTACTCTAAAGTGTCATTTGAAGGTTGAGAAGGAGTTAACTAGGTGAAGACATACCAGGCTGAAGGAAATATCAGTGTAAAGGCTCTATGAGTAGGAAAGAGTGCAGCAATTTTGAAAAAGGAGTGACACTGAAGAGTATAAGAAAACTGGTGGCAATAGATGAGGCTGTACATATAGGCAGGGTCTGGTTCAGTCTTGTAGACCATGTTGAAAAACTTGCCCTTTATCCAAAGACCAGTGGCAAACCAAAAAAAAAAAAAAAAAAAATTAAGCAAAGGAGAGACATAGTCAGATTTACCTTTTAAAAGATTACTCTGGGTGTCTTATGGAGAGAAGATTTTAGTGGGACAAGGAGGGCAACCCCAGGAGGAGGAATCAGTTGCACTGATGAAAGAGATGATGGTAGCTTGTACTCGTATAGGATTTCTCAACGGTGGCATTATTAACATATTGGGCCAGATAATTTCTTTGCTGTGGGGGGTTGTCCTGTGCATTGTAGGATGTTAAACAGTATCTCTGGCCTCTGCACACTATATGCAGGTAGCATTGCCCTCTCCAGCTGTGACCACCTAGAATGTTACCAGGCATTGATGAATGTCCCTTTGGCAACAAAATTGCCCTGATTAAGAACTCCTGAACTAAGGTGATTTCAGTGAACATGTAAAGGATAGACACTTAAAAGGTTTCACTTCAAAGTCTCTGCTAAAACCAGAGGGGGGGGGGGAGGGAAGGGCTTTTTGGTTAGTATCAAATTTGTCCTTAATTGGAAGTAGATTGAAAAATGGAACATCATGAAAATAGGTTCATCTGTTTTATGGTTCATTGTATTTCACACTAAACTTTTCTGACCCTCCAGAGTACCTCCACCTCCCTGCTTCCTAATCTGGGTCAACTGGACAATCAGTTTTCTTCTTAATCACTTCCAAAATTATTGATTTTGTCTCCACATCCAAACAACAAATGTCATTTTTCCATTTTTATTTTACCATCTCTTTTATATAGATGTGCTACTATTACTTCAGTTGTGGCCTTTGTCTTCTTAATTATTTTTGTCTCCTCCAGTCCTCAGTGCCTAGCAAGATGACCTTCCCCTTCCTTTCTGATACTTTGCCCAAACACTTCAGGCCAAATTGGCTGCTTCTTCCTGAGGACTCTCAAAGCACATGTTGTTTTTTTTTTTTGGCAATTAAGACAATTTTCCATAGTGCTTTATTTTCTAACATGTATATCCTTTTGTCCCCCACTTAAATGATAAACAGCATAATCTAAGGCCTGTGTGATGTTGTGTGTCTCAGCCCTGTTCAAATTGTACACGTTATATAGTTGCTTAATAAGCCTGTGCGTCACCTCACATGGCTGCTACATGAGTTAATACTTGAGAAACATCTTTTACCAGTTTTAGGGGAGCTCTTCAAACTTACATAGACTTTCCCAGATTATATAGAACAGACCATACCAATGACTAGCCTTTTTCAACTGTTATAATTTCAAAGGGCAGTTGGCTGAAAATCCACTTTGGTGGCAATACTGCCAAGAAGAAATGGTGACATTACTGTGTGTGAGCTCAACCCAGATGATGTTAACTGCAGTATATTGCCACATATTTAGTCCAAAGTCGCAGAGAAGGCTTTTTATAAAACTACTAATCTGAGTTGATGACTAAAAGAGAAATATTTAAAGGTCTTTCCTTCTCTCCATTGACTCAGTATAAATAGGAATGACATGCATATAGTGAGGGGAGAATGTGCCATGAATAGAGATTTTTGTAGCACATTTTTCATTGACTTTAATGAGATGTGTGTGGCTAAATGTGTTAGTGCAGTTGGCAGAGTGTCTTTTTTCAAAGCATCAAGTTTTAGCCTAAAGTCTCAGTGAATATTTGAAATGGAGTTAGAATTAAAAACAAAACAAAACAAAACAGTGGTATTCAGAAAGCCCATTGACCCCAGGGGAACACAAGGTCCCTACCATTTTCATTAGGAGTGGGATCATCCCCAAATATTGAGGAACTAAGACAAGGTGCTGTGGAGTTGTGGGCATTGACAAGCAACTGCAAGGGTAATTACAGTGAAAGGGAATGATGGGAGGGATATCCCAGCAATGAAGAATTTTATATTGTGTTGCTTTTTTGCTGGGTGAAACCTCAGAATTCCTATATTTCCATAGGAAAAGGCCTTAGGAAAGATTACTTAGGAACTTGATCAGGTGTAAAAGGTGTCAATATTTCCCACCTAACAAATGTTCTTAAGGCATTGTCCTTAGCATATCCTATGGCAAGACTCAAAAATAAAGACAGCATAAGTCAGTCGCTTGATCAACAGATATGCATTAATTCCATTCTTTGTATACTGAACAGTGTTAGGTGCTATGAGGCATTTAATTAAAAGGAATAATGCTTATCCTTGACAATTTACTGTTTGAGCACTTTAAAAATGTGCAAATGAAAGTGATAATATTTGTCAAGTGTGTTGTACTAAAAATGAGTGCATTTAGGATTCACATACAGTAAATACACAACCCTAAATGTTTCATATGTGGTAGTTCAGTTAATCATCATTACAAATTTACTGGAAAATACTGTTGGTTACTGTTTTACTAATGAGAAAGATGGGGGCATAGAGAGATTAAAAAGTACAAGATCGCTGAGTTTAACAGTAGAGCCGGAATTTGAACCTAGGTAATGTGACTCCGTAGTTTGGCTAACTGATGAAGAAGGGATTTTCCAGTTTTCTCAGAACAGGATGGAATTTTCCTAGTCTTAAATGGGGGATGTGATGTATATGAATGAAAAAGAATGGGGTGGGGTCTTGGGAGTGTGTAGATCTGGGGGTGGGGTTGTGGGGAGTTGGTGAAAAGTGATAATACTTGAAGCAGCAGCTTGAAGGTGGAAATTAAAATGGCTTATTAGGTGTATACGTGGATGGAAGAGTGAGTAGCAATTCTAATCTAGGCAATTTGGGGTAAGAGATTAGTTGATGGTATAGAGGCACAGAGATTGGTATAAGTTTCTAGGCAAGCAGTTTTGCAACACCTTAAAATTTAAAATCTACATGATCTTTGATCCAGCCTTTCCACATCTAGGAATGTATTCTACAAATGGCTTAAACTGTATTGTTCATAAAAGTGAAAAAATGACAGTGACATTAAAGACCTCCAGAAGAATTGTTAAACTGTATCATACCCTGGAATATTTGAAAAGATTGAGGCTCATCTATTTTTATTGATGCTGGGAGCTTGTGCGGTAGAAAGAAAAGTGACTTGGTGAATAATATGTATAATATGACTTTATTTAAAAAGTATGTGTGGTCAAGAAACACTTATGGGACCTTCATTATGGGCTGGGCCCTGGTTCCTGTACAAGGGATACAGCAGGGAAACAAAGATCCCTGCCCTTGTGAGGCTTGCATTTTGGAGGGGAGACAGACAACAAAAAATTACATACCATGAATAAGTAAATCATTTAATATTTTAGGAGGTGATAAATACATGGGGATAAAAAGGAAAGAGCAATAAATGAGATTGGGTGTGCTGATGGGGGTAGTAGAGGCAATTTTGAATGCAATAGTCTGGGTTAGCCTCATGGAGGAGGTGGGAAATGAACAAACGTGAAAAGCTGAAAACACTAAAAGGAATGTGTGCTCTGTGTAGAGTGAAGAGCAGCAACTAAAACACATGCCTTAAGGTGGGAACATGCCTGGTGTTCAAAGAACACCCAGAAACCTGGTATGGCCAGTGTGGGGGAAGTGAGGGGAAAAATAGATGAAAGGAGGTTGGGAAATTAACTTGGGGTCTGGATTATATAGAGTAGGACTGTATAAAACAAATACAATGGAAACCTTGTGTGTAATTTAAAATTTTCAGTGGCCACATTGAAAAAAAAAGGAAAAGAAACACATGAAATTGATATTGATATCAATTTATTTTATTTAGGACAGTATTTTCAAAATATTTTAACATGTAATCTCTACAAAATATTAATGTGATATTTAATATTTTTGTACTAAAGCTTTGCAGTGTGATGCATATTTCTTACCTATAGCACATCTCAATTTGGACTAGCCACATTTTAAGTCTTAGGCCCACAGGTAACTAGTGGCCATTTTATTGAACAGCCGAGAGATAGGATTTGGCTTGTACATGCAGTAAAATAGTCATTGCAGAAGTTTGAGCTGAAGAGTAACTTGATCAATCTTATATTTTAAATGTATCACCCTGATTGGTGTGTTAAGGAACATTCAAGTTGGGGAGGGAGAGAGAAAACAGGAATAGAAGCAAAGAGACCAATTAAGAGGCTGTTGCGGGGGCGCCTGGGTGGCTCAGTCGTTAAGCGCCTGCCTTCAGCTCAGGTCATGATCCCAGGGTCCTGGGATCGAGCCCTGTATCGGGGTCCCGGTTCTGTGGAGGGCCTGCTTCTCCCTCTCCTTCTGCCTGCCGCTCTCTGTTTGTGCTCTCTCTCTCTCAAATAAATAAATAAAATATTTTTTTAAAAAGAGGCTGTTGGAGCAATCCAGGCAGGAGATGATGGTAACTTAGCCTTGGATGTTAGCAGTGGAAATTGGGAGGAGGGGTCAGATTCTACATTTCTTTCGAAGGTAGAGCCAACCTCATTTTCTTACAGATTGAATGTGGGATGTAAAGCAAAGGGAATTGTTAAGGGTAATACCACGGCATTTATCCTTAGTAACTGGAAAGATGGGAGTTTCATTTGAAATGGTGATTCTGCAGGTAGGGCATGATTGGATGGTAAAACTTAAAGTGTGAGAATTCTATTTAGACACCCAAGTGGAGAGGCAAATTGGCAGTTGGATATATGAGTCTGAATTTGAGAGAGAAGTCTAGACTGGGGATATAAATATGAAAGGTGTCAGCATAAATAAAAATATTTAAGACTGTAGGCCTGAATGAAATCATTGAGGGAGCGAGGGTAGATGGAGAGGGAAGAGGTCTGAAGACTGAGCCTTGACATTCTCCAGTAGTACAAGATCCAAGTCCAGTTCGGATGGATTTATACCATATTGGTAACAACTAGGTGGGGGCATTTCAAGGGCCTGGTAAAGGGAGAGTTTCAATATCTAACTGTATTGTTTTTATAATAGAGGTTTAATAGTTTTTTGATACAAAAATATACCAGCAGTCCAGAGAAGCTTTCAGTTTCAAATCAGACATGTAAAGAACCTGAGGAGATATCACTTTTGCCCTTACAACAAGAAAAAGCTTGACAAACTGAGTATCAGTCACTTTATGGGACCCATCCGTGAACCGAGTTTGAAGGTCAAACTTCTCTCCTAAAACGTGGAGAGGCAGGTGCCTTCAGGGAGACACAGACCGAAGTAGTTGCTTATCTGACGCAGAAGCCTCCAGAGGCCATACATGCCTGCAAGGCGATTCTCATGAATTGCTGAAGGCTCATTGTGGGTTAGCATGAGTAAGTGGTGCTCCTTGGGGCTGCAGTCATAGTTGGGGAAGGAGGCTCACATGTTTTCAGGCTTTTCCTCCAGGAACCCCACTAGATTCTCAACTAGGAAGATTGGGGATAGTTCAGAGAAAGCTAACCACCCCCTTATCTCTGCCCTAGTGATTGCAGAAGTTGTTAAAGGGTATTTTCTCTGGATAACGTATTCTGAGTTGGCAGGTTTTTAAAAAATTTTATTCCACCCAGTTCCTGAGTGACTACGAAGGGCAGAGTCCCATGGCAACTTGTGATGGACATGCAAGAAGTAAGTTCTGTGTGTTTTTTAAAGATTTTATTTAGGGGTGCCTGGGTGATTCATTTGGTTGGGTGTCTGCATTCGGCTCAGGTCATGATCCCAGAGTCCTGGGATCTAGCCCTGCGTTGGGCTCCCTGCTCAGCAGTGAGTCTGTTTCTCCCTCTCCCTCTGCCCCTCTGCCTGCTTGTGCTCTCTCTCTCTATCCCTCTCTCTCTCAAATAAATAAATAAAATCTTTAATATTTTATTTATGAGAGAGAAAGAGTGAGTGTGCACACAAATGAGGGGGTTGGAGAGGCAGAGGGAGAAGCGGACTCTCTGCTAAGCAGGGAACCCGATGTGGGACTCAATCTCAGGACCCAAGATCATGACCTGAGCTGAAGGCAGACTCTTAACCGACTGAGCCACCCAGGTGCCCCTAAGCTGTGTTTTATTTCCAAAAACAAACAGAAATTAGTGGTGTAATCATGGCAGTTCTTGAAAGCCAGCATAATGAAATATGATATTTTATGCTACATAGAGGTTGGAAAACTATTGGATGTTTTTGGGAAGTGGAGTGATTTGATTTACCCATTGAAACCGTACTCTTTGTCTATTGTCCTAGTAGCCGTGTGCAGCAAAAATTCTCTGCTGTCTGAACTGTCACCCTTGGCTCCAACATGTGTCTGAAGTTCCTTAATAGGAACAATAAGAAGAACCACAACCAAATGATAACTACAAGAATTTTGTTCATAGTATTAGATAATAGAATTAGCTGTGTGTTATTTGAGACTATTTTTAAAGGCATATTTATTTTATTAAAGATTTTATTTATTTGAGAGAGAAAGCACAAACAGCGGGGTGGGGGAATGGGGCAGAGGGAGAAGCAGACTCCACACTTCAGGGGACCCTGGGATCATGACCTGAGCCGAAGGCAGATGCTTAACCAACTGAGCCACCCAGGCGCCCCTTAAAGGCATATTTATAAGTTAGAATTTTAAGAGTATCTTAATGCTTTTATATAATTTCTAACAATATAACATGAAAATATTCATATTGAGTAATTCCATCCATTTTTATAATTAAATATTATTAAAAAGTATATGTAAGAGTATAGTTTTCTATTATTGGCTGTTATCCATAGTAAAAATTGCTTATTTCATAATGCCTTTAAAAATAGTCTATTTAATGTATATCTAATCTTAATTGCCTTTTAATTAAATAAGGATCTAGAGATTTTACCTTATAAAAAAAGTATCTTAGCTTTAGAAATATTTTGCTGCATGCTCTTTATGTCTTTGAAAAAGCCATGTAATATTGTGTCTAATATTTCTTTTGCCTGTGGGAGAAAATAACCTAAAGCCCTGAAATGCTACATATGTTGCATTGTGAATCATGGCAACCTAGAGCAAGAAAGATTGGATCTAGAATTTATCTTGCCTCAGATTTTTCATTTTCTAACAAAAGCCCTTTTTTCACGAGTTGTGAGGATAGTTATGAGTCAAAGGCATTCTGTTCCCAAATTTATACCTAATACTTCAGTTAAGAAACACAGACTCTGAAGGACAAGTTCACATATAAATGAAAAGTAGAAGGAAGGCAATCAGCTGCCTCAAATAATAGATTAAATATGACCCCCTCCTCTTAAAAAAAAAAATGTCTGTGAGAGTGTCAAGTTCTGACTGTTCCCTAGAAATTTCTATTGACTAGAAGATGAACCTTGATTGAGATGTAAAATTTCAACTTCCAAGAAGCTGAATAACATACTCAGCAGGAATTACCAGTGTTTTTTTTTTTTTTTTTAAGATTTTATTTATTTATTCATGAGAGAGAGAGAGAGGCAGAGGGAGAAGCAGGCTCCCAAGGAGCAGAGAGCCTGATGCGGGACTCGATCCCAAGACCCTGGGATCATGACCTGAGCTGAAGGCAGACGCTTAACCATCTGAGCCACACAGGCGCCCCTACCAGTGTTGTTTTAATAGACATATCTTGGAAAGGTGAATTTCAAAGAGCTTTCACTGCTCTCTGAACAGTATTCTCACACATTTTAAGTAGGTCAGTGTTATCATTTATACATAATTTTATTGCTTTAGTGCTATATTTTTATGATTATCTTACAAACGCTTCACTAAAGATGTACTGAAATTTCTCAGTGATTTTATATTCTCTCTTAGCCTTGTTTTGCTTGAGAGGTCCTCACTTTCTGTCCTTACTTAACTGCCTTAAAACTGTCTCTTTTTTCCATCTTAGACCCTGCATCATTATCTTCCTTTTTTTTTTTTTTTTTTTTTTAGCCCAGACACCTTCCTGGGCCATTCCCTTCTCCCTAACATTTTGCCTATTATCTTTCTTTCACATTTGATTATTTAATTGTGAAACTGAAGAATAGACTTAGTCTCACATGTCTTTGTGCCCCAGGTACATGCGGACATCTGGGCAAAATATAGACTTATAAAATTTAAAAAAAGGCGGGGGTGGGAGGAGAGGAAAGGAAGAGAGGAAATTATACCTCTAAATCTGAATAAAACCAGTGACTCATATCTTTATAATTTTTCTTTTAAAAATCAGATATTCAGGCCAGGACAGCAGCTCAAACACACACTAAACTGTGCAAATATCTATATAGTGAATTTTGATGGGAGTTTAATTTACTGAGAAATAACCTTATGTAAAGAAAGACTCTTCCCTGCCATGAACAATTTTGCAAGTAGAAAAATTAGGATTAATATATTGAGAGTCAAACCTACTGAAAATAAGCAATATCTTATGCACACTGGTACAATAAACTGTGAGAAATGATTAGTGGTAAAGATTTTTAGGAAAGAAGGGGATATTTTGCAAATGTGCTTCATATCTTCATTGTCCTGCCCATGGTTATCACCATGTATTTGCCAGCTGCAAACATTAGATCTTAGTAAAATTATTCATGGAGTTTTACAAAATCTTGATACCTCAGCCTCAGGATTGAAGACTGAAGGTGGTGGGTGGGTGGAGGGCTTTTTCCCCCTGAGTTGATAAGGAACCAGCCAGAACTGTAAAAGAAAGTACATATTTTCTCTCTCCACTTTTTTGGTGATACTTGGGAACTCACTGATCTTCAAAGTACTTTCAAGAATTTTCAAGCTGTGTTTCATTACATCTTAGAGGTAAAATAATCTCATGCAACATTTTCCAAAAAGACCTCCCTGAAATGCTGGTGTTTTTTGACAATGTTAATTAACTAATATGACAAGTCAGTGTTAAGGACATTATTTCTTTAAAAATATATTAAAAACTTTGTGTGAGAAAATCACTAAATAAATTTAGTTGTTACAGTACTCTTTCTTTAGAAATAGAATACCCAGTCAAAAACGCCAAAAAGGAGAATGAGAAATCATTCCTTGCTTTAATTTGCTCAATAAATGTTTTTGGAGTGCCTGTTACATTCCTGGTACTGTTGTAGGTGCTTGAGGTACAGTAGTGAAATGCATTAATGCATGACTTTAAATCTGAAGTATTTATAAATGACCTTCTATTTGATGGTTGCTGGATTCTGTTATATCTTATAATGTCATGTATTTGTCCTTCATAAAAATTGATGAATGAATTAAGTATTAAATAATCAAATGAGTCTAAGTCACTCTCTGAAGTTAAAAATAAATTAGGTATTGATCATTTCTTATAGAATTTCATTGTCTTTTTTATTCATTTGCTATGTAAAATATAAGAGTGGATTTATGTGAATGGTGGAGATTTTTCAATGTATTTGAGTTTAAAGAGTATCACAAACAGGAGACGGCCAGTCCACACATGAAATTTCATTGTAAGCAAAAGCTGTTTTACATAGTTCTTTGGGGAAGCTTCTTGGCATGGGAAAGTTATAGCAAGTTCTGAAATAAGTTTGAGAGACAAAATTTTCGTACAGCTTAAGTAAATCATACATTGGTAGATCACATTTTATAAGAATTGTATAAACATTATGAATGTCGTATCTCCCATTTTATCGGGTTAGACGTGAAACAGTCTTCTCTGGCTGGCTGGTTTAAGTGAAAGAACCAAGTAGTCTTTTGCAAAGACAGGGGAAAAAAGAGACACATATAGATAGATGTACATCTATAAAATTAACTTATCTGACTCTTTGTCCAGCCAGTTTGGCTTTTAGAGAAGCTTTCTGTACTAAATTTCAGGCAGATTCTTGAACCAAGGATGAGAATCCTTTTCTGCCTACTCTTATTTTAAAAAGAAAAAAAAACAGTCTGCAAGTAGCTGTATGCATTTCATAAAAATATAAATTGTTTTTCCTTTTTAATTTTTTTTGCATGGAGGTGGGATCAGGCATAATTTTAAGCATTTTTTTTTTTTTTTTACAAAAAGGGATATATACTCACAGGAATTTAGGAAATGTTGGTATAATGTCTTTGAATAGAGGCTTTGAATCTCACTGAACTGGATTTAACAAAATATACCCACTTACTGTGGACCCTCATTCCTGATTATTCTTTTTGGCTCTGTTTTCTGTCTCATAAAGATACTAATATTTAGTACACAGTTTCTTAGACATCATTAAGATAATGAAAATAAAAAGTTCACTGAACCTTCCTCATGGAAAGAATTTAATGGAAAATAATAATATAAGTAAAATAGACATCTGTTATGTATTAGGCTTGAGAATAATTTATTGCACAGAATATTAAATTGGGCTTTGGTTTCCAGTATATCCTCTAGTTGGATAGCTGAGGACTTATATACTTGAAGTAACTAAAAATAAAAATAGACAAATTTATTTCATGTAAACTTTAGATTTCCTTTTATATAAATATTGAAAATTGTCCTGGAAAAAATATAAATTGCTTTATAAATACTGCACATGTATAATGTTTATTAAGTAGAACCAGTAAAGTTTGAGCTTCAGTAAGGTTTGTATTGATTATTAGTTTTCTGAGAAAACAAAAATGGAAGGCAATTCAATTTTGCCAGCTAAATTTCTCTTTGAAGAGTAGAAAGGTGTTACATCTTGTGGCTGCCAGGTGGAGCACATTAAAGGTCAGGACAGCATGTGAGATTTGCTCTTCTAATAGGAAGAGTCCAGCATATGTGAGAGAGGGAACGAGTACTTTTTATTCTACTTTGTTCATGAAAATCAAGAGAGTGCGTAACATTAGAATTGCGTGTGTATTCGTTTCACTTTTATTTAGTGGCTTCAATTACAGAGTTGTTGTTTTTTTTTCCTATTGAGTGAACACATACTACTTGGAAAATATGATGAAAAATTTTTAAGAAAAATGCAAATAATAATTCTGCATATTCCCAAGTAATTTGTGATTTTTTCCTTGCACCTAAACTCTTCACACGTATTCATTTGTAATAAAAAAATTCCTGCACCTGCAATCATTATCTTTTATTTTCCTTTATTTTTTTAAACCACCCTGCCATGTAACTGTAAGATGGATATTTATGAAGAATTAGGAGAAGCCAGAATTGAATTTTCTTGTCCAACCAACCCAGCTGCTAATGGCTGTCTCCAAGATAACTAACTTGCTCACATATGCTCCTGATGCTGTCCTTTATATAGTCGACAGGCAGTGTCAGTCTGTCAGCACTAAGTGCCATCTGTGAAATTAACAACATAGGGGGAGGAAGGTTGCTGTGATAATAGTTGTAGCTATACATGTTTGCTGATTTTAGAAAAATGGAGGAATTTAGTAATATCCTTTAAGTCACATGATAGTTTTTCCTCTCTAGTCTTTCTCTAGTTTATGGCATGTTAAGCACACTAAATGACCTACTTCTTAGTGCAAATAATACCTTTTAATTGCTGTTTTGAGGTATTACCCATATAAAACTATAGAATGACTATTTGTTGGAGACTTGTCCATGCCTCCTTGAGAAAATGAAAATAAAAATGTATGAGAAGGTGAACTGCTGATTATATTATACAAAGCCATCCAACACATATTTTCAACTTTCTTTTCTTTTTTTTTTAAAGATTTTATTTATTTATTTGAGAGAGAGAGAATGAGAGACAGAGAGCATGAGAGGGAGGAGGGTCAGAGGGAGAAGCAGACTCCCTGCAGAGCAGGGAGCCCAATGTGGGACTCGATCCAGGGACTCCAGGATCATGACCTGAGCCGAAGGCAGTCGCTTAACCGACTGAGCCACCCAGGCACCCCCTATTTTCAACTTTCTGTAAATGGAACATAATTTGGCATCTAGCTCCATGTCTATGTGTTTCTAGAAAAGAAAAATTTGCTTAGATGATTCAAAATGAGATTTGGTTTTAATAACACAGATACATAAACATACTCTGGCAGTTCTCTTTTATGAACAATTTAAAAGCACATTAAAAACATTGAGACCATTTATGCATTTTTGTTGTATTCAGAAAAGCATTGTGTAGTTAAGTGGAAGAAGAAAAAAGAGAAAGGTTCTTCCATGTCAGGTGGTAATTTTCTTTAAGTCCATGCTTATTTTTAGAGTTATTTTTATCCATGAAGTATTAATTAATGCTCAGGACTATTACACTTCACTCATTTCTTTTTTTATAATTTGTGAAGAAAATGTGGTTAATGCTAGTTTCTGATATGTATTTTGATTCACTATTAGCAACACTGAGAAGAAAGAATTATGAGTATTTGTAGAGTGCATTTGGGTGAATTTAGAAAACTCTTTTAGTGATCTTTCTGTTGAAGATGTGTGGTCATGGTTTTTTTTTTATGTTAATCATCATACATTACACATTAGTTTTTGATGTAGTGTTCCATGATTCATTGCGTATTACACCCAGTGCTCCATTCAGTACGTGCCCTTCTTAATACCCATCACCAGGCTAACCCATCCCCCCACCGCCCTCCCCTCTAGAATCCTCAGTTTGTTTCTCAGAGTCCATAGTCTCTCATGGTTCGTCTCCCCCTCCGATTTCTCCCCCTTCATTTTTCCCTTCCTGCTACCTTTTTTTTTTTTAACATTTAATGTATTATTTGTTTCAGAGGTACAGGTCTGGGTTTCAAAAGTCTTGCACAATTCACAGCGCTCACCATAGCACATACCCTCCCCAATGTCTATCACCCAGCCACCCCATCCCTCCCACGCCCCCCACTCCAGCAACCCTCAGTTTGTTTCCTGAGATTAAGAATTCCTCATATCAGTGAGATGGTTTTTACTCTTCTTATGTATAACTAGGGTAGGAGATGATTCAAAATTTTTAGCATTATGCAAATATTGATAAGCTCAAGAAATCAGGCAGGCACAGTGGAAAATCAAAGGTAATAATTTGGTTCTATTTAATAACATGTATTACTTGATTATTAATATCAATACACAT
Organism: Mirounga leonina; assembly: GCF_011800145.1. Taxonomy (NCBI): domain Eukaryota; kingdom Metazoa; phylum Chordata; class Mammalia; order Carnivora; family Phocidae; genus Mirounga; species Mirounga leonina. Next base: position 13,758,722 of record NW_023270158.1, read on the forward strand.
AAGTGTTAATACACTTCAATTATTTGAGATGGTGGTGGCATGCATTTATTCGGGCAGTATTTTTGTAATGCCTACTGTGTGAAAGCCGTGTGATGCTGATAAAACTTAAAGGCAAAGCCTATTATAAGACTCCCTCACAATGCATAGAACTAGAAACTGAAATTTAAACAGAATTTTAACCAAGTTTTCTACTTAGCAGATAATAAGTGATGTTTACCTAGTGCTTCCATGCCCAGGAAAAATTTCATGAGCTCTGTAGCTATTCATTAACTTATGTCAGGCGCCTGGGTGACTCAGTCAGTTGGGTGTCTGCCTTCAGCTCATTTTGTGATCTCGGGATCCTGGGATTGAGCCCGCATCGGGCTCCCTACTCAGTGGGGAGTCTGCTTCTCCCTCTCTCTCTCTCTCTCTCTCTTGCTCTGGCTCTCACTCTCAAGTAAATCAATAAAATCTTAAAAAAAAATTAACTTATGTCATCCTCACAGTGTTTCTGTGAAGTAAATGCTGTTATTTTTCTGCAGTTCACAGATGAGGAAACTGAGGTATAAAGGAAATAATCAACCCAAGATCCTAAAATCCTAAATAACAGGGTGTAATTTGAACACAGAGCTCTATACCCCACTTGCCTAAACATTGTTCTGTACTTCTTCACTTAGATATATTGCAGAAACAGAGTAGGAATCTCTTTGCAAACACAGCTAACTCAGCTGCTTGTGAAAGTAGTAGTAATGCAAATAGAAGACTTATTTTTTCAATTTTATTATTTTATGGATTACCTATAGGATTGATGATAAGTTTTCTTCTTTCTCTGTTTCTCCCAATTCCTTAATAAAGAAAATGGGCTTCATTATAGTATATATGAGATTATTTTGATAAAATTTCCCATTACATCAGAATTATTCTGGTAAATTCAGATAACACTGTACAATTATTGTTGACTATTATTCTATGATGTGTAGAAATGTCCACAAATCAGTTTCTGTTTAATTATATGAAAGGCCTTTCCATCCAAAGTAAGCAGAGGGATTATGCTTTCAATAGTTTATTAAACCATTTTGAAATAAAAAAAGACATAGCGTACAGTTGATATCTGAAATTTTGTACATTTTTTCTGGCAATATCTTTATTCAGAGTGGGAGGGGAAGGAATTTATTTTCTGCAAATACCCACTGGTTACCACCCACAGCCCAACATGAAGTCTGAAGAGGTAGGCTCTTCATTAGGAGAATATTCATACTATGTTTATAATCACGGCATCTCTAAAGAACTTTCTTCTTTAGAAGAAAGATCATCCCACCTTTCATGAAAGGAAAATTGTATGACTTGGTTTTATTCTAACTAAGAAGGAGCCTCAAACCTCGAAGCACATGGGAGAGCCTTAGCAAAGAGTATTCTGTGGTATTTGGAGAAAAATATGAATATTGTATCTCCACATATATTTTTTCCCAAAATTACTCACATAATATTGGAAACTTCATATGTTGCAATACCTTATTTCAGAACACTTTTTTTTTTAAAGATTTTTATTTATTTATTAGAGAGAGAGAGAGAGCACAAGTAGGCAGAGCGGCAGGGAGAGGGAGAAGCAGGCTCCCCACTGAGCAGGGAGCCGGACGTGGGGCTCGATCCCAGGACCCCGGGATCATGACCTGAGCCGAGGGCAGCCACTTAACTGACTGAGCCACCCAGGCGCCCCTCAGAACACTTTTTAATGCACACAATGAATAAACCCATTTTATAGATGAAGAAACGGAGATGCAAAGAACTTAAGTAGCAGACTCACTCAAATCCTTAGGAGTCATGCCCTCCATACTGCTTATGCTGATTTCGTTGTAGATATTCTAGCTGTTATAAATATTTGTGTATTTGCTGCTCTAAAAATCTTTTTCCATGAGTAAGCAGGTATTAAGGAAGGTTTCACGATATCTTTTTAAAAAATGTTTTACATTTTTTTAAACTTGAAGAGAACTTTACAGCAAAATCTAGCTACCTTATTAGATATTCTAATTTGCTCATCTCAAATGTTTTCTATGCTACTATAATTATGTCATTTCTAAACTTTAATTTGTGTAAATGTAAAATCACTTTTGCCGTTAGTAAATTGTTTCTCAGACTGACCAAACTGTCTTGGGGAATGTGTATTTATTTCATAACAGAAATATACTATTTTTGTAAATTTTTTGTAAATTTATACAAATATATATAGAAATGTTATATATACTTACATAAATTCAGATGTATGTATACATTCAGAGACAGATGTGTATGTGCATATACACACACAGAGTATTTATATGGTATTTCCATTGGGAAATGTTTGATTCCGTTATGATTATGTAATAATCAAGGGAATGCCAGCTGGGTACAAATTTAATAGCTTTTCTAGGTAGGATTCCAGAATTAGTGCATGAAAGGAACATAGTAGTTTTTGAAGAGTTCATTAAATTAGGTTATATATACTCTTATGAAATATATAGGGGCATAAAAACATCCAGAGGAGAATAAAGCAACAATTTATTTAGGAACCAAAGGAATTGATTTATTATTGATTCTTTTGTGATGAGTTATCCAAGATTAATGGATCTTAATAAGTACCATATAAACAAGGAATATGTCTAATGCCAAGATGCTAAGGAAATGCCTAAGTTTATTTAAAAAATTTTAAAGTATTCATTTGAGAGAGAGGGAGAGGGAGGATGAACAGGGGGACGGGCAGAGGGAGAGGGGAAGCCTACTTCCTGCTGAGCAGGGAGCCCAATGTAAGGCTCCATCCTGGGATCCCAAGATCATGACCTGCCCAAAGTCAGATATTTAACCAAATAAGCCATCCAGGTGCCCTGGAAATGGTCAAGTTTAAAGAAGCTTTACCCAGTGATTAATAACAATTGGAAATCCTTTAACATTCTAGGTATGGTTTTCCAGTTAAAGATGTTAAAGACAACTACCTGAAAAGGGGAAGCTAGTTAAGCTCATCTGAATTTTAGAGGATGAAGGTTTTTTTTTTTTTAGGTTAAAATCTAGGGATGAAAATAGTCTATGTGAAGAGATAATAGGTCCTTGAAATATTTACTCCATGTGAAATTTTGATGATACTATGTTGAATATCATTAAAATAATGAATGTGTTAGGGTTTGTGCTTTACCTTGATTAAATGTGATACAAACTTTTTTTCTCTGTAGGATGTGGTAACAAATTATCAGGGGGATTATTTGGAATATTTACCAGATGGTATGGCTTGACTTGACCAACCAGGATAAACAACCAGATGGGGTGCTAGATGTGTATAAGCTCTGTTTACAATATAACTAGGTAGACCAGAGCAGTGAGGTACTGGCTTTCTGCCTATATGTAAACTTGAACTCTAGACTCTGAGAAGATGTACCAGGCTTAAGTTCCTGCCTTTCCTTCCTTTCTTCTTTCCCTCTCCCCTACTCTGTTTTCTTTCTTTTCTTTTTCTTTTATTCCCTCCCTCCCTCCCTCCCTCCCTCCCTCCCTCCCTTCCTTCCTTCCTTCCTTTTTTAAGGCAGTGGAATAATTTCCTCAAAGTCTTTACCAGAAGCATAGTAAGCTTCACAGATGAAGGGGGATGTAATCTGGTTAAAATATGGTTTGGGAGCTTCTAACTCAGCTCTCTTTCCATTTCAAGAGGCAATTCCAATGTTTAATAGGTCACAGTTGACAAATCACTGAAATACAACATTCAGGTAATTGGAAATCAACACTTTCTAAGTAAAAATGGCAACACTAGCAGTGGAATTACTTGTGGGTAAGTGAGGCTTGCAAGGCATGGCTTGAAATATTTGTTCTTCAGCTGATATATGAAAGTCAAAATCTGGCACATGAATGTTCATTTTAGGTTGAGATTACATAATGTGCAAGAGGATGGTTTGTTTGAAAGTTGAACATAGGAAAATCAAGTACTGACTGCAGTAGTAACGCATCCTAGTGCTTGATATTTTCAGTGATCATCTTGAGTAAATTTAGTCTAAAAGTTTATGGAATATATATATATTTTTTAAAAAGAAAAGGGAAAAAGTTAAATTTAAAATAAGTGCATGTATCTTTGTGAAAATAAAATCTTACTCATTTTAAAATATAGTAAATATATGTGATGTAGTGTGCTATGTGAATACAGGTCAAATCCAGTGGCAAAATTGTATTCTTAAGCATCATTCAATTTTACTTAATACTAGTCTTTAAAAAACAACACAGTCTTGACTTGAAATTGTTTTATGGTAGTTTCTAATAGGTGATTTCTCTCACTTGTTTCAATTGTGATGTTTTTTAAAAATCAGTTTTTGTGACATTTATAAAGCTAGTAAAACAGTGCTGTTTCAAAAAGCTCATCCACGAGAGACTATGGACCTGAGAAACAAACAGGGTTTTAGAGGGGAGGGGGGATGGGTTAGCCCGGTGATGGGTATTAAGGAGGGCACGTACTGCATGGAGCACTGGGTGTTATATGCAAACAATGAATCGTGGATCACTACATCAGAAACCAATGATGTATTGTATGGTGACTAACATAACATAATAAAATTAAAAAAAACTCATCCATTTGCTGAAGTTTATATTGCTGTCTCATCTATTTCTTTGAGAACTTGGAGATTGCAGCATAATAATGACAATTTTTATCATTGGAAATTCTCCTGCTTACCTTAATAATCACATATTGGCCTCAATAATTTAGATGACCTTAAATAGCAGTTCTTGAATGTAGGTGTCTATTACACATAGAGCATTGTGTATAGGTGGAAAGGGCTATAAAAACTTGTTTCTTTCTTTCTTTCTTTTTTTTTTTTGAGAGCCCGAGTGAGAGTGTGAGCAGGGAGAAGGGAGAGGGAGAGAATCTTGAGCAGACCATGACGTGGGGCTGTCTCATGACCCTGAGATCATGACCAGAGCTGAAATCAAGAGTTGGATACTTAACTGACTGAGCCACCAGGCACCTCAAAACTTTCTTCATTTTAAATTAATATTCCCTTCTTTTTACTGGGTACATAACTGTTAGGTATTCACTGAAGAAGTACTTCATTATAATGACTTTTTAAGTAGATTTTTGGTTATATTTTCTACAGTATGATCTAACCTAGAATAAATACACTTTCTTGATAAGTATGTCTTGTTGACAGAATTACCATATAAGTAAAATGAACTAAGAAGGAACTAATGATAATTTCCGTTTTTGGTTTTTTTTTTTTTTTTGGATAATGAATTCTACATGTAGCACTGTGATGTGTAATACTCATGTTAAGAAATGTTATGCTATAATTTTCATTCTTTTATGTCTTTGCATTACTTGAGTAAGATCTTAAGATTTATTTATAGGTAGGTATCAGTTTGGAAAGATTTCCTTTCTGTGAAATCCCAGGCCTGTTTTTTAACCCATATATAGTCTTGGAAACCATGTTCATTCAACGCCTATGACCGATGGCTTTAATGAATGCCTAACAACTTACTTAAACCAAACAAATAATTAGTCTCAATTACAGAAGTGTAAATTTGACTTTAATTAATGAATGTGCCAGGCTTTACACATTGGTTTAAGTGTAATTGATCTTAGGGCCGCAGAGATCAATTTAAGGGTTGGCAAAATGACAAGTAGGAAGTGACTCGATGTAAGAATGCTTACCACTAGAAAGATTAATTGGTGTACTAGTGATAAACTAGTAGGTGGCTGATGTAATAATGATATCCCCATAGAAAGAGGTCTCAAAATAGGGTCATGAACTCCAAAGCTTTTAATTGTATACCATTACTGTGTCAAATATACTCCTTTAAAAGAGTATTTGTCACATTCATTTGTCTTCCATTTAATTTTAGTTTTTTTCTTTTTCGTAATTAAAAAAAGAAACACTCTAGAGGATGCATATAAATGTTTTACTTTATGCTTTGAAATATTTTCATTTAACTGTGTTGGTAGGCTTGGGTTTGGAAAATCAAGTGGCTGTATTAAAAAGACAATGACTGATTGCTAGCTAGTATTTTTCCATTTCCTACCCTGTCCATGAAGTCTGCTTTTGTTGCCATGTTAACTTCTCCCCACTTTGACGGTAAGATCTGGAGGGGGGAACAAAAGGAGAAAGGCGGTTCTATTATGCCATTACATTTCTTCTCCTTTGAAGAGCTTGTAATACTCTGAACGACGGGTTAAAAAGCTGATATGATATGATGAAGCTGAATGGTGAGAAAAGCCCAATTGATGGCCCATTCATTTCGTATCAATGTGTGAAGGGTCACTGGCTGAGGGAGAGACAGGCCAAGTCCTAGATCAAGAGTGAGAGGTGGCTGCTAAGTACGGAGTTGCAGAGATGAGAATGCTAGAGTCTTTGTCCCTTTTCCAAATATTCCCTGCCTATGTTCTTTTCTGCCTTCTTCCCCCCTACCTCCTAACCCCAGACAACTCTCCTAATAAAAAGAATTTTCAAGAAATATGTCAAAGAAAATAGATTTTTTCAAGAAAGGTGTCAAAGGAAATTGTTGAATGAGGTACAGGGGCAGCATGAGACCAGAGTCGAGGAAGGTGATAAAGGCGCTATTTAGAAGTTAAGCCTGGAAAACTGGGGCAAGAATCAAAGCAATGCTACAGGCAGGAATGAAGTAACCAAGGCCCAGAAGATAATCATAAGGAGCTGGAGTCTGAGGCAGGAAAAAAGGCAAGGCCAATTAAGAGGTTTAAGGCAGAGGGTGACCTACTTAGAAAAAGATCTTTTCAACAGGCAGACTTTGGACTGGAGGGGAAATAGGGGGTTACATTCGTCTGAGCGGAAGTTGTTCTGAGTACATAAGAAATCGTAATTATACTGAATTAGGAGGAGATAATTAAATTAAGTAGTCATGTGCAAGAACATTTCCTTCTTAGATGTTTTTTTAAAGAAGTTTTATTTTTGGGAGAGTTGTTCTTAATATATCAAATTTTAATTTGCATTGTGTTGTGTGTTACAACCTGAATTAGACTACTTTGTTGGAAGAACATTCTAAATCCATGAACATGCTGAAAGAGGCACAATTTTACTTCTTGTAAGTATATAAAGAAGCTCAGGTTAACCTTTTATACTTGCATAAAGTGTGAATTCCTTTGCACTATTTCTTAGAGGACTTAATAAGTGTAATGTATATTGAAGGGGTTTTATAAACACCCATTTTTTAAATTCAGGGAGTTAGAGTAATTTGATATCCTAAGCAGTTTATCCCTTATGATACCTCATTTGTATTAATTATTTTTGAAAATACAGCAGGATGGTATAGTTTTAAACATGGAAATTTTGGAGTCAAATGAGTTAGATTGAATCCTGGGTCTTCGATTTTCTACCTGTGGGAGGACACTGGGCCTCTGCATGTATGCTTCACTTCCCTCACCTGTAAAATGGGCTAATAGTAGTGCCTGTTTCATAGAGTGGTTGTAACAGTTTATTAGACACACACACATACACATGCATACACATACATGTGTACATATATGTGCTGGGGACAATAACAGAAACGGAGAAACTGCTCATGAAATTATTATTTTTGGCATTCCTAACAAAATATCTGTATGATAACAATACTCCCAATGATAGTAATAACAATAATAATCCAGTTCTAATCTTAATAATAATGTTAATGATATTTTTGCATACCATTCCTTAGGTGCTTCTCTTATTTCCTTTCTCTTCTGTACAGTGAAACGTGAATTGCCTGTACTTGTTCTCCTGTTTCTTGTAAACTTAATGTGGTCTGGTTGGCCAAACTGCTATGCCAACTAAACTATTCTTGCCACGAACTACAGTGACCTCCATGTTGCTAAATCCAATCCAATTCTTAGTCCTTATTTTACTTTGACCTGTCAGTAGCAGTTGATGATCCACTTCTTTGATAGACTATTTTCACTTGTCTTTCAGAAACCATAGTTTGGTTTCCTTCCAAAATCATTGGTTACTCCTTCTCAGTCTTCTTTGCTGATTTCCTCTCCTCTTCTAGATCTCTTAATGATGGAAGAAGCCACACATCCCTTGGTCCTCAATTTGACTTACTTCCTTGGTCATTTCATTCAGTACTGTGGTTTTAGACACTACTGCTGACACCTGGCTAATTGATACTCCCATTCAGAGGAGTTCCCAACTCCTCTCCCAAATTCCAGATTTGTACATCTAATTTCTTCCTTGGTGTTCTTACTTGGAGGACCAGCAGACACTTGAAATTTAAAATGTCCAAAAGCTGTGCAGCTGATACTCCCTTCAAAACTAGTTCCATTCACACCATCCCAGTTATTTAGGACAAATACTTTAGAGTCATTCTTTACTCATCTTATTCTGTCATGCTCCACATCAAACGGTCCTCACATTCTGTTGGCTTGACTTCCACAGAAGATCCAGATGGTGATCACTTTTTACTATCACCACACTCTAAATCACTCTAGGATTACTGTGGTGATAGCTGGTCTACTTGCTTCTGTTCTTCCCTCCTTCTCATCTGTTCTCAACACAGAAGCCAAATGTCAGTAAAATGACGTCAGTCCTCTCCTTCAATTCCTGCAGTGGGTCCCCAGTTCACTTAGAGTAAAAGCCAAAGTTTTCATAGTGGCTCCCATGACATTATATGAACTGGCCCCCATTTGTTTTTCTTTATGTCACCACCGACTTTGCCCATCATTCATGCTACTCTAGTCATAATAGTGCCTCTTCACTGTTCCTAAAACATCTTAGGTGCACTCTCACCTTAAGGCTTTGCACTTACTATTAGTTCTGCTTAAACAATTTTCCCATATATAAACCTATAATTAATTAACTTCCTTCATGTCTCTGCCCATATGTCATCTTTTTAATGTGGTTCATTCTCTAGTTGTAAGACTATAACCCTCCACCCTGCCCCCATACCACCTCTGGCACTTCTCATTTCCCCTACTCTGCTCTGGAGTTTACTCTATCTTCCATAATCAGATGGAGGTTACTTATTTATTCTGTCTTATTTTTTATCTTTCTTCACCCCACTAGAAAGTAAGCTCCATTAGGAAAGGGACATATTTCATTTACTGGTTAGATCAGTATCTGTCATGCGGTAGGCACCCAATAAAATATGTGTTGGATGGATGACTGAGTGAGTAGTCTGTTGGTTTTCCCTCTCTCCTACAAATACTGTATTGCATAGAGGTTTCCATAAATGCACATTTAAGCAAGACACGTACCTGCCATAGACCATGAACATTATTATTTTCATTTGCTAATTTAATAGGCATAGCTCTACTTAAAATGTACCACAGCATCCAGTGTGGCTATCCTTGTTTGGAATGTCTTAATCTCCTTCAACATTGCCTTTCCATCAAGCTCTGCCTTACCTACGAAGTTTTCCTTTCATGATCATTCTTGCCCACAGTGATTTCCAATTCCTCAGAACTAGTGTAGCACTTATTTTCTCTACTATACAATTTAGCCATCACTTTTATATTAAGTCTCATTGTTTAATATGAATAAGATCTGTCTCCTCAGCTAGCATGCTAAATCTTGAAGGGCGGAAGTCTTATATTATGCTTTCTGGCAAAGCCATGTAAGTGTTCATGCCTCAATCTATTTATTAGAGTATTTTTAGTTAGAAGTAATTTTTTAGGAAATTTCCTCAGAATCTTTGGGACAAAGACAAAACAAGCTCAACTAAACAGTCTCACAAACAGAATGTAATACATAATAGGAAACTATCTCAAAAAGAAATTTTGTAGAATTAATGATTTAAAAAATTATCTCTTTCATGTCTCCTTCTTTATGGGTTAGCAATGTGGAATATCAAGTATTTTCTTCTTGAATTTAATAAATGCTAGCTACTTGTTATCCATAGAATAATATACCCTTTTGCTTTTAAGAAATGTAAGGTATCACATGGCAAGAAAACATTCACATATTTACTGAAACAAATCATCAAACTGGAAAGAAGTGATGACCACAGTGTGTACAATTTTTGTTTTTTAAAATGGTGCCTCCTAGAGGAGATTCATAAAAAGATTTGCTTGCCTTCCAACACTTTACTACTTACCTTTTAATTTGCATAGCTCATTTTGTACAGATGCATAGAACACATGCATATTAAACATTAAAATGGCTTTATTTATGTCCCAAACTTACAAAACCAAATAAAGTGTGCACTAATGGTAGACCTTTAACTTTTCCCATTGTGCTTGATGACCATCGCTATTAAGCCAACCAGTACGATTATTCAGTATCCCAGAAGCACAAACCATCCTCTGGAGAAAAATAGGAAAAACAAGCTCAACATATCAGTGCTGGGAGAGGTTAGGTTATATTTTCTTTCATAGAATAGAGAGAAATTTTTAGTTTTTTGAAATATATTTTTCTTTCAGGAGAGTTTTGCACAGCTAATACTTTGTGATAAATGTTCACCAGAGGATTTTCTTAATTTTTCTTTTACAAATTCATGGATTCTCTATCCTCTTAACTTCTTTGAATATTGTGAAAAATGAGTTTTATGAAATATTTAACCAAAGAGACCTGGATGTTTAGAGAAATTGAGGAGATGTGGAGGGGTCGCTGAGCCCTCAGTGCCTTTGGCGTCTTTTCATTTCTCTAAATATTGTGAAAAAATTAAGCAGTAATAATGCAAAAAGTCAACAGGTTAACTTTTTAAAAAAGATTTTATTTATTTATTTGACAGAGAGAGAAACAGCGAGAGAGGGAACACAAGCAGGGGGAGTGGGAGAGGGAGAAGCAGGCTTCCTGTGGAGCAGGGAGCCCGATGTGGGGCTTGATCCCAGGACCCTGGGATCATGACCTGAGCCAAAGACAGACGCTTAACGACTGAGCCACCCAGGTGCCCCAACTTTTTTTTTAATGTAGAGATTCTTAGGTGCAATGTGTGATTTCTTCTTAAGTTTTTCTTTTTGTGATTCCTGGAGACAAAACAAAAACATATTGAAAATTGGATGCACAACTCCTCCATTATAAAACAATTTTTTATTCAAGTGTAGTTAATGTACAGTTAGTTTCAGGTGTATAGTATAATGATTCAGCAATTCTGTACATTTCTCAGGGCTCATCAGGGTAAGTGTACTCTTTATCCTTTTTAATTATTTCACCCATTCCTCCCCCCACCTCCCCTCTGGCAACTACCATTTTGTTCTCTATATTTAAAAGTCCATTTGTCTCTTTTTGTTTGTTTCTTAAATTCCCAGTAGGAGTGAAATAATACGGTATTTGTCTTTCTCTGACTTATTTCGCTTAGTATAATACCCTCTAGGGCCATCCATGTTGTAGCACATGTCAAGATTTCATTCTTCTTTATGGCTGAGTTATAATTCATTGTATGTACTTACCAGATCATCTCTATCCATTCATGTATTGATGGTCACTTTGGTTGCTTCCATATCTTGGCACTTGTAAATAATGCTGCAGTAAACATTGGGGTGCATACATCTTTTTGAATTCCTGTTTTCATTTACTTTGGGTAAATACCCAGTAGTGGAACTACTGGATCCTATGGTAATTCTCTTTCTGATTTTTTGAGAAACCTCCATACTGTTTTCCATAGTGGTTGCACCAATTTGTGTTCCCACCAATAGGGCATGAGGGTTCCTTTTTCTTTACATCTTCACCAACACTTATTATTTTTTGTGTTTTTTTTTTTTTTTTAATTTTAGCCATTCTGACTAGTGTGAAGTGCTGTCTCATTGTGGTTTTGATTTGCATTTCCCTGATGATTAGTGTGGTACTGAACATGTTTTTATGTGTCTATTGGCCATCTCTCTTCTTAGGAAAAATGATTCTCCAGGTCCTCTGCTGATTTTTTAAGTGGATTATTTATGTTGTGGAATTGTATAAGTGTTCCATATTTTTGGCAATTAACCCCTTAATTGGATGTATCATTTGCATGTAGCTTCTCCCTTTCACTAGGTTGCCTTTCCAATTTGTTGATTGCTTCCTTTCCTGTGCAGAAGCTTTTTATTTTGGTGGAGTCCTAATAGCTTAATTTTGCTTTTGTCTTTCTTGCCAGAAGAGACATATCTAGAAAAAGGTTTCCACAGGCAGTGTCAAAGAAATTACTGCCTACATTTTCTTCTGGGAATTTTATAGTTTTAAGTCTCACGTTTAGGTCTTTAATTCATTTTGAGTTTATTTTTGTGTATGGTGTAAGAAAGTGGTCCAGTTTTTAGTCCTTTGCATGGAACTGTCCAGTTTTCACAACACCATTTCTTGAAGAGACTGTTTTTTCCCCCATTGTATATTTTTGGCTCCTTTGTCATAGATTGACTATAAAAGCATAGTTTTCTTTCTGGACTCTCTATTCTGTTCCACTGATCTATGTGTCTGTTTTTGTGCTAGTACCATACCATTCTGAGTACTACAGCTTTGTAGTATGTCTTGAAATCTGGGAATGTGATAGCTCCATTTTTATTTTCCTTTTTCAAGATTGCTTTGGCTATTTGGGATCTTTTGTGGTTCTATACAAATTTTAGAATTATTCTGGTTCTGTGAAAATTGATGTTGGTATTTTGATAGGGATTACAGTAAATCTGTAGATTGCTTTGAGTAATACTGACATTGGAACAATATTGGTTCTTCCAATACATGAGCATGGAATATCTTTCCATTTGTGTCATCTTCAGTTTCTTTCATTGGTGTTTTAATAGTTTTCAGACTAAGTTTATTCCTAAATGTTTCATTATTTTGGTGCAATTATAAATAAAACAATTAATTTTAAAATGTTTTGAATGCCTGCCTCTGTGTGCCAGGCATTCTGCTAGTTATTGGTTATACAACCTGAATGAGGCAGACCATGTTACAGTCTTCATAGAGCTCACATTCAAGTGGAATTGTAAGAAGTTTTAAAAAAAAGCCAGAATAGGAAAGAAGGAAGGAAAGAGGGAGAGAGAGAAAGAAGAAAAAGGAAAATAAAAAAGGGAGAAAAAAATACCTATTTAGATAATGGTGAAAGCAGAAGTAAAGAAAGTGCTGTGAGAAGCATTTAAGACCAGAACATTATTTTCACATACGTCATTGCTTTTACGTTATGTTTCCACATATTGAACTCTTCCAACTATCCAAACTTTTTTCTAAATCTTAGAACATCATCAAAAACTAGTTTATGGATCAAGAATGTCCTACAAGGCATAAAGATTTGGTTTCAGAAATCTAGTTCATGTTAACGTTATTATACCTATTTGATAAACATTTTTATTAAGTACCTCTTATGTGCCAGGAACTTTCTTGGGCATATATCAGAGAACAAAATAAAGTTCCTGACCTAATCTACAAGAAGTAGATGAGGTGTGGTAGATAAGTGATGATAAGTGCTATGGACAAAAAAATTAAAAAAAAAAAAAAAGGATGTGAGAGTGATAAGGAATATCTGGGCAGGATAGATGTAGTTCTCTAAAGTGGCTAAAGACAATCTCGCTGGAAGGGAGTTAAATTTTGTACCTTCAAGTACTTATCTAAACATGCTTCACAAACTTTGAAGTCTATGCAAATATTTTAGATGGGTAAACAGACTGTAGTAAAACAATTTGCCAAGAGATTGCTTATCTCATTTTGTTGAAAGAAAGCAAAATGAAAATCTGTAATTTGGGATATAAAATAGAACATAGTCAAATTCAGTCTTAAAATTTTTACCTCAACTCAGCAAATACGTTGTTTTTTTGTCCTGCTTTATAGGTATTCTCTGTCCTTTAATTTTCTTAGCACAAAGAAAGAAATTTTGCAACAGAGTTCCTGAATAAACAAAGACTTTTGGTTCAAGGGTCTGATAATTTCTCTTTAGTTAAAGCTGATTTTATTCTTCATGAGAGATTCATAATTGTGAATTCCTATTTTTTCCATCTTAAATAGAGGATTTATAGTCTTTATTTCCAAAATGGGGTTAGAGTATCTGATCTAAATATGCAGACTGGAATTGATTTGGTGAATGTGAATAATTGGGTTGGGCAGTAGTAATGGCAGAAAATCTCACTGGGACATGATGGAAAAGCAAAATTTAGAAAAATGGAAGACTATTCTTGTGAGAAGAAGATAGCTAACAACCAATTGAAAATGGTTTAATTAGGATATATCAGACAAACAAATTAAAATGCCAGGAAAGGGCCCTGAAATCCATTATTGACTTCTTAAAGCTAATTCTGGGCAAGATGGCAGCCAAATATAGGATCAGTATTAATGCTGTGCAGTGCAAAGCCTGGGCAGATAGAGACAGTAAATCCTCAGTTCAAATTCAGTGGATTTTAAGTACTTCTGTATGTTGGCACTGTATTTGATGCAAGGAATGGAAAGCTAAAACTATATTTTCCTAATTTTATTTCCTATAGTCCTCATTGGAAAACTTTAGAGTTCTGCTCTCGAATTTTATTTGGAGGTAGTCAAATTAGGTGGACTCCATTTTATATATTGGAATACAGAATGGATGATCTAGATTTAATTGATGGAGTCCATCTGAGTCTTCTTTGGAGAAGAAGAGTAAGAGAAACATTGTACATTCTTTGCCAAGAAGTGTACAGTGTATATTATAAATGGCTGTTACCATAAAGAAGAGTAAGCACAAACACAATTTAAGTGACAGAGGCAACTTGAAGAGTGACAAGACCATACCAATGTTAGAAGACCTAGATTCTGTCATTTCTTCAGCCATTACTTAGTCTTCAGGAACCCAATTTCTTTGCCTATAAAATGGATACAGTAATTCCTTTATCGAAGGGTTTTGGTATAAATCAGATACAATAATACACATTACAAATCAGTGTAATCTGTAAAGTACTGTTCCTGAGAAGAATATAATTATTAATGGAGACTTGTAACTGTTAGTGTGTGATTCCTTTTTTATCCTGAATGTACCTTTCAAAATACTGCTCAAATTGCCCTTTCCCTTTTCAGCCTGAGGAAGTTCCTGAAGGGTGAAATGAATTTATATCTTCTGATACACTTACGACAGACAGATGGGAATGATTCAGTAGTAGTTGTTTCTGTGCTGTTGGTTTAAAAAATTTTTTAAAAAAAAGCTAACATATGTTCAGTTTCCAGGTCCTAATTAAGAACTTGACCTATATTAACTCATTTAATCTGCATGGCAATCCTATGATGTAGCAACTGAGACTTGGAGATGTTAGGTAATTTGCCCAAGGTCACACAGATAGTAAATTGTATAAGCAGGATATGAACCCAAGGCAGGGGAAAAGAAGGTTGTAGAAGGAGGGGAATCAAGAGGGTTTTTTTTTCCCCAAGGACATGTGAAGTTGAACAAACTAAATAGTCTTGCACATGTAGATGTTAAGAAAGTAGTTGGCTGTGTGAGATTGGAGTCCAGGACGGCATTATTTTGGAAAAATAAATGGTGGGGGAGTCATCAGCCTAAAGATGCTAAGAGCTGTGGGGTGAATGCGATTACCAAGGGAGAAACGGTAGACGGCAAAGAGAAGTGATTTTAAGACTGAGCTTTTAGACACTTAAACATTTTGAAGTAGAGTAGACTAGTAATGGGAAATAGAGAATTCTTGACATGAAATATCTTAGAAATAAACTGGAAAACACAGTGCTTACACAAAACCGTTGCATTTCTACATCTGTAACTAAAAGAAAAATTAGAGTTGGGAATAATCTAGTAAATTATAAAGTGGACTGAACATGTTGGGGGGAGAAAACTTCCGTACTAAGACAAACTTAAAGGAAATGCTCTTTAAAAAAAAATGAGGCCTAAAAGGATATATGATCAAAGCATATAAAATCAAAAATTGTATGAGAATTGTCAACACATTCTTAATTACCAAAGTCAGAATACTAGAACTAAGAGGAACTTCCTGAGGCTTGAAAGATTACATTGAGTTCAAAATAAAAGTAAGTTCTTTTTTTAATCAGTGGGTATGAAATTTATGAAACTCTTTACAAGTGATAAATAGGTTTCTACCAGTGGTAGAATAGGTTGAAAAGGTACAGTTGATGGACAATAGAAATACCACAGGTTGTTTAAGGAAATGGAATATTTCAGTGAGTGGTACATGTCTAGTCATTTAATTTTGATATCCTATTTTCTAACCTTTTTTTCTAAGAAAAATCATTTCAAGCCATGATTGGAGTAGAAGGGATATGGTCTGACAGAATATGGCTTTTTTTCTGTTGGACAAAAATTTTACAAGTGAATGTTCTGGGTAGATTAGCTTCCTTAAAACACTTATTATACCTGATGCGTATATGATAAATAGAAGTTCATCTAACTATGATTTATACATAGTAGTACCTTAATATGTTAATCATTGAATAATTAACATCTGAAAACTAATCACTTTCTAAGTTGTATCTTATTCATGGGAGTATAATTATTTTTTTTTAATTTTAGGATTTTTAGAAATCTTAGATATCATGCAGTACCCTCACTGAAGAAGGGAAGATCAAGATAAGGAAATTTTGTGACTTGCCCAGGGTCCCACAGTTTATAAATTGCAAAGCTGAATCTAAAATGCCTTAATTCAGCAACAAAAACATAATTAGACAAGTAGAGCTATATCTGGAAAGGTTTTGCGTAGCAAAGGAAACAGTCAACAATGAGAAGGCATCCTTTTGAATGGGAGAAAGTATTTGTAAATCATTTATCTGATAAGGGACTAATATCTATAACATATGAGGAGTTCCTATAACTGAACAGTAAAAATAAAAACAACCCAATTAAAAAATGAGGAAAAGATTTGAATTGATATTTCTCCAAAGAAAACTTAGAAATGGCCAACATCACTAATGTTCAACATCACTAATCATTAGGGACATGCAAATCAGTCACAATGAATCCACTCACACCTGTGAGGTAGCTATTATTGAAAAAAAAGCTTTGGTGCGTATGTGGAGAAATTTAAACCCTTGTATTTTGTTGGTGGAGATATATGTTATGGAAAACAGTATGGTGGGTCCACACAGACACACACATACAACGCACATACTGGAATATTAGCCTTAAAAAGGAAGAAATCTTGCCATATGTGACAACATGGATTTATTGGGAGGGCATTATGCTAAGTGAAATAAGCCAGTGCCCAGACAAATACTGAATGATTCCTCTTATATTAGGTATCTAAAATAGTCAGATTTATAGAGACTGAGAGTAGGATGGTGGTTGTCAGGGGCTGGTGGGAAGGGTAAATGGGAAGTTGCTGTTCAATAGGTGTAAAGTTTCAGCTGTACAAGATGAACAATTTCTAGAGATCTGTGGTACAACATTGTGCCTAGAATTAACAAAATTGTGTTGTACACTTAAAAATGTTTTAAGAGGATAGATCTCAAATACATAGTAATAATAATAATAATAAAAGCACACACTTACATGCACACACACAGGCCATAGGTAACTCTTTCCAGAGTTATATCCACAACACTTTGCTGTGGCAGAAACTAGTAGACTAAGAAAATTTGATGAAAACTCAAATGCTGATGGAGCACTTTGTTCAAATATCAGAAGAAAGTAAGCACTAAGGAAAGTGATGAGACACCAATTAATTTTTCCTAGCATGTTTAAATTATTAAAGCTCAAAAGAAATAATAAACTCGTAGTTAAAACAGCTAAAAACTTTATTTAAAATGACAAAAATAATGCCCTAATTCTTCACTCCCTGTTTTTTTCATTAGTCTTTCTAAGCATGTGTTGCTTTCCCATTTGCCACAGTATATAATGGCTCAGCTGAGCTAGTAAATGTGAGAAGGCTTTTGTACAGCTCTTAATACAGCATATTAATTTTCATAGGTACTATATATTAATTTTAATTTATGTCATTTGGAGTGTTAGCTTTCATCATAGTCCTTTGTTATATTACTCATACTTTTTTTGCTGCTGGATGATGGAATGAGTCATATCTATACACTTATTACTAACCTTAGTAGTTAAAAACCATGTTTCTTTTTTAAAGGACCCGGACAGTTGTTCCTATACTTAAAAAGGAAAAGCTAAACATTTTCTGTTTAGTTTAAATAACTAAATGGCAGAAACTTTACAACATGATACATATATTTAGATTAAGTATATTGACTTAAGACAAATCAGTTTAGAAATGGTTATGTACATAGGAGAATACTTACCTAAAATGAGCCAGTGTTTGGCAGCAATACTTTTTAAATATTGAAATGATATTTCTTTTTTAATTTTTTTTAATTTTTTATTTCTTGCTTTGCCAGTCTGTATGTCAGAGGATTGTCTCCTAGCATGGGGGTGATTTAGAGATAACTCTGCCTCTAAATAGACTAGGGGAGTTCTCAACTCTGGCTGTAGACTTCAGTTATGATTCTGTATTACATTATATATTAAGATACTATTTCCACAGGCCTATCAATTTCTTAAAAGTGTGACATCCTCAATTTTTCATTATTTTTCTTTCACCTGCTTCACTTCCTTTTTTCTGTAGTGTGTTTTATTCTCCCAGAGGTCCTTTTGATCCTTAAATATTGAGAGATTTTTTTACACCACCTCAGTGTATCATTAGCAGTATACATGCCTGTTACTTCTTGCTACTTGCTTTTTTACCTTTCTTTGAATAAGCTTCTATAAGTGTTTCCTTTGTATGTTTACTTATTAATTAGCCTGTAGAGTCTCCTACTTAAATAGGTATTTAGAAATTTACTTACACATTTATGTCTTAATAGTAAATGTTTCCCTTAAAGTTTCCATGTAAAGGAATGTTTGGTCTTTGTGTTTTAGTCCTTGCTATTTGATTTTTACTTGCTTATAAGTTATATACACATTTATTTCCTTGTGCATTTATTTTCACATCAGGAGATACTCCATTAACATTAGTGTTGTTACAGCTGTAGTTGGAATATAAGCTCCATCAGGGCAGGGAGCACGTCACGCTTGTTTACTTGGTACAAAATCCGTTTGGAATAACTAAATTTTGTGAATAAAAGAAGGGAAGAATAACTTCAATCTCAACATGTATCTTCAAAATAATACTTGACTGAAATCCTTTAGTGGTCTTCACCCCAGCCTTGTTTGGCTTCAGCTGCAAAAATGCAAGTGGCCTTTTGGGCATGGTAGAGCAGAAAGGATGCCAGTGTTGGAGCCAAGCAGTTCTTTCAAATCCTGGCCTTGCCATTTAATGGCTGTGTAACCTTAGGCATGTTCTTTAACTTCTCTGAACCAAAGGTTTTTAAATAGGTAAGAAGAGGATAAGTGTCTTCTCTGCGGGATGGTTTTAACAGTTGTGAAAAAAAAATTGCTATGGCCAAAGATGATGCTCACTATATAGTGTTAGCTGTTGTATTTTACAGTGTGAAATAACATGTTGCAAACCAGCATGCACATTTTAAAAATAAAGAATTTATAAAAATACTGGCTTCAGGAATTGTTCACCATTCCTTAATATTCTAATGATATTCTTTTTTATATTCTCTCTGCATTTTCTTTTGTTTCTGCAATTTTTGTTTCCATATCCCAGTTTATTTGTATGACTTCCTCACCTCTGAAGTATATGCAAATATTCTTCTTAGCTCATGCTCTTAATATTACATCCTCAGTTCTATAATAGTATGGTATTAGTTGGGGATTGGTCAAAAAAAAGATGTGTTGCTCTACAGATTTTAAGCAGTGAAGGGATTTGATGTAAAGAATTACTGAACCACATGGGAAGACTGAGGGAATGAAATTCAGGGGAAAGTGGCACTAATTCTTCATTTGACCACGATCTTTCAGAGAGTCAGAAAATTATGTAGACCACAGGAAACCACCAGCAATTTTCACCACTGCTTGTATCATCAAAGCAGGTGATTTTTAGGGAAATGCCCAGTGGCTGCTGTAAAAATGTCTTACCTGCAGAAGCTCACACCTCTGCCTTTCACTACCAGGGAAGCCATATTAAGTCTTCAGCCTCTCCCTGGCTTGCAAATCTGATAAAAGATTCTGGAAAATGTGTTAGGTACCCAGGCGTGGCAGGAGGAATGGTTTTGTTTTGCCAAGACACAAGCTGGCAACATTTTTCTGTATGACTGTTGATTCTTATTCTTATTTCTCAGGCATGCTCTAATTTGGAATTCTAATCTCCATTCTTCCTGTTATTGCAATAACGATTATTGAGTAAGTAAATAGCTTCAAGACAGAGGTTGATTTATGTTTATCATGTATACTACTGTCTCACATCATTATATCTTATTTCTCTCAGGAACTTACGCTCTCCTTGTATGTACACCTATTAAATTTGACTTTTTCTTGTTGAAAAAAAAATGTCTCTTGACCAGAGGCATGCAAATTATGGCATATAGACCAAACTTGCTGGCTGTTTTGCAAATAAAGTTTTATTGGAAAATAGTCATACTCATTTATTTCCATACTGTTAGTGGTTTTCACACCCAACTGTTCATATTTGCAACAGAAGCCACAAAGCCTACAGTATTTACTGTCTAGCTCTTTATAGAAAAAGGTTGCTGACCACTGGTCTAGATAATATATAAAGAAAGGGAACACCACAGGTGGCTTTTCTCCTTACTTGTCTATTGAATTCCTTTCATTATTAGTTCAATGAATATAGATTTTTCTGATCTCATGAGTATTTGATGTTATCAAATTGCAGATACTTGTATGGAACTCTGTCCACGATCTTAAGAATAATAAAACTGTCATGTATCCAATAGAAATGTGTTTGTTGACTCAAAACAATGAATATGTTCCAAATCTTCCTCCTGTGTTAGGGATTGTTCTTTTACTTAAATTCTTCAAATATCTCTTTTCTAATAATAGTGCACTATGTCATCTTGATTCTTCTGTGGTCTACTAACAGGGCAGCCATATTCTTTCTTAAAACTTATAGTCACCGTTGAGTCGCATCAATTATCTTTGCTTTTTAAGAACTTCCTTAATACATTTTTAAAACTATGATATGCTAGCAAGTCTGTTTTTCTCCCAGTAATTGTCAGATCTTACTAGCAAGTTGATCATGCTGGTTGCTTTTGAGCCATGGAGACAGTGTATTAATATCACAGCCTTTTCATCCCTTGTCATCTGAAGATTCACCCACATCTTTCCATCTGTTTCTTCTGTGTCTTTTCCTATCTTGGAACTCATTGTTTAAAGAAGAGAGAGTTTGAGAGAGAGGGAGAGGCAGAGAGAGAACTCTAAAGACCTTTTTTTTTTATCAGCTATTATCAATTATTTCTTATCGACTATTTCTCCTTCAGCATCTTCAGCTGTCTTTTTTAATCTTGTAAAGCAGAATGCTTTCTTCTCAAACATTGTAACTTGTCTCTAGGTAGTGCTTTATTCTTGTATGACCTCTTTCTTTGCTCATCACCTTGGCTCTTATTCTACATACTCTGCTCAATTGCTCTTTGATTTCTACTCTTTTTGCTCCAATTCTTACAGTGTCTTAACCTCTATTTTTAAAAAAATCTTTTCTCCACATCATTAAATGCTTCTACGATGGAAGTATTCATTTTGTTCTTCAAGGCATTTCAATATTCTCCTTCCCTTGAGTATATTTCTTATGCCATTTTAACTTGCTCCTTCACAGTCTGAAATCTTGAAAGTAGGATAGTTCATTCTTCCTCTTGAATATATATATTTTTATTAGATTTTCTCCCTGTTCAATAAGAATTTATTCTCTGCTCATACTGTTGAAAAATCTGATTTTTTGAGGAATTAATTTGTTACCAAGATATGGGTTTTCACTTTGCATTCCACTGTGTTTTCACCTACACATTTATCCAGTCTTTCTGAAGACCATCCCCATCTGTGTCTAGTTTTATCATAAATCTGACAGCAAATATCTAAATAAAAAATTTCAAATACTATATTTTGCAAAGCGATTCTAAGTATATTTTGTTGGATAACATGCAGTTACTTTGAGCCTTATTATCTTTTTATCTGGGGCAACATTGAAAACCCTTCCCAAGACTGAATCAGTGAAGCATGGATATTAAATGCTTCCTTCTTTTATGTTTATTTGGATGTTGGGCAGCTACGTGTAAAAATGTGATATTGCCCAAACCCCAATTCATTTACGTTATCACATATCTTCCAGTGTGGATTATCTATTATTAAATATGTTCACAGATATGAGTCCATGTTAGTATTATTCATGTCCCTTTGAGACAAAATTAGCTTTAAATTTATATTGTCAAATGTAGTAGTCATAGCCTCATGTGGCCATTTATAGTAATTAAAATTCATTAAAATTAAAAATTGAGTTTTTCAGTTGAACTAGTCCTATTTCAAGTGCTGAATAGCCACATGGGGCTAGCAGCTGCCACATTGGACAGTACAGGTACAGAACATTTCCATTATCATAGGAAGTTTTACTAGAACTCTAAATAGTTAAGAATGTAGTTCCTTGAATTGCACTGCGTTCCTCCCAATCATACTAAGCTCTCTTTTCTGTACTAAGATTGTGTGAATTTTGATTTCTCTTCTATGAGAATCCATGGGCTGCAAGTGTAAACCTCAGTGGTCATTTATTTCTGTCCTCCCCACCCCTGTATTTGTCATTTAATTCAGCTGAATTCCCTTTTCTTGTATTCTCCTATCTATTCCATAGAGCATTTGTTCTCAAACTTGAGTGTACATCACAATCACTTGAAAAGTTTATTGTAACACAGATTGAAGGGTCTCAGCCCCCCCCCCCCGTTTCTGATTGAATAAGTTCTGGTTGGGGCCTTATAATTTGCATTTCTGTCAAGTTCCCAGGGGTTAATGCTACTAGTCTGGAGGTTCCCACTTGAGAACGGATGCCTGGGAAAGCTTCTACTTCCCTCTGCCTACTTTCCTGTACACAGAGCTGTTCTTCATACACCCCTCACACATTTCAGTACTTTTTCTGTACAATTTATTAATTCCTTACTGTATTTATTTTTAATTTTTAATTTTTTAAAATACGTCTTTCCCCCACAACTTGAAATCCATTTCCCTTAACTGTACTTAAATCTCCCCATACCCCCTGTGTTCTCTCTTTTCTCTTACTTCCCTGAGAGACTTTCCCTATTTCATTTGTACAGGTGTTTCTTGTTTTCTCTCCTCTTTGCCTTATATGTGGGGTCTTGAAGGTGGCCCAACAACTATGCTTTCCTCCCTTTTATTGTGACATGTCCTTGGGCATTTATGTTTTATTTTTACTAGTGGTTCTCTTTTCAGGAGGCACTGTGGTGTCCCTGCACTCCAGACTAAAACCACATTCCTTAACCATTCTACACTTAAGTGACCTGGCAACTGACAGCTATATCATGTATTTAGCTGTCTTTCATATAGTATCAATAATATCTCTCTGTAACATAACGAAAATCTCTTGGCAGGTGGCCAGCACTCTTCCCACTTTGTCACTTTTCTCTTTCACCGTTGTGTTCTACAGCCCAGATCCGACTGTCTCCAACTTTTACTAGATTGGCTCCTATGAATCACCTTTTAAAAACAGTGTCACAGTATTTCTGGTTTGTTCCTAAAGCTTGACCCTTTTTCTTACTGTATAGTCTCTAAAAACGTTTTTGTTTTCATGCTGAATTAGAACGTACATCAAGCTTTTTACTTCCTAGCATTTGAATTACTGCATATGTGTACCCTGGATTCATTCCAATTGAATTAATAAGTGCATCTCAATTTTATTTCCTGCTAGACTGTAATGCTCATCTACTGTGAAGCTACTCTTTAGGATATAGCCTTGTTTTGTTAAAGAAGGGCCTCTAGAGTTAGAAAATCTGTTTTCACATCCTGCCTCTGCTTTTCATTTTTCTCATCTACACAATGGGCTAGTATTAGTCTCTTTCTTAAAGAATCACTAAGAAGAACAAATTAACGAAGATACTAAACACAGTGCTTAGTTCATGCTAAATGGTAATCCTTGGCTATTATTAATATTGTAATATATCTTCCCACGAGAAAAGTTTTTTCTTCCTCCTTTTCTTTATCTTGCCGAAGATGCAATAGACAAGTTCATAGATAAATTTCTAATATTTTCCTGATCTTTATTAATAGTATCTTTTGCCTTTTTTCATCTATCTCAGCTTTTATAGCTTTTCTTTTTCTCATAATCACTTTATGAGTGATACAAAACAGCACAAAGCAATTACAAAATAAAACACATAGTAACAGACATCTTAGCACTTGCTTATTCCTGTGGTTCCAAATGTTCTTAAAGTTTTGTTTTTTATCACACCTTGATTTCTTTCCAGCCTGCATGTCACACCAGCTTGGGTTGTTGACTACTGTTTTCTCTGCAATAATCAAGTGAAACAGTTAGAGTAGGAATTACTCTATCTCTTTGACAGATTTGGAAAGTAAGGCCCAGACAGACAGACTTGAGTTAGCAATGATGGCATAGTCATAGGGTATTAAAAAAGGCTGATATTCAGAGCTTTGTAGGTGGTACACTTCAGCTTGAATGGGTGCCTCCACTTTGGAGACATCACTGATTTGTTTATATGTTAAAATGGCTTCCAGCAATATCATGAGGAGAGGCTCCTATTTCCAATTTGCCCAGAGGTGCCACAGGCGCTCTTACTGGACCTGAAAACTGAATACACATAGGCCACTTTATAGTTCATTCTTTCTTCACCATTCCACACAACTTAGATAACTATTTTCCTTTTTCTAATTACGTGTATCCTCTTACCTTTTTATTAGTCTTTTCCCCCCTCAACAGCCCATTTGTTTTCTTTTTAAAAATTACTATTATTTTTGGGCGCCTGGATGGCTCAGTCAGTTGGGCATCTGCCTTCGGCTGGGGTTGTGATCCCTGGGTCCTGGGATCGAGTCCCACATCGGGCTCCCTACTTGGCAGGGAGTTTGCTTCTCCCTCTACCCCTCCCCCCTGTTGTGCTCACTCTCTCTCTCTCTCAAATAAATCTTAAAAAAGTTATTACTAATTTTTATTTACTTTTTAATCTAAATTCAATTAACCAACATTAGTTTCAGATGTAGTGTTAAGTAATTTATCAGTTCCATTAACACCCAGTGCTCATCACATCAAGTGCCGTCCTTAATGCCCATCACTCAATTACCCCATCCTCCCACCCACCACCCCTCCAGCAGCCCTCAGTTTGTTTCCCATAGTTAACAATCTCTCATGGATTTCTTTCCATTTTATTTTCCCTCCTTTCCCCTTTGATGATCTGTGCTATTTCTTATATTTCACATATGAGTGAAACCATATACTTGTCTTTCCCTGATTGACTTATTCTGCTCAGCACAATACCCTCCAGTTCCATCCGTATTGGTGTAAATGATAAGTATTCATCCTTTCTGATGGCTGAGTAATATTCCATTGTATATATATATATACCACATCATCTTTATCCATTCATCTGTTGCTGGACATCTCGGCTCTTTCCACAGTTTGGCTATTGTGGACATTGCTGCTATGAACGTTGGGGTTCAGGTGCCCCTTTGGATCACTACATTTGTTATCTTTGGGGTACATACCTAGTAGTGAAATTGCTAGGTCATAGGGTAGCTCTATTTTTAATTTCTTGAGGAACATCCATACTGTTTTCCAGAGTGGCTGTACCAGCTTGCATTACCACCAACAGTGTAAGAGGGTTCCCCTTTCTCCACATCCTCGCCAACATCTGTTGTTTCCTGACTTGTTAATTGTAGCCATTCTGACTGGTGTAAGGTGGTATCTCACTGTGGTTTTGATTTGTATTTCCCTGATGCCAACTGATGTGGAACATTTTTTCATGTGTCTGTTGGCCATTTGTATATCTTTGGAGAAATGTCTGTTGATGTCTTCTGCCCATTTCTTGACTGGATTATTTGTTCTTTGGGTGTTGAGTTTGATAAGTTCTTTATTGATTCTGGATACTAGCCCTTTATCTGTACTGTCATTTGCAAGTATCTTCTCCCATTCCATGGGTTGCCTCTTAGTTTTGTTGACTGTTTCCTTTGCTGTGCAGAAGCTTTTTGTCTTGATGATGTTCCCAATAGTTCATTTTTGCTTTTGTTTCCCTTGCCTCCAGAGACGTGTCTAGCAAGAAGTTGCTGTGGCTGAGTTCTTAGAGGCTGCTGCCTGTGTTCTCTTCTAGGATTTTGATGGATTCCTGTCCCACATTTAGGTTTTTCATCCATTTTGGGTTTATCTTTGTGTATGGTGTAAGAGAATGGCCTAGTTTCATTCTTCTGCATGTGGCTGTCCAATTTTCCCAACACCATTTGTTAAAGAGACTGTCTTTTTTCCATTGGATATTCTTTCCTGCTTTGTCAAAGATTAGTTGACCATAGAGTTGAGGGTCCATTTCTGGGTTCTCTATTCTGTTGCATTGATCTATGTGTCTGTTTTTATGCCAGTACCATGCTGTCTTGATGATGACAGCTTTTTAGTAGAGCTTGGAGTCCGGCATTGTGATGCCACCAGCTTTGGTTTTCTTTTTCAACATTCCTCTGGCTATGCGGGGTCTTTTCTGGTTCCATACAAATTTTAGGATTATTTGTTCCAGCTCTGTGAAAAATGTTGATGGTATTTTGATAGGGATTGCATTGAATGTGTAGGCTGCTCTGGGTATCATAGACATTTTAACAATATTTCTTCTTTCAATCTGTGAGCATGGAACGTTTTTCCATTTCTTTGTGTCTTCCTCAATTTCTTTCATAAGTGTTCAGTAGTTTTTGGAGTACAGATTCAGGGCCAGATGGCTTCCCAGGGGAATTCTATCAAACATTTAAAGAAGAACTAATATCTATTTTTCTGAAGCTGTTTCAAAAAATAGAAATGGAAGGAAAACTTCCAAACTCATTCTCTGAGGCCAGCATTACCTTGATCCCTTGATCCCAAAACCAGACAAAGACCCCACCAAAAAGGAGAATTACCAATATCTCTGATGAACATGGATGTCAAAATTCTCACCAAGATACTGGCCAATAGGACCCAACAGTACATTAAAAGAATTATTCACCATGACCAAGTGGGATTTATTCCTGGGCTGCAAGGGTGGTTCAACATGCGTAAACCAATCAACGTGATACATCACATTAATAAAAGAAAGGACAAGAACAATATGATCCTCTCAATTGATGCAGAAAAAGCATATAACAAAGTACAGCATCCTTTCTTGATTAAAATCCTTCACAGTGTAGGTATAGAGGGAATATACCTCAATATCATAAAAGCCATCTACAAAAATCTCACGGCAAATATCATTCTCAATGGGGAAAAACTGAGAGCTTTTCCCTTAATGTCAGGAACAAGACAAGGATGTCCACTCTTCACCAGTGTTGGTCAACATAGTACTAGAAGTCCTAGCTTCAGCAAACAGACAACAAAAAGAAATAAAAGACATTCAAATTGGCAAAGAAGTAGTCAAACTTTCACTCTTCACAGATGACATGATACTTTATCTGGAAAACCCTAAATACTCCATCCCAAAATTGCTAGAATCCGTACAGGAATTCAGCAACATGGCAGGATATAAAATCAGTGCAGATATCAGTTGCTTTTCTATACACTAACAATGAGACGGTAGAAAGAGAAATTAAGGAATCGATCCCATTTACAGTGCACCCCAAACCATAAGATATCTAGGAATAAACCTAATCAGAAGTAAAGGATCCGTACGCCATTTGTTTTTTTTATCATATAGAAAAAATAAGCGCTTTATTATTCATTTGGGAAGACAACATGAAAGCATATAAAGCTGTTGAAAAGCCATGTAAACATTATGGCATGTGATTATGTTGTAGACTCTGTGGGATGCCTCATATATTATAAATGGCAAGATATAATTGAGGGAGTTTGTTTGTTAATGTGAGATAGCTAGACAGAAGATGAAAACGACCAGGCTACTGCAAGTGTTATTGTAGGAGTCCATGAGAACCTGGGTTGGTGTACCACAAATTAATAATGGAAATGATTTGGTTTATAAAAGGGGCTCACCGAAGAAGTTAATTGCAAATGTACATGTTTGGTTGCCTGTAAGAGAACAAGGGGAATAAAAATGACTGAGTCAACTGGGATCATGATGGTGCCTTGAGGAGAAATAGAAGAAAAAATAAGAGAAAACAAAATTTAGAGGAAAATAGTTGAAAAGAGCTGGACTTAGAGTAGCGATTTCATTTAGGTGATAGAAGGATGGGACAGGAAATTGGGGGTAAAAAAAAGCGATGGCTCAATAGAAATGCTTTTGAAAGATGTCATGGGGGTACAGTTCTCTAAGAGCAAAAAAGAGAGAGAGAGGCTAGTATTGTCAGAGTGCCACAGATAAGGGACTTCCTGCAGGTAAGAATGAAGAGAAGGATGACTAGCAAGCACATGATTTGGAAATAGGTTCTCAAGAAAAAAGAAATTCTCAGGATTGTTGACTGTTGCTCATAAATTAAAATGAGGACTGTTATAAGTATATTCCGCTTTTTTTGTTAGTGATTTGTCAAACTTTATTTTTACTATATCTTGCTGTTTTTATCAATTGAAACCCTCATGAGAGCTTCTCATTTTAAGAGAACCCACTGAAAACATCTTTTTAAATCTCTTCTTCAGTCTTAGATTCCCAGATGCCTTCTTTTTCTAACCTGACCTCTTTCTATGAAATAGAGAGGTTTGATTTAAAAGTAGTGCCTTTCACTCTCTGTAAGTATAAAAATGTACTTTCTTCTTATTCTTACTGAATTTTTGTTTGTTTGTTTGTTAGCACATCACAGGGTTTTATCAACACCTCATTATCTCCTGCAGGGAAGGAGTTCTGGATGCAGTGCCCTCTGTCTTCAGTTAAAAATGAGGACAGAGCGTAAGTTGAGATAATTTGAGCATCAATAAGAGTAAGAACCACAATGATTGAGACACATCAGATATTCAAAAACTCATGTGTTCATAAACTCAATAAAGATACCTCATTAGTATCATCGGAGGAACTAGGACCCCAGTTCATTTTGAAAGAGAGTTATAGGAAAAGAAACACACATCTCACCTGCCATTTCTGTACTAATTGTATTGCAGACTAACCACATTGGAAATAAGGAAAATTTATTTTTGAATAATAATAAATACGAATATTGAATGTAGAAGACCTGAGAATATCCCTGTTGTGTTGCCCATAATGAAATGATCAACAAACATTCAAGATTGATGGGGTTCTTGAGCATGGAGATATCAGCCTGAAACCTCCTGAATCATTGATGAATCTTGGCATCGCTAAGGTGGTGCAACCATAAATCAGGGACCCCATGAGGTTTTGCACCAAGGAAGTACTTTTGCCCTTTTTTTTTTTAGGGATAAATGTCCTCTAGATCTTTAAGCCTAGCTTCAGTAGCTACCTTACCTTTTTCATGAGGAATTAAAAAAATCATTTTCTAAGCTTTTGGGACTCAAACTGTTAAAATTATAATTTTTTAAGAGAAAAGTTTTTGTTTTTTAAAACCTGATTCATTTGGTGGACTTGTAGAATGGGAAATATGAGGTCATATTGAAGAAAAGCCAACTTCACATGGCCTTAGGGTAGTATGATCCTCATTATTATTTAGTGAAAAACTAAACAAAAAAATGCTGTGTTCATATATTGAATATTAGTGTAGCCAAATATTTATAAGTCAGAAATGATTACTAATTGGAAACTGACAGAATAACTGGTCTATAAACTCTTAGGACTGCTGTTTACCTCCAACTGTTGTGTTTTTTTTTTTTTAAAGATTTTATTTATTTATTCATGAGAGAGAGAGAGAGAGAGGCAGAGGCAGAGGGAGAAGCAGGCTCCCCGTGGAACAAGGAGCCTGATGCGGGACTCGATCCCAGGACCCTGGGATCATGACCTGAGCTGAAGGCAGACGCTCAACCGACTGAGCCACCCAGGCGTCCCAACTGTTGTGGTTTTTACTGGATCATACAACAATCTTTAAATAATCACAGAATAAATGAATAGGAAGCAGGGGTTGTTGAGAATTGGCAGATCAACCAAAAGTCTCAGTTATAGAACGTTATACTATCTGATAAAGAACAAATGTCATTTTAGGTTGGTTAATGAAAACGTGCCCATGCTTTCCTCAGATCGGGGCAGCACCAACCTTTTATCATCTCATTTGGATGAGTCTGGAAAGCAGTAATGTTGGAAATTTCAGGTTAGCCCTATAAGAATAATTCTTATAAATAAAGTACCATAAAATGTAAAAAAGTCTTTCTTTTGTTTAAATATACTACCATATGTTCAGAAAAATATAGATCCCCAATTGTAATTTAAAACAGGAATTTTGTGAATCAGAAAAAAAGGAGATAGTTAGATCATATCCTACACAGTGTACTTGTGGGAATTAGTAATACCTGGATTTAAATCCTGTCTCTGCCAGTTAATAACAAGTTACTTTACATGTCTAAGCCTCAGTTTTCCCATCTATAAAATGAATTTAATAATAGTATCAACTTATAAATAGATGTTGGGATAAATGAAAAAAGTATATAAACATCTTAGCATAGTGCCTAACGCATTATAACACTTAAAATGTTTTAACTATTAGGATTAGGCTGTATCATTATAATGAATTGTATATGAATGAAAAATTTAAATATAAAGAAGTAAAATATAGCAAAATCCTGTAGAAAACATATGGTTAACAATTGCTGATCCATGACTGGAAGAGAATATTGTAAATGATGGAAGATCTGATAAAAAGCATAGTAGTGAAAACTTATGAACATAAAACAGAAAATAATGACTAAATGGAAATACTATTGCAATGAAAATTAACAAATATTTATATCCATGATATCTAATGAACTCTTACAAATCGGTATGAAAAACTTAGACTAGAAATACAAGGGCATGAATGAAAAGGTTTATAACATACACACAATCATAAAGAAAAACACAAAAGAATAGAAAAGGCCAAATAGCATTCAGAAGAGAATTAATAAAAGAAGAAAGAAGATTATCTGTGCTTTTACTACTGATTGATAACCAATTTTTAAATCTGATCATCTCTTCCAGACATAGCCATATATTTGGCCCCATGCACACACAAACATATGCTCACATACACATATACATTTTGCATCCTGTGTACATTTTACTTTGTAATAAAGTATATTTTACTTTATTCCATGATTCTTTGTTGTCTTAAAATAGTTTTCAAAAATATTTTTGGCTCTGTGGAATATTATCAGTCAGTTTTCTGGATGAAAGTTACTGAAACTCAACTTGAACTAGATTTTGAAAATACAGAATACAGCTTCATGATTCATGTAACCAAAACAGAGGAAGGAAACTATGAAAGAGGCCTTAAGAATTATAGAAACAAGGGACTTCAGCATCATCAAGCCACTCTTTTTGGACTTAATATTTTTGCCAGCTTCAAATTCTTAGTTTTTTTTCCTGGGTTAGCAGGGAACATGGGCACAAATGACTCCAGTCTGTTGTCCTCATGAGTTCATATTCAGGGGAGGAAAGGCTTTCCCTTCTACTCCAATTAGATGAATTCCAGGGGAAGATGTCTGTTTGACATTTGGGTTACTTATTCCTGGACCATTTATCTGGCCAGGGATATGTGATAAGTAGCCCAGATGGTATCAATCTAAGGACGAGCTATGAGGGTCTGTTACGAAGAGAGTAGAAGGGTACTGGGTAGACAAAAGCAATGATGGTCATAATATGAATATCCCATAATAAATAGAGCCTTTTTACACTGATGGACGTGTAGGTTTTTTTAACATTTGATGTTAAATGATGTTAAAATTAAGGCTGTGATGATGGTCCTAGTGCATGAAGCTTTGTTGGAATTTTTATTGGTTTATTTTTCAGAATTTATTTACTAGAATTGAAATTATTTTGTTCAGTCACATGTACATCTTTGAGGCTTTTAATACATACATGGGAATCATATCTTTAATGCACTTAACTTAAAAAAATTCAACTATGTTTAATCAGAAATAAACAGACAAGAGAAATCAAGAAAGCAGTAATAAAGAGTGAGAGAGAGATAAGAAGAATGAGAAGAGTAAAATCTAGCTCAGTAGCTGGACTGCACCTACGTTGTTAATGACCTTACTTTTGGAAAGGAGCAGCATGAACTAGGATTCTCTAGTCCTGTGTTATCTCAGTTCTCATTGGCATGCCTCTCACAGTGTGAGATTGTTCCTAGTTGAGTTTCATTCTAGTGATTAAAGTTAGATTTTCTTTTTTTGTACAACATGGATCCTAAACACATGCCAACCACTTCATCTACTACTATTCCACCAAAAGAAACAGCAATCTGTTCAATACTAGAGGAAAACCTGGCTGACTTCTTATCAATTCTGTATACTATATATTTTTGATAATTTAAGTGGTTTCTCAAGGATAATTTTGAGTATGCCTGATTTCCACCTTCCACACCAGCTATAAAGCTACCCCTCAAGTAAGATGCAGCTCTGCTGTTTTGTGACATTATTGTTATCAGATGATTTATGCCCATCAGATGATTCATCCCATCCTTTCCTATTTTGTCTACAAGTTCTCCAAACTTGGCTTGAAAAATACTAATTAATAGAAAAAGAACTTGTTAATATGATTAACAAATACAAGGTTTGCCAGCTACATTTCATTTTTATGAAATATAGTAAATCACAACTTTACTTTGCTAAATACGTGGAAAATAAAATTGCTAATCTCTTCTCATGTAGAAGCCTAGAACCAAGATAGTTAACAAAGCTGACTGATTTTTTTATAGGGTTCAGATACTGAGAAATATTCCAGCATCTTACGGTGTTATGTTAGAATGATTTAAAAAATCTAGAAAAGATCTCTTCTTTAATATATTGTATTAATGTACTTAAACTTAGTTCATGTCCATCAAGATCCTTCTAGTGTGCTGGAAATTTTAGTATAATTTAATTCCCAAAGTCAAATTTGATTCCATTATTATTTTTCCTTTAAGATTTAATAAACTTTGGAAAAGTAATTACTTGACATTGCAAACAACTGATGCTTCACTCTTGTGGGTATCAATTATATGATGAAAATTCTTATGTAAACTGACATACTCTAAAGTAGCATTCAGTAGCCATTCTTTCTATTTGGTAATGTTAGTTTGCCCTTCTATAAAATTTTTTGTCACGTCCATAGTATGATCTTAATATTGAAGTTACAACATTAGGGTATCCTGTTCATTTGTAGATGACTCTAATATGGTATTTATTTGTGGAGATAAGGGGGGCCTGCTTTAGTATATTTAATGATCTAAAGTAACATAATTCATTGTATTCGATACTTTAAAATAATAAAGTAGGAGAGGTAGGTACTGATTTAATTTTAAAGTAATGTATGCTATTTTTCAGTTGACTCTCATAAATAGCAGATGTTTAACAAAGCACACAGTTCAATAAAGCTGAACTAAATAAAATGACAAAAATGACAGAGTTTTACCTTTAAAAGAGACAAAGAAGAAACCATTTCCTCCTCCACCCCATTTCACATGTTCATCTCCCGTTTGGAGCTCCAAATACACCTACCTTCTCAACAATTATCCAAGTAAGGAAAGTACATTTTCTCTTTATGGTAGGCGAGTGTGACATTGGGTTAGGACTTACTGCTAAATAGAGCTCTACATTTGTTAGATTGATGATAAATTAAGAGGTGAATATGGGCAGAAGGAAGCCTTTACTGGAGGAAAAATGGGTCAACTCCTTGGCAAAAGCAAGGGACATGGAGCTTTCTTGCTTAACTGATATGGGGAAATTTCATGAATGACTCAATTTCAGGAAGACTTTTTATGAATTCTTAGAAAATAATAAATGCAGGTAATAGCCAACACATATTGAGTGTTTACCAAGTGCCAGAAACTATATACTTGTGTTAACTCCTTAAATCTCCACAGTAGCCCTCTGAGATAGGTTCTGTGGTTATCTCCATTTTACAGATGAGGGAATTGAGACTTAGTGGATGTAAGCAGGTCACACCAATTGCAAGTGGTTTCAAACCCAGAGAGGCTGAATCCAGAGTTCAGTAAGCACGGGACACTATATTATTTCAATAAAGAAAAAGCCCCAAAGTTTTGAAAGTGAACTTTTGCTCTGATTATTATGGAAGGGGGAAGTTTTTTGAGAAAGGCATAGATAGTGTCAGAGCTGGAGAGACCGTTGTTGAAATCTGAAGTTATTTACTGAGAGAAGTAAAATACCTCATTTTGTGGGGAAGGGGAGGACACAGTGAGTGTAGGGGAAGTTGTTTTGTATTATTTTGAGTGGTTATGATTTCCTCTGAGCTATTGCATAGATTGAAGATAAAGGATTATAATCTCTAGCAAATTCATTTTCTGATAGATTTGTGGTTTGACATGAATAGAGAAATGTACTCTTACAAAGATATAACCTGTTGAGGCAGAAAACTGTCAACTTCTCAGTCATGTCTATTCAAAGAATGACTTTGCAGTACCATGTCCTAAATAATTTTATCTGAAGTCAAGCTGAAAATGAGAGATGTCACCTTCTTACTTCTTAAATTACTACCATAGAGGTAGTTGAGTTAAAAAAAAAAATTTATCTAGTAGCTTTCAAGATTGCCACATGCTCTTCACTTATCAAAAACAGGCACTTCAGAAGCTGCTGAATATATTCAGTAATTTACTTACCTAATATTGCCTAAATAAACCTTTATCTTAAATTTTAGGGTATTTCTCAAAATCACTTAAACTTTTAGATATACAAGTATGTGAAAAAGCCCACTATTTGTTTCGGTCATATAGCTATTGGACGTGCTGTTTACATGATTTACATTTTCTCTGAAAACTGTTCATCTAGAAAACCAATGTGGATAGTATTAAAGGACCAAAATGCTTTTTAAATTCACAAATGGAAAGTCATCCTTAGCATGGTTATATTTCAGTATAGCTTTATTTATGGACACTGAAATTTAAATTTCATATAAGTTTCATGTGTCACAAAATATTCTTTTTTCCCCAATTACTTAAAAATGTGAAAACCATTTTTATCTTGTGGGTCTTATAAACAAGGCAGTGGACCAGATGTGGCCTATGGGCTGTCATTTACTGACCCTGTGCTCTAACATAGCTTTCCAGTGTTTTTACAATTAAGGCAATTGTAAATACATAAATGATGTAAGATTGGTCAGACCTTGATGATTTAGTGGTCTTTATGAAGGAAATTTTAAAAAATTTTATTATGTTATATTATGAAGGAAATTTTTAAATAACTTGATGCCATGATTCAAGTTTTTAGAAGAAAATATCAGTGGAATAATTGGAAAAAGCAGCTAATGTTGACCGTACCTAATTGGTACCATTTTCTGGTATTTTCCTTTGGTTTTTGGATAATATGCAAAGAGGAAGATGAGAATGTAATTTGGATATTTGAAAATTAGTATTTTTATACTGACTTTGTGGTAAAGTGTTGGTAATTTCATATAAGCTCTGTCTTCATATTGAAGAATACCATGGAACAGTAGCTAGATTTTTTTTTTTGGACAGTCATTCTATAGAATATAATTTGAAAAATACAGGAGGAAGTTTATTTCTCTTTTTCCCTATCTTCCTTTTTGGCATACTTGAGGAAGATTGAAATAAAGATGTTTAAACTGTTAAGAAAGTTAAAAGTTGGTATGTAGGTGAAATTCCGGTTAGCGAGGATTTCTGCATATTTCTTTGAAAGGGAAGATCTCACCACTATAATGTACCATGTTTGTACCCAGTAGAAAAACAAATGCCTATAGATACATTTTTAAATGAAAAATCTTAATAATCTAGGACCCTTTGTAATTCTTTACCAAATTGACCCATTGATGGGGTAAAGGAAAACTGAATTCTGTTTTTTCACAAACAGAAGCTACAGAAAGCTGTGGTTTCTAGAGACTCAGTCCTCTAACAGAAACTTAGAAAGAAAAGGGGTTTGGAGTGATACTGAGTCCAAGAATGTGCACCTGCATGTCTGGGCAAACTAAATACTAGTAGTTCTAGAAAACTAGAAGTCAAATCAGTTACGGATTAGTCCTACAATCCCTAAGTCTTCCTTTACAATCAGTTTATCTTAGGTTAAACAGGTTTAAATGGCCCATTCTTGACTTCGGTATAACAACATCATTGTTATGCCCAATCTGATATGGCCTTTTTTCTCTGTTGTAAAAATCCACCATCATCAGTGGTTTAATTTGACACATTTTTTAAAATGACACATTAGATGACTGATAGGGAAAAATACATGAATAATTGGATAATTATATAAACATTTCAGTGTCTCAGTTGAATTACCTGAGTAAGAGGGTACAGTGGTAGGAACTCAGGACTGATATATGGATTTTGCTTTAATATGTGGGGTATATATATGCATATGCCTGTGTGTACATATATTCTAGAGCTAAGCTTATGTTTTATTCAGGGATCTATGAAATTCTTTATAAGTCAGAACTTATCTAAAACACAGTGAACAGATAAGATGGGTATATATATACACAATGGAATATTACTCAGCCATAAAAATGAATGAAATCTTGCCATTAGTGACAACATGGATGGATCTAGAGGGTATTATGCCAGGTGAAATAAGTCAGAGAAATCAAATCCCGTATGATTTCATTCATATGTAGAATTTAGCAAACAAAATGAATGAACAAAGGAGAAGGAAAAAAACAGACTTTTAAATATAGAGAACAAACTGGTGGTTGCTAGAGGGGTGGTAGGTGAGGTGATGGGAGGAATAGTTAAAGGGGATTACAAGTACACTTACCTTGATGAGCACTGAGGAATATTATTCATTGTTAAATCATTATCATTGTTAAATCATTACATTATACACGTGAACCTGGTATAACACTGTATGTTAATTATACTTGAATAAGAAAAAAAGACATGAGCTATTAGGTGACCAGAGGACATGGAGGAACCTTAAAAAATACAGTACAAAGAGTTAAATCAATGATCACATGCAGATTCTTGCTCTTCTGGAAGTCTGAAGATTTTGGTTACATGTCATTTTGTATTAACTGAATAGTATTGCTCATTGTTAGTATCATGCAAATACACATACCTGGAGTATGTTAAATAGAAGATCATAATGTTGAATAAATCCCTTGATGCATTTTTATTTTCTGTATTTAAAAAGACATAGTAGACTCTAGCTTCTCAAGTGCCTTAAATAGACCATAAATATTAAACACACAATGTAGATTTTTTTTTTTCCGGCTAATATATTTTTATGGGTACATACATAGGTATAAAACTTCAGTTGATTAACACAAAATATGATTTGATGGTTATCTCTGGATTTGGGGAGGAAGGGGAATACAAGCAGGGAGAAAGGGAATTTTTTTTTTTTTTTAAGATTTTATTCATTTATTTGACAGAGAGGGAACACAAGCAGGGGGAGTGGCAGGCAGACGGAGCCCGATGTGGGGCTCGATCCCAGGACCCTGGGATCATGACCCAAACCGAAGGTAGTTGCCTAACGTCTGAACCCCCCTACCCCAGGGGCCCAAAGAAAGGGAATTTCTAATACTCTCCTTCCTATCCTGTGTGATGAAGACATAGTACTGATTATTCTTATGTACATAGTCTTAGCTAGCTGTCACATTTCGTGGTCAGTGAAAGTTTTATGTCGATTTAATTTATAATTTGACAACTTCACAATATATGTGCAATTTTTTGTGTCAATTTTAGAAATGTTACTTTAAATTTACCAAAGAGTTTCTTATAGTCCCTGTAATTTCACAGTCTGATATATGTATGATTTTGCAATATTTCATCCAACTCTAAGGAACAGAAAATACATTTTCTAGGGCAGTAGCTTTCAAATATTTTGGCCACAATCCACACTAAGAAATATATTTAATATCAAAGACTAGTATTTATATGTGTTCATGCCTTATTTTATTAATTCTAATATACAAATTTTTATATTTTAACATTTGTGAAAGAATAATTTATTTTTCAGTTTTCAATCAATAGTTCTTACAGTTGCCATTGACCATTCTTTCATGTTACCATCCCTCGCATTAGCATGCTTCTCACAATGAATAGATGATTTTTAAAAAATGGCATATAGAGCAAAAGCAAAAGTGTCATAAATTATTTGTCTATGCTCTATTATTTATTATTCATTTTATCTCATTACAGCAAGTGTTGGTTTAAACTTGTTAAGTTTATTTCCCCACCAACTCTTGGGTCCTAATCCATTTTACAAGGTTGTCCCTTTATTTGGTGTTATCGTGATTTCTTTTTAATGGGGACTTGCTCTTATAGAACCCTGTGTTACGCTGTCTCTAAAATAGTGAAACAAATCATTCCAAGACACTTGCGACTGAGAATTCGAATTAGCAAATGAGTGCTTCATCTCTTAGCCTCTAACCTGAATCTATGGACCTTTCTCTCCACTAGGAAGACTACAGTTACACTCAACCCTTTTGGACTTCCCTGTTTTTCAGCTGTTGATGCTACAACCACTATTCATGAATTGGCAAAATAGTCTACATTTATATGCCTGGGCAGCAAGAAAGAGTGACTACAATATAATTAGTGCCCCTGATGAACAAATTTGAATGAAATTAACTTAGACAACCACGAGAGTTAAATAAAAAGATGCAAAATGACAGCAATACCAGCACCTACTGGTATGTATTGAGTACTCACCCTGTACCATGTATGGTGCTGATCTATTTATATGTTATCTTGCTTATTTGAGTGGCTGCATAACTGCTTTAGCAAAACTTCCCCCTCCAATTTTTGGCAAAACTCATCTTTGTGGATGGAAAAGTTCTCAGAATCCTAGAATTCAACCCTATACAACTTCATGTAAAAGGAATCATTTTGAATCTCACAGTGGTAAGCAAAACAGACATAGTTTCAGTTCTGAGGGAACACGTAGCTTAGTAGGGGAAATCCGTAGTAAAACATATAAACACCCAGGTAAATCTATGATTACAAACTGTAGGTTTTATGAAAGAAAAACAGATGATACTATAAGAGAAAAGTCTCAAGGGTATTAATTAGATGGTCAAGTAAGGGGAGGCATATGAAGGTGCTTGTAAGTTTAAGTTTAAATATTATGCTAAAAATTAAAAAAAATATCTTGCTAATCACATTAAAATTACATGAAATTATGTACATAATGTAGATTTGTATTTATCATCTCTGATTTAATGTTCATGAAAATATTACTCAGTTTGGTTGGGAATTCTAACTACAAGTCTAGTTCTACGAAATTCTGATTTCCCTCATCTTGACTACATTGATTTTGTGCACTTTGATCTTTATTATGTGTTACACAGAAGTCAATATGTTGATCTACAAACACATCTGCTGCTTGGATAGTAGTTATTTTAGAACTGGCTCTCTTTCCAAGCATAGTTAGGACACTGAGAATTGGTACTATGTGCTCCTGCTGGCAGTTTCCAGTCATAAAACTTATGAAGAAT
Organism: Mirounga leonina; assembly: GCF_011800145.1. Lineage (NCBI taxonomy): Eukaryota > Metazoa > Chordata > Mammalia > Carnivora > Phocidae > Mirounga > Mirounga leonina. The sequence continues at coordinate 13,797,946 of NW_023270158.1, forward strand.
TCCAAGAGCTATGTGAAGGAAACTCCCTTTGTTCTCATTTAACATTAGTGTAGAGAGTAAAATTGTGTTTGTGAGAAATTGTATGAAAAGCAAATGGTCTTTCTCTATTTTCTTCAATTCCAGAGTGTCACTATCCGTTTTATACTGTGATTAGGAATTGCATGACTGCAGGCTGGATGTTAAATCATGAAGTTATTGAAATTCCTAATCAATGTAACATTGCTTTTAAGATAAAGTTTGTGTAACATATTGAATTGGCTCTCTTGTATATGGCAGTCTAACTACAACAGCTATTTCTTTGAGTATAAAGATTGTTTATTCACTTGTTGGTTTGATACCTGAAGCTGAGACATTAGCCCTAAGAAAAAATAAAAAACAAAAAACAACAACAAAAAGGAAAGTATCAAAAGAGTGTTACAGCTAGTTAAAAAAAAAAAAAAAAGAAAGAAAACTGTAATGTTAAATGAGGTCATTGAGTGTGAAGTGAAATACCACAGAGACCCATTTCTTTATACCTGATGTGAAAAGAAATGGCAGTATAAGAATCTGAGTTGAATTATAGCCTGTATTTATATTATATAGATAGATTTAGGGAAAAAAAAAGATTTGGTTTAGTATAAGAAATGTTCTAGTTACTACTGCTGTATAACATGTAACATAGAATGTTATTTCTATTTCATTCTACTGATCATGTGAGGGCAGCTCAGATTCCAGAGGAGTGGAGCAATAGATTCTAAATTTCATTGGAATAATAATGTATGTACAGAAAGGATGAAATTGATGAGCCATGTTAAAAATAGCTATCTAAGAAGTAAATATTTAATGATACTTGGATATATTGGATATCATTCTCATGAGAACAAGTAAGGAAATATTGAAAGTAATTTACATATAAAATTTTGCTTTCTTATCCCCATAATTAAAGTAATATATATAGACTGTGTTTTACCATTTGATGAAGCAAAGTGTGACACAGTGAGTATATCCTCTTGTGTTTGAAGTTGATGAAATAGGCAGACCAAAGTCGTCATTCTGGGGACACTTGCCAGTTTGAGGGTCCTGTATATAGGTGGGCATTGCGAAGAATTCCATATTGCTATTGGATCTCTTCATTGCAATATGAGATTAAAATGATATGACTGAAAAATAGCACTAGATTACGTAATTCCAGATGTTCCAAACAGAAACTGTAGTGATAATCTTGTTCAATTCTTTCATCACAAAGGTAAGACTACTAAAACTAGACTTTGCAAAGATCTTAGTGAGTGGTGTGGCACACTTTGAACTTGAATCTAGGTCTCTCAGTTGGTAAGTTACTGCTCTTCCTATTATTGCATACATCCACACTCCTTTCCAAAAGTCTATGCTATAAATTACCATCTGGGAATCCATGTAGAAGGACTGTCTTCACCAAATGGTGAATAAGAGCTTGTTGTTTCATTATATTTTCCATTTTTGGGGGTGTCTAGAAAAATGAAAATATTTAGTCAACTTGACAAGGAGTATATAGTGAGTAGGTAAAGTACATGTGGTGAGCTGAGGAGAATCTAGTTTTGATGTACCTTGAAGCTTATACAATTTTGGCCCAACTTTACAAGATAACAGGATGCAAAATTACAACTGCAAAACTAAGTGCAGGGCTTTAAAAAAGAGGCCTGTGTATTTAAGGGTCCTCAAGCTCAAGCTTTATCAGCCTCTGGTGGTGAGTCAGTTAGTTTAATTGAAATAATAGTTTTGATTGGACATTGAGAAGAACATGTCGCCTCTCTAGACAAAGTGTTGTTACTAGTAAGCACAGCTGAAGGGACGATCATTTCTCTGGACTTAAAAGTGATTTCATTCTGACATTTACAATGGATTTTAAATACAATCTTGCTTACATGTATGAGCATATACAAGGACATTCAGGCAGTGCTTTGTAGCTCTAAGTAGTATAGCACTTCCTTACATAGTGATTTAGACATGTAGTCTTGGTTTTTAAAAACCTCCAGCTACCAACATTTAGGTAGAAAGCAGTGCTATTGCTCTTTGGAGGCTGAAGACTTCTGAATGATGCATTAAATTGGCATGTCAAAGCAGTGTTGTGTGTCTTTTGGAAGTCCTCTAATTATAAAGTATTCCATCTTGGTTAATCTATTTAGTATATGAGGATAAATGAGGGTACCATCTCATATCTTTTGAAAAATGAGTTGATATTAGTGGGATCAGTTGAAGTATTCAGAGAAATGATGCATATACAAGATAGTATTTTCTAGTTGGTGTCCAGTGTTAATATGCCATACGTGGAATGCATGATAGGCACAGAGGAAATAAGGGTAATATTTTACATTACAGAGTGTTTTGAGATAGGCAAGGCCATTATTAGGTTTCCTATTCTTGTAAAGAAAATCACTTGCAGGTTATGAACTTATTTCCCTGAAGTAACATAGCTGGGATTCAAGCCCAGCATTAGGACACAAAGGGCAGCAGGCTTTTCATTATGCCACTCTCTCTCTTCCTAGAGGCCGGTGGAAGTTTATACCATCCCCACTGTCTTTCCCCACCTGGAAACAATTGCATTCCCAAGGTCTTGTAATTTAGCTTTTTGTTATGACTGCTTTTCTGTGAGTTATTTAATTAGAATCTGCAGATTTTGGCAGGAAAATGGTCAACCCAGCATATTTCTAAGAAGCATTGTATTTAGGGGAGAAAGTCAAAGTGAGCAAAAGAAGAGAAGGAATGTGTGACAGTAGCTGCTAGAATATATTAGTTGCAGACAAATTTCAGTGGGAGTGTCAGTCACCATGAATTACATTTTTAAGTGAAGTGGCCTGAAAAAGTAGAATGGGATGGAACAAGGCGTGTATATGATAGTACAGAATATTTGGAATTCTCCCAAATCTGTCATCTTTTAATGGAGGAACTTTTAGGAGCAGAGATGGGGCCTGTGTTCATAGAATCATCTTGGGAAATGCCCTTCAAGGACACCTTTAAACACTACTATTCAGACTTGATGTTTTGAAAGGCTTTTTTATTAGACAAGTATGATTTTAAAAGCAGTAGTTAATATATATCTCATTTTAAAATAATCAAGTCCATCATTATCCATGATAATACCTTTAAAACATTCTAAAGGACTGACTATTGATAATGAAACATAGTTGTTAGAACTGTTACAGAAGATAAATGTTAAATACTAGGTTACTAGGTGAAAAAAAAAAAAACAGTGGTTTTAGGGGTACTGACAACGGTGGATTAAGAGGGCTTTCTTCCCCTTAAAGCATTTTATTATTGGTAGATGGTTAACAGAGAGATGGAGGAGGGACACCTGGGTGGCTCAGTTGTTAAGTGTCTGCCCTCGGCTCAGGTCATGATCCCAGGGTCCTGGGATCGAGCCCGGCATCGGGTTCCCTGCTCCGCGGGAAGCCTGCTTCTCCCTCTCCCACTCCCCCTGCTTGTGTTCCCTCTCTTGCCATGTCTCTCTCTGTCAAATGAATAAATAAAATCTTTAAAAATAAATAAATAGGGGCGCCTGGGTGCCTCAGTCGTTAAGCGTCTGCCTTCGGCTCGGGTCGTGATCCCGGGGTCCTGGGATCGAGCCCTGCATCGGGCTCCCCGCAGGAGGCCTGCTTCTCCCCCTCCTATTCCCCCTGCTTGTGTTCCCTCTCTTGCTGTGTCTCTCTCTGTCAAATAAATAAAATCTTTAAATAAATAAATAAAAAATAAAAATAACACAGTTAATAGCAATGTACTAATCAATGTGAGATTAATTTAGAAGTTAAAACCACAAATTTATTTTTTAAAGATTTTAAAAATCTTCAAACCAAATCTTTAAAAACCAGGGCTACATGTCTAAATCACTATGTGAGGAAGTGCCATACTGCTTGTGTTCCCTCTCTTGCTGTGTTTCTCTGTCACATAAATAATTAAAATATTTAAAAAAAAACCCAGAGGGATGGAGGCGGCTACTGAGAAATGCCCTCAACAAGGAAGGTGAGATACTGCTTTGGGGATGACAAGATCAGTGTGGATTTTCATCATGTCACCTCATACAACATATCAGGTACATATTTTGTCTAGTAAATAGTTGGTGACATGGCTCTCTGCATGATGTTAATGAGAAAATATTTTTTGATCTATTTTCCTTGAAGCCCATAGGTTTCTCAAAATTAAGTTTCCTGCTGGCATGATTGCAAGAATATCTACTGGAGTTTAAAATTGTGCCTATTTTTTCAGGAATAAGTTGTAAATCCTGTTAAATCCTAGTGTCAAGCCCATAGCTTGCATTGAAGCTAACAGAGAAAGAACAGTAGACTAGCTTCCAGGCAGGCAATTTGAGAGTATTTAGATCCCATCATGCCTGAAAGCATTTTTCTTAAGTGCAAACATTGGGTATATTACCCAGGGAGTTAAAACACAGGCAGCTAAAGGGAACTGGGTCTTTTCAGTCTGTCACATTATATGCATCTGCTTCTTAATCATTATCATGAAACTGTTCTGTAGGACTACTTGAACCAAGTTAGCTTTCAATTAGCATGACATTATATTGGCAGGTTTAAACTATTAGAAAAAAATATGGTTCTGGCATGGACATCATATACATGAACAATTTATTGGTGCAGTTTCATGGTCCAGCACTATTACAATCTGTTAAACTCTTAAAACATTTGCCTCTCTATTTTTCTCTTAGACTCACTTGGAAACAACTCCAAACAGAGTTAAATCCAGCTATCCACCTGCTCCCTGCCTTCACTCAGTTGTTGAGCATTCCTGAAATAAATCATACCGCCTTTCTGACTTTATCTTTGTGATCACATATCCCTAGTGGACACTGCAACAGTGCTATGCAATCTTCCTCTTTATCTAGGACATTCATTCACTGTACCATGCTCTGAGATACTATTTTGTCCATTCTCCTCTGTCTTTAAACTTCCTGCCCTCTTTCCACACCTTTAACACTCAAATGTGAAGACTTGCCGTTCTTCCTACTTGTTTTTTTTTTTTTTTTTTTAATGTATTGTAGTAGAACATACATTTTATCACTACATTTACTGGCATACTCTTCCCTCCATTTAGAGTAGTCAAAATCTGACTGCTACTATTTAAAGTCCACCCCAACATTTATGTTTGCTTATACTCTTTAAAAGACTGCTCCTTCAATTGTCAGCTCTCCTACATCACCATTTTATCTCTCAATGTAGGATCACTCCCATGAGCCTCCAGGTAGAGCTTCTATTCACACATCTTACAGAAAACATTCCCTTGAGCTGTGGTGCTATTGACTTCACAGAAAAACTCCTCTAAGAATTTTCTGTATTCAGTGTCTTTGCTGTCTCTGCTTAGCGAAATCCAATGAAGTTTTTGTTCCTTGTAAAATGGCTAAGGTTACTAATGAATGCTATGTTACTAAATCCAGTGGTCAATTCTCACTTCTCATCTTACCTGACTTCTTTGCATAATTTGACCCAGTTGGCTACAACTTTCATCTCAAAATAGTTTCTCCTGGTGTTCTTCCTACCTAATTAATTCTTTCCTTTGCTGATTCCTATTTCTCTGGCCTCATTACGTTTTAGTTTGATGGCCTCAATCATGAGCAGTCTTGTCTATCTCCCTTCCATAGTTGACCACGTCTAGTTCCTTTTAAATAAAATCTGTATAGAATCAGTGACTTCTGGAGCACCTAAATCAGTGACTCCTAAATGTATGTTTGTAGCTCAGATTTCTCTCACATCCTTCCCATCTTTATTATCTGTTGCTACATAAAAATATTACCTAGAACTTAGTGTCTTAAAATGAAACATTATCTCATGGTTTCTGTGGGTTAGTACTCTGGACATGGCTTAGCTGGGTCTTCTGGCTCAGGGTCACTCACAAGGCTGCAGTCAAGATTTTGGCTGGGGCAGCAGTCATCTCAGGGTTCAATTGGGGCATGATCTGCTTCCAAGCTCACACAATGGTAGTTGGCAGGTTTCAGTTCCTTAAAAGTTGTTGGACCAAGTTTTTCTCTGGCTGTTGACCAGGGGCCACCCTCAATTTCTTGTCATATGGACTTTTCAGTAGGGCATCTGGCTTTATCAAAGTGAGTAGTGAGGGAGTGCCAGTAAAGTGGAAATCAGTTTTTTTGTTATGTTAATCACCATACATTACATCATTAATTTTTGATGTAGTGATCCATGATTCATTGTTTCAGTATAACACCCAGTGCTCCATTCAGTACATGCCCTCTTTAATACCCATCACCAGGCTAACCCATCCCCCCACCCCCATCCCCTCTAGAACCCCCCGTTTGTTTCTCAGGGTCCATAGTCTCTCATGGTTCGTCTTCCCCTCCAATTCCCCCGATTCATTTTTCCCTTCCTACTATCTTCTTTTTTAAAAAACATATAATGTATTATTTGTTTCAGAGGTACAGGTCTGTGATTCAACAGTCTTACACAATTCACGGCACTCACCATAGCATATACCCTCCCCAATGTCTGTCACCCAGCCACCCCATCCCTCCCACCCCCCACCACTCCAGCAACCCTCTACTTGTTTCCTGAGATTAAGAATTCCTCATATCAGTGAGATCATATGATACATGTCTTTCTCTGATTGACTTATGGAAATCCGTTTTTTGTAACTTAATCTCAGAAGTGACATCCCATCACTTTTGCCTTATTAACAAGTCCCTAGGTCCATTCCACAGTCAAAGGAAGGGGATCACACAAGGTCATGAGTAAGAGGCAGGGATTATTAGAGGCCTGCAACAGTAATATATCAAATTAACTTGGATATGATATAGGCATCTGAAACTTAAAGTATCCAGAATGGATCGTATCTTCTTAACTTCCCAAACTTGCTATGGCCCTAGCCTTCCCCGTCTCAGTTAATGGTAACACAGTATACCTCTACTTCCTGGCCAGACCTGGGAATGATCTTTGATTTCATTTTAACTCACTGACACATCCAACATATTAGTTACTCCTATTGGTATTTTCTCTAAAATGTACATCAAGTCTGAGGATTTTGCAGCATTACCTTTGTTAGAACTGTACTCTAAACCACTATCTGTGCTTGTCTGAACCACTGCATTAGCCTCCAACCTAATTAGTATCCCTTTTTCCTAGTTTTGTTCCATTATAGTCTATTCTTAACATGGTAGTCAAGGCAAACTTTTAAATAATGTGTATTGTCTTATTAGTACCAGTATTAGTTCCCCATGACTGTATCAACAAAATTACCACAAACTGGGTAGCTGAAAACAACACACTTATTCTCACAGTTTTGGGGGCTAGAAGTCCAAAATCAAGTTGTCTGCAGGGCCATCGTGTCTCTCAAGGCTCTCGCAGATGATCCTTCCTTGTCTCTTTTGGGCTTCTTACAGTTAACAACAATCCTTAGCTCTCCTTGGCTTGAACAGATGCATGAGTCCAATCTCTGCCTCCTTTGTTACATGGCCTTCCCTGTGAGTGCTTGTGTGTCTCTCTTTGTAAGGACACCAGTAATTGGATTTAAGGTCCACCCTAGTCTAGCATGATCTCATCTAAACTTGGTTACATCTGCAAAGGCTCTCTTCTCAAATAAGGTCATATATATGGGTATCCAGGGTTAGTACTTCAACATATTCTTTTGGGTGACCCAATTCAACCCAAAAGAGTACTGTATAAACTCTGGATGACTTTGCAGTACAAATAAAATATAAGTGCTTCCATTTATTGGTCCCATCCTGTTCTTCATTCTTCACCTAGTTCCCACCTCCCTCCTGTCTGGTCAGCCCCAATCATATTGACGTTCTTTCCGTTGTGCACCTATTAAGAACTTGTTCTGCTGTCATAGCTTTTGCATATGCTCATCCTTTTCCTGGGATGTTTCCCCCCCATATTCACAGGTGACTCCTTTCTCATGATTTAAATCCCAAGTGATAGAACCTTTAAGAAATTAATTTAAGAAATTAAAACAGTAACTTCTATACCACATCATTCTCATTCCTGAAGTACTGTTTAATTTTCCTCTCATTTATTATTAAATGAAATATATTCCTTGTCTGCCTGTGTTTTACAACCAAGAATGTAAGCTTGATGAAGGAGGGTTCTTGATCTTGTTTCCTGTTATGTCTCTAGTACTCCAGTGTCTAGGATAGTGCGTGGCATATGTTGGTTAACAAGTTCATACATCTATTAAAGCCTAAAAGAGCAAGATGATACACAGAACTGCTGAAAAGATTGTGGAAAGTAGTCAATACCAAATGCTGTTTGACCTCTGTATCTTCTGAACTTGTGGCAGTGTAGTGGTGGTGGGAAGAACAACAGTCATTCTTAGAAGAACCTCAAGCAAGGAAAGCTGTATGCTAAGTGTTGGGAAGTTAGGAAGCAACCAGATCACACAGGCATACAGCACTGTATATTCTCTTTGAGGAGGTAGTGTAGCTCCTGCAGTAAAGAAATAGGAGCCTCAGATAGTGAAAACCTTGGGGTTGAGTGAATATAGCAGATGCCTAGTTGAAAAGCACGTAAGTAGCACATGGATAGAATTTCACTCCATGCGGGGATTCTGTAAGCAGACACTGTCCAAAGAAATAGTAGCACTGCCTGCAGGTGGACCACTAGATGTGGATCCTATATGGTTTTATTTGTGGATACATTTGCATCAGAGGTCTCAGAACTAACTCTGTTTTACATATTTTTGACTATTTAAAATACTGTCAGTAGAAGACATGGAAACTAATTTTCTAGTTGTGTGACCTTGGGCAAGGTACTTTATATAGACAGTAGCATCTATGTGATTGAAAATTTGTAAAGATTAACAAAATAGTCCATGTAAAATTCTTAGATACATGCATGGCATTTAGTAAGTGGTCAAACAAAGGTTAACAGTTGTTTTTGATAAGCAGAGTATTTCTTTCATGTTTCTGGCTTCTTCACTGTTGTACTAGCTTTCTTTACTAGCTGTAACAGCTTATCACATACTTCGTGGCACAAATAACACAAATTTATTCTCTTTCATTTTGGAAGATTAGAGATATGAAATGTAACTTACAGGGCTGTAATCAGGATGTCTTCCGGGCTGGTTCTTCTGGGGACTCCAGGACAGAATCTATTCCTTTAATCTTGTGGCTTCTAGTGGTTGCTGACATTTCTTGGCTCATGGCTTCATCACCCTAATCTCCACTTCTGTTATCACATGCCCGTCTCCCTAACTTTAATAATCTTGTCACCCTCTTACAATGATTCTTGTGATTACATTGGACCCACTTTGGAATCCAGGATAATCTCTCCCATGTTACAATCCTTAAATGAATCAAATCTGCAAAGTCCCTTTTCCCATGGAAGATAACATATTCAATGAATTTGGGGATTAAGACATGAACATCTTTGGGGGCCTTTATTTTGTCTTGAACAAATGCATTCACTGTCTTTCAGTTTTAACAGCTTTTTTTTTTTTTTTAAATTACAAAGCTTTATCATTGTTTTTTGTTCCCTTTATGAGAATTCTAATGACCTATTAGCAGATCGGACAAATGCTTATATTTCTTTTCCTGGCAACTTCAGTGGTCAAGTTCTCACTGCGTAGTACCTAGGGGTGGCTACTGAGCACCTTTACAAAAGATAACTAATTGTACTTTGTTCCAGGGCCTTAGAACTGAGTTTTCTGTTGGTTAGAGCTTAGTATTCTGACTACTCACATGAACTTATGATAGGAAGGTACCATCCCTGCCACAGATCATTTGGCAGTGTTTGGAGACATTTTTGCTTGTGACAACTCAGGGAAGGTACTACTAGCATCTAGTGGGTAGAGGCCATGAATGTTGCCACACATCCTACAATGCACAGGATAGCCCCCTAAAACAAAGAATTATCTGGCCCAACATGTTAATAGCAGTGGGGTTGAGAAAACCCTGCCATAGGGAGCTCTAAAAAATAGACTTGCTTAGATGTTTGCTTTTCAAAGTGTGGTCCGTGCATCATCAGCTTTGGGATTACCCAGGTTATCAGTCTCTTTGAAAGCTCCCCAAGTGATCCTAAAATGCAGGCAAGGTTGAGGAGCACTGTCTTAGCTTTTCTCCCAGTATTCTTCTCTCTTTGCAAGTTGTTATGGCTATGGGTATGTGGAGTTTAACTGGAAAAATAAAATTTTAAAAAACTTTATGCCACATATAACAAACATCAAAGACGGGGTCTGATTAACATAAAGCCATGTTTTCTTGAGAGTTACAGTAAGTTTCTTCAGTATGTTGAATTTTAAACAAACCAAAATGTGATAAGGGTCAGGTTTATCTAACTATCCATTGAATATATTGGCAGGAAGAATTCACAAAGGAGTGCAGATCCACTCAGCTAGGGTCATGTATGCAGCCCAGAAGAGCAATGATGCAATATATTTGCTTTTCTTCCCTGGTTTTGTCAATTACCTCATCCAATCTGCTGACTTTGGAACCCAAAAACTTTCTTCAGTATGAGCTTTGCAGCTGAATTACAGTAGAGGGCATGATGAATATGAAAGGCGTAAGAAAGGTGAATTAGAAAAGTAGCAGATGGAAACCGTGTAGTGTTTTTATTTATGTTCTCTATTCTTGTGCACAGTGCACTTTCCATTTTAGCTAGTCAGGTTCATCCATCTACTGGATTTTCTCCTGTCACCAAATAAGTATGAGTTCTACTGAGTTTTACAGAAATTTCTGGCAGCATATGGAATATTTCCATTCCCCCAATAATTCCCAGTAGTGTTAAACTGGAATTACTATGTATGGTAATTCAGCCTTAGCTGAATTAACCATAGTCCTGTGATTTATAGTAATAAAGGGTAATACACACTCAACTAAGCATCAGTGTTTAATGTTAATCATACATTATTGTATTTAATTTTTGCAATAATCCTCTGAGACTGTTCCCCTGCCCACTTTACAGATGGGAGGACAGAGGTATAGAGATATTAAGTATTATTAATTTATCCACGTTTGCACAATGGTAAGAAGTTAAGCTGTACTTCAAACACAGGCATTATACTCTTCAGTGCATACCCTTAATCCCCTTCATTGTATATTTATTCAGGTCTCTCTTTGCAGACCATCAGCTAGTCCCAGGGATTTTTTGAGGGGTAGCTGGTTACACTAAGCAAGTCTGGACTTTGTAAGGGATGATTACATCATTTTCAAATGACCTTGATACGGAGACCTTTTTCTAGGAAGCTACATCCCAGCCACCATTCCTCTAAGAGTGATTCTTCTGCCTTTCCAAAGTAGAGAGAAAGGCCTAGTGACTCAAAATACAGTTAGTTCTTATTGATTATAGTGTTTTCTATGCATATTTGTAATTTCACTGGTTTCTTATTTAACTGCCTTGAAGTTGTCTTTATGTTGTTGTTCACATGGTTTCTGATTAAAACATGATACTAAGCATTGACTAGAATATAAAATCTAACCAAAGGTAGCTTATTGTAATTTCTTCTTTTAAACTTTTAAAAATATGGGACGCCTGGGTGGCTCAGTAGGTAAGCGTCTGCCTTTGGCTCAGGTCATGATCCCAGGGTGCTGGGATCAAGCCCCGCATTGGGCTCCCTGCTCCGCGGGAAGCCTGCTTCTCCCTCTCCCACTCCCCCTACTTGTGTTCCTGCTCTCGCTGTGTCTCTCTCTGTCAAATAAATAAATAAAATCCTAAAAAAAAAAAAACCCTTTAAAAAATACTTTGCTTATCTTAAAGTATTCATTGATTAACTTTATTATAATAAATGTAGTTCTCAAGCATAATTTTCAAAAACCCAAGGGTCATAAAGATACAAAATGAGCACATGTCAAAGATTAATTTAATTCACTAACAAAGGAACTGGAGGACATGTTACAACTAGTTTAGAGGAGATGTCAGAGAACCACAAATTTATATGCAGTAAAAGAATTTGGGAATGGATTTGCCACAACTGGTCTGTACACAGGGCAGTGATCAGTTGCATCCCACCAGACCACAAATAATTTCCATTTCTATGGGCAAGAATTACTTGCATTGCTGTTAACTTTCTAGAAGTTACGTTTTCAGAGTTGTGAAATACCATGTCTACAGACAAAGGTGCACAGGTTGGGTCAGGTAGTCCCTAGAAGCTCCACCTTTCCATCAAAAGATGATCCAGTAATCTCTTTTGTTCATTCCAGTACCTCAAATATTTCATTTAAGTACTATCCTGTGGATGCATCTACAGTACATATTTTATTCCTTCAGTTACCCATTACATACTTACTGTCTATTATCTGCTTGGAACAATTTAATAGGTATTGTAAACACACCAGGAAATGTGTAGGTTTGTGTGTATGGGTTTGTATCTTTTTGTTCAGAATCTATTTTAATTAGATTCTGACTGCTATTGTAGTGTTTCTATTAGTGACCCATTTAAGTGGATCTTATGACTGAGAATATTAGAAATTATTGTAGTGACAAAATATTTAGCACAATGTAGTTTATCTGGATGACTCTTAAATTGAGACAGTATATGGTTTTGACTTACAGAATTAAAATAATAAGAATTTATCCAGATTCTTGACCAATTTGAGATAATTTCATTCTGTAAAAGCTTTTTTAAAAAATTTTCCAGTTATATTGAGGTGTAGTTGACAAATATGTATATATTTAGGGTATACCACTTGATGTTTTGATAAACATATACATTGTGAAATGATTACTACAGTCAAGTTAATTAACATATTCATCACCTCACGTAACTGTCATTTATTGTGTTATGAGAACATTTTTTTACTCTCCTAGCAAATTTTAAGTGTACAGTGCAGTATTAATAACTATGGTCACCATACTGTATATTATATCCTTAGACCTTATTCATCCTGCATAACCTAACCTCTGTATCGTTTAACTAATATCTCCTCATTGTCGCCACCCCCAGTCTCTGGCAACCACCATTCTGTTTTCTACTTCCTATGAGTTTGATTTTTTCAGATTTCATGAGATCATGCAGTATTTGTCTTTCGGTTTCTGGCTTATTTCATTTAGAATAATGCTCTAAGTTCCATCCATGTTGTTGCAAATTATTTTCTTCTTCTTTAAGGTTGATTAATATTCCATTGTGTGTGTGTGTGTGTATCTCACTCTTTCTTTATCCATTCATCTATTGATGGATACCTAAAACCTTAAAACCTTTATTTTTATTTTTTTATTTAAAAAAATTTTTTTTTTTAAATTTTATTTATTTGCGAGAGAGAGAATGAGAGACAGAGAGCATGAGAGGGAGGAGGGTCAGAGGGAGAAGCAGACTCCCTGCTGAGCAGGGAGCCCCATGTGGGAGTCAGTCCCGGGACTCCAGGATCATGACCTGAGCTGAAGGCAGTCGCTTAACCAACTGAGCCACCCAGGCGGCCTAAACCTCTTTTTTTATTATGTTCAGTTAGCCAGCATATAGTACATCATTAGTTTTTGATGTAGTGTTCAACTATGCATTAGTTGTATATAACACCCAGTGCTCATCACAACACCTGCCCTCCTTAATACCCATCACCCGGTTACCCCATTTCCCCCAGCCCCCTCCCGTCTGTAACCCTCAGTTTGTTTTCCAGAGTCCTAGTCTCTCATGGTTTGTCTCCCTCTCTGATTTCTTTCCGTTCAGTTTTCCCTCCCTTCCCTGTGGTCCTCTGTGCTATTCCTTATCTTAAATCCTCTTCTAAGGAAATTTTAAAGGGATATAAAAATGTGTATATTTTTATGAAAAGCAGTAGATACTCATTTTTTTTTAATTGGGCAACCATATAACAATAAGGAGGAAACCTAAAATTTAGTATAATTACTTAACGATTGCAAAGGTCATATACTGTGAGGTAATTTTTTTCTTGTCATTTATCTATATCCCTATTATTCATAATATGAATCATTCTCTATACAGCATTGTATTTTGCTTTTATCTCTTAGCATTTTGTTGTGACTGTAATCCAAGTGATAAACTTCAAAACTATTTGTGAAGCCTGAATAATATTTTATCTTAGAGCCATTCCCTACAATTTATTTTAATAGTACTTCTTTTTAGTGATTAGATACTTCAGTGATACTTTATTACATATCTATTGACATAAATCTCTACCTGGGTTTATGAGTATTTAAGTGATATATTAGTTACCTATTAATGCATAACAAATTACTACAAATCTAGCAGCTTAAAATGATACAAATGTCTTCTCACACCACTTCTGTGGGTTAGGAGTCTGGGCACAGATTATTAGCTGGGTCCTCTTTTCAGAGTCTCACAAGACCGAAACCAAGGTATCAGCGAGGCTGAACTCTCACCTGAGACCTGGGGTCTTCCTCCTCCAAGTTGATGTGGTTTTTGGCAGAATTCAGTTCTTTGTGGTTGTAGGATTGAGGCCCTCAGCTCCTAGAGGCCACAAACCATTCCATGACATGTGATTCTCTCCACGACGTGGCAGTTTGTTCTTCGGTGCCAGTAGGAGAGCATCTCTGCTGCTTCTTAATTCTCTGACATCTTCTATCTGTGACCTCTAGACACCTTTTTTAAAGGGCCACCTGATTAGCCTGAGCCCACTGAGTGTAGTCTCCCTTGGGATTAACTTAAAGCCAACTTATTAGTTGATTTATTTACAACTGCAGAACATCTTCACTTCTGCCATATAACACAGCCTAATAATGAGCGTGATACTCTCTTAGATTTATAGTCCTCACTCATACTGACAGGGGTACAGGATTCTATAGGGTGTGAATACCAGGGGGTAGGAGTCTTGAGGGCCACTTTAGGTTTTTACTATCACAGACCGATTTCATTTGTTTAGTGATAAATGCTCCCTTTATCATATATTGTTAGATATTCTGATATCTGGTATAGTGTTGTATATGTATTTTTCATTGATAAGTCATTTTTGTGGCTGTACCATTTTAACTAGCCTAGAATTAAAATGTATTTTGGTATCTTGCAGGCAAGTCCTACTTAATTCATCTTTTCTAAATTTCTCTTGTTTATTTTTCCAGTCAAATTTTAGATTTTATTTCTCAAGAAACAAAAATTCTGTTTGGATTTTGACTAGAAGTGAATAACACCAGTTTGGAAAAATTTGACATTTTTTTGTCAGTATTGACAAAGTGGTTAATATTTTTATCTTGAAGCACATTATTTTCCAGTTTATAGTGGAATGACGTTTTTTAATGTTTTTATAACCATAATCTATAAATACTGAAAATTGTGTGTTTGCCTTTTTCTAATACTTATATTTATAGCTATTACTCTTTCTGGTTCATTTCATTGCCTAGGACTTATAGAAAAAAGCTAAGTAATAGTAGTAACCTAAACAACCCTTGCCAGTGTTACTCTCATTTTACAAAGTTTATTAAATTCCTTATATGAGTTCTGATCATTTGTTTTGTCTTTTTTAAAAAGGTTTTCTGTGAAAAAAAAAATAAAAGGTTTTCCGTGTTTTTACAACCATAACCATGGTTTTCTGTTCCTTGTGTTCTTTGAAAGTTTGCAGGTGCTCATCTGTGGTATTTACTGTAGTCAGAATTTAGGAGTTTATACTGTAATGGTATTTAGAATTTTTAAATGTTTTTGTTAGATTCATGATTGTTTGTGTTTAGCAGATTTTCATAATTTACATTCCCAGAAATCCATTCTGTAAGATTTTCAAATTAAGTAAAATTAAAAGTGTTTTAAATTTTTTGTCATTGTATATTTTATATCATCTTTTTCACTTTTGATTTCGTTTATATTATTGATCTTACTTTCTTAGCAGATTACAGTTTGTTCTTTCTAATACAAAGCTGGTTATGACATTCACTTCTGCAAACACCATTGGCTTCCCACCCGCTCAAGGATGTGGTTCAGATTTCATGAGAACCAAACCCTTTCTAAAGGTACAGGATCCTTCTACAAGTTTTCAGACTTCCCTGGTGCCACTCAGTAGGTGTGCCAGTTATTCCACCGTAACTGCAGCCACTACTCCAGTCTGTTTGCAGAACATTCCATAGCATTTTATGCCAGGTTGCTGTACAGCAAGCTATTCTATGTATAATTCTCAGGACATTATTTAAATACGGAAGCCATTCATTTTGAACAGAGTTATTTGACTGTTCATTATCATATTCTTATGACCTTATAGGGAAATTTGTCAAGAACCATATGACTGATGATCTTACTGACATTTTGGTCTTTTAGCCAGGTTATGAATTAACTTCTGCGTATCATTACTGGTCTTAGTTATAAGGTCAGGAGCTTTAACATTCTCTTGCCAGCCAGGCTCTTTAGGAATGAATGATCTTCTGGTTAGGATTGTGTTAAAAAAACAAAAACCAGAACTTGGTTTACCAGGACCATTTTGTAAACAATTTTCTAATGACTTAATACTTCATTTTGATGATCTAAACATACACACTTGCCTACTCTTCAACCCATATTGAATAGGTTGTCAAGTATATAGTTTTATTTTCACTAGTGGTTTTTCAGATGCATCTTGCACTCTTTTTATTCTCTTCCACCTGCATCTATTGTCCATCACTTTTTAAACCCTTTCTACCCTGGCCCAAAGTTAGCTCAAATGTCACATTTCTCTGAGATTGTTTTCATGACCCCTCCAGGCTGTACTGAGCATGTTCCATAGACTTGAGAATTCATCTGACACCTATCCCTTTGGTATAATCATTGATTTCTCATGTCTTTCTTCCTTAGCTACAGTGACCATTTCCTAATGGTTTTGTATTCTTAATACTTAAAACAATATCTGAAACATGGTAGGCACTCAAATTTAAAAGTAAATGTTTAGATGTCTTCATAAATTCTGAGTGGTTGATTTTCCTGAGGATAATTTTGATAAGCACTAGGTGTTATACACAAATGACGAATTATTGAACACTACATCTGGAACTAATGATGTGTACTATATGTTGCCTAATAGTATTTAAATTAGAAAAAAAGTAATTGTCGTAAGTTCATGACAGAAGAAACACATTTCTCTGGGGCTAATTTTAAATATTTTGCTTTTTTGGTAACTTTTAGTTGCAGAGTCTTTAAGAACCTCTGTTTATCATCTCCATAGGAAATATTTACCACAGCTTTAACATGAATTGCTTTATGTAAATTGTGCCAGGTAAAATACTTTGTGTCATGCACAAATGGATACCTCTAAGAGTGGAAAATGGTATACTTTTGAGTTTAGCAACGTAAAAACTTTAAGGACTAACTAAAATATAATGGACCATTTTTCGAGCACCATTTTTCCATACCAGGCAAGAGTGGAGAGAAAGGAGACCTAGGAAGAGAGTTAGCATTTTAAAATGTATATAGTGAAATGTCATTGTTAAACACTGTGGTAGATACCATAAAGACAATTCTTTAAAGGTTATAAAAGTTGGAAGTAGGAATTTGCTCCCTCACTATTTGGGAATGGTATGTCAACAATGAACTAAACTAAAATGAAATAAATATCTCACATACTCATGTCCATGTTTTGTAGATGAGAAAACTGAGACTTAAAGATACGAAATTGTTTGCTTAACCTAACCTACAGTAAGACTCTTAACCCACTTCGTTCTCATTCTAAAACCAGTTCTGTATGCTTTACAGTGAAAATGGAATAAAACAAACCGTGCCACTTCCCTCCACTTTACTTCCAAACTGGACTTTGTATTCATCATGTATACTTTTTTCCCTTCTGCTTGTAAAGGGTGTCCCAACTTGCCCATACTAATATCTCTCCTTTCTAGATTCACCTTCCTCTGTCTCTGCTTCTCTTGGCTTCAGTTTAGATCTTCTTCATTCTCAACTAAGTTATCCCTCAGCTTCTCTACTCTGAACTATGGACTCCGCGTCTTACCATTTAGGAACAAGCAAATGAAGCTTATTTTCCTCATTAAATTCTCTGATTATGCCCCCATTTGTTTAATCAAAGGAGTAGCCAGTATCAGTGGCAGTATCTTAAATCTAAAGCTAGGTTTGTCTTTTTTTATCCTTATAATACGTAAGGTCTCCCGTTACTGTCTGATTTTTTCCCTTCTTCTCCCTTTGAGTCCCTTTGCTGTCTCATAAACATTTGTAGGCTCCAGAGGTGAAAATGTAAGCCCTCTCCTCTGTGTTTTCTGTGCTTTCTTCCCATTTATTGTAACCCATGTCTTTAACTTCAGCTAAAATTACAATATTATCATTTTCCATCTTTACACTGAGCTTCTGGCTAATATTTTTAACTACAAGACAATTCTAGTAGGAGATTCCACATGCTGTTTAAAATGGATGTGCCTCAAATATAATTTCATATACTTCTCCATCCTCAGTGCGTAAAATGTCTTTTTTGTTTCTACATATTGGTAAATAGGATCGTAATAGACCTAGTTGCTCAAAATAAATGCCTCAGACCCACTTTCAAAGCTTGCTTTTAATGCCACTTCCTTTAATATCCTTGAACTCTTGTTATTCCCAAATACATTGTTTTTTCACATTTATCTCTACTGTATTAAGGCAGACCTCCTTGTTCATCTTCCTATACCACCGCCTGCTAACTAGTTTCTTCCACCTTTAGACTATGCTTTCTAAAACAGTTAAGATTTTTCACTTACAAGCATCCATTGGTTCTTCGTTGTCTATACTGCAAAGAATTCCTAGGATTGTGTGGAAAGGGGATAGATCAGAATTTCAGGTGAGTCGTCATGTGTACTCTGAGGAAACATTCAGTGTACAGAATGTTTTCATGATAAAGAGGTTAAGAAAGTGAAGCTGCATGAAATATTCTTGGATGAAGTTAGACAGTATATGACTGAAAAACATTGTAGGGGGCATGAGGAAAAAGTCCCAGATTCTTACCTAGCATAGCTTGCTATTAACAATCTCACATTGACATCTTTATTTTTTAAAATATTTTTATGTTTTTTTTATTTTTTTAGAAAGTGTGTGTGCGAGAGCAGGGATGGGGGAGGGGCAAAGGGATACGGGGAGAGAATTCTAAGCAGGCTTCACGCCCAGTGCCAGGCCTGATGTGTTACTCGATCTCATGACCCTGAGGTCATGACCTAAGCCGAAATCAAGAGTCAGACGCTCAACTGACTGAGCCACCCAGCACCCCTGACATCTTTAATTTCTGTCACTATAGCTCACAACCTGTGGTTTATTTATACTTTGTTACTGGAACCTGCCATTTCACATCCTTTCTGTATTAGTTTCATTTTGCTCCTGTGACAAATTACCACAAATTAAGTGGTTTAAAACAACCCCAATTTTTAATGTTATCATTATGGTGGTTAGAAGTTCAAAATGCATTGGACTCACTTGTTTAAAATCAAGGTGTTGGTATGACTGCATATTTTCTAGAAGTTCTAGGGGAGAATCTGCTTCCTTGCCTTTTCCAGCTTGTTTTGGCCAAAGTCATTCCTTGACACATGTCCTGTTCCTCCATCTTTAGCGTGCATCACTCCAATCTCTGACCTTTGCCTCCACCCTTATAACCTGTCTCTATGAATATCATTCTTTCACTGCCTTTTTATAAGGATGCTTTTTATTGCATTGAGCTTACTTGAATCATAATCTCCCATCGCAAAATCCTTAATTTAACCACATCAGCAAAATCCCTTTGACATGTGAGGTAACATGTTCACTAGTTTCAGGATGTGAACGTGTTTGTGGGCAGGCATTATTCTTCCTACCAGAGTGACAGTTTCACTTCTACTTTATCTTAGACCCAGAAGTCCCTTTACCTTAAAAACAAAACAAAACAAAACAAAACTTTCCTTTATGACCTAACTGAAATGCTTCTTCCTCTGAAAGCTCTTTGCTGTGACTTCGCCAGACCAACCTGAAGTAGAATTAATAGATTCCTCCCTCTACTCCCTCAGCACATTATACTCACCATATGGCAATAGGGCCGGTCTAATTAAGTAGGTAAGCGTTTGTCTCCTTTATTGGTCTACAAGCCTTCTTTATTAGAGTGCATTGCATTGTCTTTGTGTCCCCACTACACCGTAGCACAGCATCTTGTAACTAGGATATGCTTAATAAGTGTTTACCAAATGATGAGTTTGAATGCCAGAATTCAACTTCATGTAATAGCAGCCACATTCAGTCTGTCATTCATTCACTTTTTCAGCTAAAATTTACTGAGCATTGGAAATAAAAAGATGAATTAAACATATTCACCCTGATGGGACTTCAAGTCTGGGAAGATAGAAAGACGTATAATTAAAGTGATAAGCTAATAGCTTGAGGTAGGATGTAAAGAAAGCTGGTATATCTAGGAAGTGTCTCAGGTGAGAGGATTTGAGTTGTGTCTATGAGAGTGTTAACAGTAATGGTAACAGCAGTCAACTGCAGTGTAAACAGTAACAACCGCAGCTTTCATTTCTTGACTTCGTTGTGTGTGCCAGTGCTCTTCTAGGTACTATGCTATATACTGTAGTGATACCTATTTTTCAAATGAAGAAACTAGTCACAGAGAGTTTATTTGCCCAAAATGACACCACTGATAGGTGGTGAAAGTGGAATAAGGACCTAGACTGACTGATTGCTCATAACCACTGTAATATGTTCATTTTGTGTAAGGTTTAGTAGTGGTTCACATGGCGTCATATGGTGATGGTATTAATAGGAAATAGGCTGATAATTTCAGGTCCATCCATCCATAATTTGAAGCTACTTGAAATAGGTCATTGATAGGATGAACCACCATGTGACAATAAGAATGTACATAACAACATCACTATATTTATATATAGTTGGCATTGGGATTTGTGGGTAAGGATTTTAATCATGCAACAAGTACAGCAAAGCTTGGATGTCTATGACTAGATATATTTGATCTGTCTTTCAAGATAAGATACAATAAATTATGTCAAAGAGGTTTGTAAAGATTATTATTGTAGATTGACCAAGATGTTGAATCTGTGAATTGCTACATATTTTTCCCCTAATACACAGCATTTCAAGAGGCTCAATTAAGGATCTGGACGTTACCAAACTGATGCTTTCCAAACCAATTGAGTTTTAAGAAATAAAATTGCGTACTAGCTTGTGTGCCTTATAGAAATGAAATGAGTGGGGAAGTAGTATTTTGAACAAGAGTAAAGTAATAAGATAGTTAAGCTGGAAGGTCTTGCAGTGTATAGTTGGATCCTGGAATTGTTTGGGTAGTGCTGATGAAACTCCCACTGAGAGACGAACTGATTCTCACTGCTAACCTGAAGGCTGAAGATAGCAACTTGAAGATTTCCTGCCACTCCAGTTAGTGCAGTGGCTTGGAAATGGGATTCAGGGTTTAGGAATCCATGATTCAGGCTTGCACTGTAATGTGGCAGTTCGTCAGATGCATTTGATGAGTTGACTTTTCACACTAGGTTTCATTTGTGTCTTTATGTGAACTCAAAGTCCTTCTTTAGAAAACCGAAACAGGCTATCGTCATTTTTTTAAAAAAGATTTTATTTATTTGGCAGAGAGAGACACAGCGAGAGAGGGAAACAAGCAGGGGGAGTGGGAGAGGGAGAAGCAGGCTTCCCGCCGAGCAGGGAGCCCGATGTGGGGCTCGATCCCAGGACCCTGGGATCAGGACCCGAGCCAAAGGCAGACGCTTAACGACTGAGCCACCCAGGCGCGCCTAGGCTATTGTCATTTAAAGGAGCTGGAGTTAAAATAGCTTATTCACAGTGCTTATTTTAAAAATTCACTGACTTTCTGACTAAAATGATGATGGGATCACTTTACTGCAAGTGAATAGATAGGGATTTTGTTTTGTGAATTAAAATGTGTCTTAACAGACTTTTATTAATGCGAATGAATTACTCATTTAGAAATATTCAGAGGTAAAAAAAAATTCAGAGGTATCTGTGGCAGTAGGAGAGCAAAATATGTGACTGTCAAACCACCATTTCAGCTTCCTCATTTTTAATAAAGTCATAGTGATTGAAAGCTGAATACGATCAGTCCTCAACTGTCTTGCAAAGAAACTTGTGCTGTCATGGATTGACAATACATTTGAACTGTGTTCTGACTTGCTACTTTTTGAAATTCAGTCTTTCACCTCTACTATCTCAGTCTTAGACAAAAATAAAAGAGGGGTGATTTTTCCAAGAAAGATAGTGTTTCATTTCCGTTAATTTCAGATGGAATCTATCCCCCTTTTGAAATCCAGATACTAGGCTAATGTCCCTTCTAGTACTTGTAATAGGAAGAAATGATGTATCTTTCCATAGCTTTCAGAGACAGTGTACTTATTTTCCATAGAGACAGAGTCTTAAAATTCTCTTGAAATATCTTTTAGAGATTTTTGAAAGATAGTTGTAAAATTAAAATTAAATCTTTAGAGGCATAGAATTTATGATTTCTTTTTGACTGGGAAGAATAATACAGAATAAAATCATATTCTATTGTACCATGGAACATTAAAAAATGTGTTTAGTAATTTATATTAGAAATAAGTTGTTAGTGAAATAGTCTTTTTGACAGGATTGTTTCCACTTACTTAAATGCAGTTAGGTACTCTAAAAAATTCTAACCCTTTAAGGGATCTTAAGAGTTTAAAACATGTTAGGGGCCTTACGGAAAAATAATTTTGGCACTACCTGTTTGGATTTTACTTAGCAACCACAACATAAAGGAAAACATGATACAGATCCTGTTCACATTCTTCACTCTTGTGATACCCATTGCCCCAATTGTGTGCATGATCAAAAGTCAAACAAAAATCTTAACATGTTGCTATATATTTTTAAAAAATATGTTTTTCATTTTATCTTTGCTTTAGGGAACAGCCTTTAAAACCTGGAAGATGAAAGCTCCGATTCCACACTTGATTCTCTTATATGCTACTTTTACTCAGAGTTTGAAGGTTGTGACCAAAAGAGGCTCTGGTAAGCAGTGTATCTTCCTTTATTCTCATTTTTATGGCTTGAAGTGATGGTGCTACATTCATATATGTGCCATTTGTGGAGAGATTGAGAATTAATGGGGGCCCGTGTTGTGGAAATATTGCAGACATATTTTTAAATGAGTGGAGCTTATTCACAGGGAATTAGAAAGGTGAAAATAGATTGAAAAAATGTGGTTTATATCATCAATTAATATGAATTTGAAGGGATTCAATACCAAAAGCTTGTACTTTTATTTCATTTTATAGTATGATTTTCAATATTCTTTTATAAAGAGTGTCATTTTAACTTTTGCATGGAAACATTGTGACTTACTTTCGTGTTAACTTTACTGTTACCATTTCAATATCAGTTATGCTTAGGGCAGATTCCTTTTAGTGTTGTACTTCAGCTGATTTGCTGGATTATTTTGCAGGTATTTAAAGAAAGCACCAGAGTTATTAAGGAAAATATCATGGAGGAACATCCTAACATGTTAGTAGAAAGTATAGAGGTAGACTGGTAATAGGAAAGGAGCTGCTAAATAGAATAATGTTGAAACTTATGGAAAACTGTGTGTTATAAGACATCTTGGTTTTCAGCTGATTGTTGATACTTGGAGTGAGTGAAATGTATGAGGCAATTGTATAAATACCGTTACTGGTATGAAGTTTTATTTTGTCTGATAAGTGACTGATAATATGAAGCCTTGCCACACTCACATTTTATGTGGGGTTACAGAATTTTTGAAGCTATAGCTTTTGAGTGTAATGGAGGAAGAAATGTGTTTAGTTGCTAGAACTAGAATGTGTTGTATGTTAGTACTAGAGAGACAGTGAGAAAAAGAGGAGATAATGTGCAAGAGGCTGCAAGGTGTTGTGATTATCAAGAATTGGATAAACACAAGTATCTTGGGAATTCAGAAAGGAGAAGGAATGAAATGGCCTAGATGGGGCTACAGCAACCATTCTCAGTCCCTTAGGTTAAGAGGCTTCAAACTCATACTGATTATCTAATGAAAAAGGCCACATGCAAGGGAAGTAGAGAACAAGTCTGCTATCATGAGCCCCCCACCTCCCTTGGGTGAAAGTCTGGGGAGGAATTGAGGGGTACTTGTGCATGGAGAAGGAGATGATGCAGGGTTGAGAGTTAAAGGAATTTTCCTGAGCCTCTTGGCTCTAGAACTTTTTGGTTACTGTACAGCTGTTTTATCTGCCATTGATGTGGTTGTAGACAATGTGAAAAAATAATGTTTCTATGTTGACACATTATTTCATATGTTCCTCTTGGTGGATTTTTTTAAATGGGGAAAACCTTAGAGCAGGATTATGATGTAGTGGCTTTTGTAATTCGAGTGGATTACTGGCAAATACCAGTTATTTTGATTTCTTTGTCTGTCACTTGCAATGAAACCTATGGGGGTAATGTAGGTACAAGAGGGAGCAAGTCGTGAAGGAAGCTGGTAATTTCTACAACAGTGTTATTTTCTCCAATGGCAATTTACATTAAAAGCACTTAATATGGATCTTTGAGATACTGGCCACATAGAAGGGAAACACTTAACTGTCTAAGTATTATAACAAAATGAAACTATTCAAAATAGAAATATTGAATGAATCTTAAAAACTTAATTTTTTCTGGTTATGATACTTGGTTACATAAAATTTTTTTCAGTTCTTTTTGTGTATGTCAGATTTAAGATTGATGTATTGAAGTGCAAATGTGACTTTTTTTCCACCATCAAACAGTGGTGAAAGGTGCATTCTATATAAATTCTAATCTGGGGGAAAAACTTTTATTAAATTGGGATTTACTTTGTTTGTTTGAGTAGCAAGGGAGCAGAGCTAGAAATGTGGGACAGTTGGAAAATTCATAACTCCTTCTGCTCCAGAGACCTGAGAAAACTCAATGACCTGTCTCAAAATCAATTTTTATTTTAATGATATAATTATTTTGGGAGGGTGGTAATAAAATGCTGCTCTAAGTTTGGCAGAAGTTCTGAGACCTTGTTCTCCTCTATTTACAAATATAGTTGTCACATGGCTACTTAATACCTCCCAAGCCAAATGTGTTTTCTCTATCATAATGTAAAAATGATAAATAGGACAGATAATGAGACTAAGCAGCAGGTTTGATTGATTTTTCTGTGTAACGTGAATTAAGATAGCTTCTCCCACTATGTGTGTTAAGACCCAGCTGGATGAAGGTTTGTTTGTATGATTTTTGAATATTAAGTGTGCAATTTAGGAATAAATAATATTAATTTATCCATATACTTTCATAGCTGACACTCATTTCAGCTGATGCCTGTTACCATGGCACCTTTGTTGAGAGAAGCAGATATGTAGCTTACTGAAGAGCATCATTACTGATCTTCATAGATCAAGTAGAAAAGGAGTGCACTTGCCATCTTCTCCTTAAAAGATAAATGGCTCAGTCTTCATGCCTGGTCCAACCTATAAAACCAGAGGCATCAAGGCCGGGGAATAAAAATCAATTTTTGATGTTTGATCTCACATATTAACCAAGAGGGCTACTTATCCTTGTTCTTTCTTCTTATTATTTCTTTTTTATTTTTAATTTTATAAATCTTTTTGAAAATACAGTTAACATCATTTAAACCCAAAGCTTTTCATGTGTCTTTTGCTAGAATATTATTTTTAATCCACTGTGATTACTAGAAAACCAGAACTAGATACTTTAATAACCAAGAGCATATTAAATATGATTATAGTACATATTAGTAATGTTGAATTTTTTATGTCACATTACTTGTGTATAGCATTGACTTTAGATAAACATACGTGGTTATTCCATAAAAATGTAGAAGTAGGTATTTGTTTCTCATTAACAGAACTTACTTGAAAGCAATAGGATCTCTTCATAAACAAGCTGGAGATGTAATTTTTTTTCATTTGATCATTTTTTATTATTATGTTAATCACCATGCATTACGTCATTGTCTTACACCCCCATTGCTATGAATTTAAGGAACAAATTAAATATAATGAAGTTATGTCATCATAACATCCTTGATTGAAATACTAAAAATTGAGTTTTATGATGTTTTGGTTTAGATATCACTTCGGGTATATATATGATTATAACAAGGATTGAATCTAGAGTCTCAGGTCATGTTCTAAAGTTTTGCCTACATTTAGAATGAAGGCCTTTAATATCAGTGGAAGTAGATATTCAGCCTTTGTACCCAATAGATTTTCTTTTGGAACAATTTTCTACCTTGTTTTTAGTTTTTATAGGCAGCACTTGAAGAAAGAGGCAAAGACTATCAGTAATACCCATTCTCCTCTAGTTTATGAAGCACTGTAGCAATTCACTAAATAAACATTTGAGTTGCTGTCATTTGTAGAATTCTGTACAAAAATCATGTTAAGCAGATGCTTGCTTGGAGAGTCTGTATCTCTACCAGTTCAGAAAGGTTTGCTTAATGTTCTTGTTAATGTGTGTGTGTGTGTGTGTCCCCTTTTCTCTTCCCTCTTTTTCTTTCCTTTTTTCATTTCTTCCTTTCCTCCTCTTTGCTGCCTCCTTTTTGCTTTCTCCTCTTTTCCCTTCCTCCTTCCCTCCCTCCTTCCACCCCTCTGTCCTTTTTTTTATTAGTGTATTTGTCTGCAAACAAAAGAACCTATTTTGAATATTCCCACACCGTGTGTTTGTAGAACTTTTTTTAACTACAAAAATACTGTTACTACTTTGTTTGAAGGGTTAAAGTCCATGAAATACCGTGTCTTCAAATGGTTATTTCAAGAGTGTAGCATGGTCTCCGTTCATAATGGCTATTACATATTTTTTATTTTGTGTGATTAAGAGGATTTGGATTATGATTCAGAGGCAGGGACATAATATAAGCTGTTGAAGGACTGTTATGTACAAAGTATGGGTATAGTATTTTGGGGAACTAAAGTGTAAGTTGTGATTTGGCCCAAGAGTTTGGGTCGTGGAATATAAATTGAAGCCAGAGGGACCTGGATATAGAGAATTGGGAAGAGAAAGGTATCCAGACCTTTTGTTTGTTTCTCTTTGAGCTCATATCCATCTCCAAAATATGAGTGCAAATACCCTGATTTATATATGCTTATAACCTTCACAGTGCCACATATGATATGTGTTTCAGTCTGGATTCCATAAAATGTCTTCATGCAATGATGGTTACATGAATGTATGAATGAGTGACTTTAATGTTCAGGCTGGGTTACATCAGTGAGGATGGTACAAGTGTTACAAAAATAAAGGTAGAATGAAATAGAGAAGGATTTGGAAAAAACTTTTTTTCTTAAATAGAAATTGGTATAATGTATAATATGAGACTAGTTGAAGTGAAAGATATAAACTCAGAATAAGCAGTATCTAAGATACGCTAGGGTTTATATGAAGACAGTGAACCTTTGCAAATCATGATGTCTTCATGAGCTTGAAGTGCAGTTCAAAATGTGCTAGAAGGGAAGGAAAATGATTCTTTAAATATTATTGCATTGGAATTTTACTACATTTAGTGCTGCTTTAAAGAAGTATTGTCATTATGCCAACATTTTGGTTTTAATGGTATTGTTCAGTATATGCCACCATGTAAAGGGTGTAGTTCATGATTACGGATACACAATAAATAAGCAACTGACTTCAGAATAGGAAAAAAAAGTATTTACAATTATTAGAGTATATGGAGAATAGTAGGTGGCTATAGTACTACAAACCAAAGAGTGTATCTTACTCTAGAAGGTATTTAGGATGTGTAAAAGCTACTAAAAACAGCCAGCTATTAGAGAGTAAAAGGTTTACCACAGGGAATTTATCTTCTCTTCATTCTAGAACATGACAGTAGACACCTGTTTGTGTAAAATGATTTAGATGCAGTTCTTTCTGACAGCAAGAGGAAGTCTCTCAAGAGGTTTTCGTTGACTTGTAACTCTAAGCCCAAATAATTTATACAAGATAATGGTAGTTAAATCACCAAAGATACAGTTTAGGCTCTAATCTTTGTATTTGTTATTTCTGGATCTTCATTTCTTTTAGGGAAATAAATTATGCTACTGTGTAAAATTTAGATTTAACTGAGAAAGTTTTGGTGGGGTGTTTCCGTCTGATGCCAGTGTGATATATGTGCGTCAGCCTCGTGGGCATTCCAGAAAATCAGTGAGCTTAATTCCACATGATTAAGAAACAACCTAGTCCCCCAACATCTGCCTTTTATTATGTTACCATATGTTTATTCCCAGTTTGCCAAATATGTCAGAAAGTATGAAGCATTTCTCCTGTTTTTCCTTTGGGATAGCTTATGAGAGCAAACTTCTGAGGCTTTCTTTCTTTACTTTTTGAAGGAAAAAAATGTACTTTACTTTTTCTTGGAAAAAAATTCCCCCCTTCTAATGTATCTTGTTTTTAAAATAAATTTTGAAGTTAGATCTAGAATAATTTTATTATTCATTTGAAATAATGTCTTGAATTAGACTAAATCTAATGAATAAATGGAACTTAACCCTGACAGAATTATCCAGTATATTTGTTTAATAATCATCTGATATACCTAAAAATTTCACCATAAACTTGTTCACCTTTAGTTGTCAGTACAATTTTATATAGAGTTGGTGTAGAATAATGTCATTTGTGGAGACTGATGCCTGGTTCATGGTGAATTTACATGGGGAAGATAAAAGTCAATATGGATGAGTCTTGCAAGTTGAAAAGAATTTAAATGGAAGAGGAATACTCCAAGTTAAAAAATATATCAGTGTGACATTGTATCAAAGGGATAATAAAAGATATATCCTTCTATGTATGTAAAGGGAGAAATGAGGAGTAGGGGTGGAAGTGAGCAGCCAGTCGATGGTGAGCATTTTAAGTCATGTTAAGAAACTGATATTCATTCTAGAGATAGCACAGAGGTGACAACTGGAGGACAAGCAGATGAGCCCCTGATCCGTGATGAATTTACTGTAGGCTTGAAGATGATCTTTGAGGTGGCTTGGAAATTAGGGACAGTTTTGTGTTAGTATCCTAACAAATAAGCAAAAAATTCAGTGGCTTAAAGCAACACAAATTTATCATCTTACCATTGTGGAGGTCAGATGTCTGAAATAGGTTGGTAGGACTGTGTTCTTTGTGCAGCCTCTAGAAAATCTGTTTCAGGCCATTTTCATGCTTCCATTGGCTACCTGCATTTTCTGGCTCATGGTCCCCCGTCATTGCAACTTCTGCTTATATCGTTACATCTCTTTCTCTGGCTCTGACTTTCCCCACCTTCCTCTTTACCTTTTAAGGGCCCTTGTGATTACATTGGAACTGCATAGGTAATCCAGGAAAATCTCCCAATCTCTAGATCCTTAATTTAATCAGATCTGCAAAGTCCCTTTTGCCATGTCATGTAACAAAGCCATATGTTCCAGGGATTGTGATGTGGACATCTTTGGGGAGGTGGGTGCATTATGCTTTCTACCATGACTGATAATTACCTCAGTTAGTCAAACAAATTTCTTACTGCATTTGGATTAGAGATTAGAGAATGGGTGGTCAGTCAGGAGCTAGATCAGAATGGGGGAAGTTGAAGTTTTTTTCCTGAAGGGGACCATGTGATCTGTGATCTATGAAAAAAGAGAAGTAGTGGGGGAGAATAGGAGGAAAAGGGAAAAGAAAACGGCAGAGAAAAAGGGAGACAGGGAAGAAGAAGGATAAGAAAGACTCTAGTGATGCTTTGGATCTTGATAACTTTTAAGTTTCATCTGCACCCTGCAAATGTGCTCTAAAAAATATCACCATTTTTTTTCTGTTTCTTTCAATCAAAACTGCCTGACACAAAAATTATTTCCTGACTCAAAGTACCAGCAGTAAGAACAAGAGAGAAGAACAACTTTAAAGTTAGAATCCATTGAGTTTGATGATTAGAAGGACGTTTGAAAAAATAAAGGTAGAGAAGATAATTCTGTAATAGGATTAGATGTCATCAATCATATTAAAAGTTTCCAAAGAACAGAAACTCAAAAGGACCGCTTATTTAAATAAAACAGTAGGGAAGTCTTTCTGATTAAGATGAAGCCCAAAAAGAAGATTGAGCACAGAGTATGAAGAGTTTCATATGCCTTGCCAGGAGATTTTGGATTTTATTTTGTAGAACAGAAAGCTTTGACTGAGATATTTAATTACTTTGCAAATCCCTTTAGTAGTAAATTTGGTCTGTGAGGTTGGGCCTCGGATTTGGCAGATCTATGCATTGTGGTGTCTTCTATATACCATAAAGACGAAACTCCTTGATAAATATGCAGTACTGCTGCACAAATGTTTGTGCCACTTCATCAGTAAAGTTGCCTTTACAGAAAAGAAAAGACACACAAAGAGTCAAGCTATAAAGGGTCACACATGTGAGTGGCATGGTCAGATCTGTTTTTGAACAGATTATACTCTCGGTAGGAAAAGACTGTATTGGGATTCCAGTGTGATCAGTCAGGGACTCAATAAAAATCATATCGAGCTACACTAAGGGCCTGAAAAGCAGTCAAAGGGACTGAAAACGTTTCTGGAGAAAAGTAAATGTGGACAAGTGAATGTTTGGAGATAGATTGTGAAATAATTGGAAAATAATTATATTGATGATGTCACCAATTAGGAGGAGGGGCTTTTTTTTTTTTTTTCCTTCCAGGGAGAGATGATTGAATGAGTTGAGTTTGGAACATATGCGCTGTGGCAATCACTGAAAATACTGAGCTGATGGATTTATTGGTCTGGAGTTATTATACTAGTTTCCTGTGGCTGCCATTAACAAATTACCACAAGCTGGGTGACTTAAAACAATAGAAATCTATTCTCCCACAGTTCTGGAGGCTAGAAGTCCAAAATCAAGGTGTCGGCAAGGCCACATTCCCTCTGAAGGCTCTGTGGGAGAATCCTTCCTTGTCTCTTCTAGCTTCTGGTGGCTTCAGGTGTTCCTTGGTTTGTATCTGCATAGTTCCAGTCTCTCTGCCTGTATCTTCACATGGCCTTCTCCTTTATATCTCTAATCTCCCTTTGCCTTTCTCTTATAAGGACACTTGTCACTAGATTTAGGGTCTGCTTCAATAATTTAGGATGATCTTGAGATCTGAAAGCTATTGTCAGGTTTTATTTATGTGTGTGTGTGTGTGTGTATTATACAAAATCAGTATATTATAATGGCTGTTTATTTTATAAAGTTTGCTTAACTCTTAGAAGTTATTTTATTATTTTTTCTATTAAGGTAAAACAAGAGTAAAACTCTTGGTCATCCATGATAATGAGAAATTGTACTATAGAAAGGAAAACATTTCTCCACCCCAAAATTATTTTACTTAGATTTGAAATGTTTGCCTAGACTAATCTCCTGAAGGTAGGGTAATACCGATTCAACTTTCATTCCCTTATTTCATACAAACAAATGGGAAAGGTGGCTTACAAGGGTATTAAAATGTGTCATGGTTAATCCTCATGTTGACTATCATAAATTGTCAGCCATTTGTACAGATAAACTGATAGTGACATGTCAAATTTTTTCTACATTGCTGAGCACTAAAAACACATGCTTTTGAGTTATTTTTCCAGAAATAATTTATTTTTTTAATATATTTTTTATTATGTTCACTTAGCCAGTATATAGTACATCATAAGTTTTTGTTGCAGTGTTCAACAATTCTGTAGTTGTGTATAACACATAGTGCTCATCCCAACATGTGACCTTCGTAATAGTTTAGATTGTTTTGGTGAGTATTACGAGACTTACAGAAATGGAAATTAAGAAACTTGGATTTCAATCCCATTATGTTGATTGGGACAAGTCCCTCAACCTTTCAGACCTTGGTTTCCTTTTTCATAAATGAAAAATTTTGAGCTACATTATCATCACTAGAAATCGAAGTTTATCATTGTGTTCATTTCACAAGCATTTATTGAACACCTTCAGTACATAGTATATAAAAAGACACCTTTTCTTCTGTAACATATTGTACGTATTTACAAATTGATCAAATAGATTTATTTATTTTTTAAAGATTTTATTTATTTGAGAGAGAATGAGAGAGAACACATGAGAGGGGATAGGGTCAGAGGGCAAAGCAGACTCCCTGCCAAGCAGGGAGCCCGATGCGGGACTCGATCCAGGGACTCGATCCAGGGACTCCAGGATCATGACCTGGGCCGAAGGCAGTTGCTTAACCAACTGAGCCACCCAGGCGCCCTGATCAAATAGATTTAGATGACCAGAGTTTATAGCCAGAATACTCCCTGGCTACATTTAACTTTATGCAACGTAGTTTGTCCTAACACTGCAGAGTGGAGGCTATCTGTTTAAAACAAAAGTTCAATTACGAAAAAAAAATTGGTTTTGGTTAAAAAAGCACATGGTATATAGTTACAGTGCTAAAATAAAGATAAGGTACTTTTTCTTGCAGGTAGTGATGTATCTAAGTGAAATTAGGTTTGACAGTTCACAGTGCTAAACTGTGTTTTAGCCTATTTTTGCTTATTTATGGCAGGTTTCCTTTTGTAGAATTATAGTCTTTTCAAATATCTGAAGTGCTGACTTGCATGGAAAATGTTGCCTTAAGGCAATGACAATGGATAACTTTGCCAAGTTCTAAAATCTGAGGGTTATATATAAACATTTCTTTAAAGAGTATCTGCCTGTAAGCCTTTTGTGGGCATCCTAAACACTATTCAATTATTATTTATATACTAACTGTACTAAAATGTTTCCCCATTAATATTGCTACCTGGATTTCAGTAAAGTTCTGTCACTGGCATTTTACTTTGATTACTAACAGCATATTCCATTTAGTTTTTATTCCACGTATGACACAAACGTGAATGATAAAGGAAAATTATTTTCATAATTGATAAGAAAAGGTTTCCATACTCTGACTAATTCATATTTTTTCATCAACACATATTCATATCAGAAGAAAAGGACAATTTCAAATTGAGAAGAAGATTCTTCCAGTTCTTCCCATAAATACATTCTATAAAAGAATTGGTTGGACTCTCCATCGCCATCTGGTGGCTTTTCAGAGTTGGTGAAAATACAGGAATAAACAAAAAGGAGAAAATAAACATGGAAAGAAAACTTCTAATGAATTATTTTTCAGATGTTATTTTTTTATTTTACATTTTAAAAAATTTTATTATGTTAATCACCACACGTTACATCATTAGTTTTTGATGTAGTGCTCAATGATTCATTGTTTGCGTATTGAAGAGGGCACCTACTGAATGGAGCACTGGGTGTTATACGCAATCAGATGTTATTTTAATTGATTTTAATATTTTCCAAGTCTTTATTTTCCCCAATTACATTGCCGTAGGTTTGAAAAAAAAGTAGATTTCTGTTCGTTCTTGGGTATATTTTATAATAGAAATTTTCATTGCGTTTTTAAAGAGACAGAAGAAATACTGTATTTTACCAATATATAATCATGTCAGTTTGTAGCCCTATATTATCAAGTTCAAGTTACGTACACAAGTACATTCATATTATAAAGTATTTTAAAAATTCCTTCTTGTAATATGTTGTTGCCGTAAAGGTTTTGTCATTGTAATGACTTAGGCAATAAAAGGAGAAAAAGTCAAGGAAGATTTTTTAGTTGTTCACTAATATAAATAAGAGCTGCTGGTAGAAATACGGAAATGAAGAAAATGGGAGGATGGCTCTGTGCTAAGCTGTTTAGATTTTCCTGATTTCCTAGAGGACTGGGCATGGAACATGAGGTGGAGGGTCCTGAGTGTAGTCAAGCTAATAAATGTAAAGTACTAGTTACCAGGCAAAGTTGCCTTGAAAAAGCATTTGCTCTTTTTTAATTAATTAATTAATTTAAAATTATTTTTTATTATTATTATGTTCAGTTAGCCAGCATATAGTGCATCTTTAGTTATTGATATAGTGTTCAACTATTCATTAGTTGCATGTAACACCCAGGGCTCATCACCACACATGCCCTCCTTAATACCCATCACCTGGGTGATGGGTATTAAAGCAATTGCTCTTACCTGCCTATCCTAGAAGAATGAGGTCCAAGTTGAAAGGAAATTCCTGGTTGGCCATGTTTCATTTTTTATAAAATGAAAATTTCCAAAGGGCCGTAGCTGTTACAAATATCTTTTCAGGGGCGCCTGGGCGGCTCAGTTTTTAAGCATCTGCCTTCGGCTCAGGTCATGATCCTGGGGTCCTGGGATTGAGCCCCACGTCGGGATCTCTGCTCAGCGGGAAGCCTGCTTCTCCCTCTCCCACTCCCCTGCTTGTGTTCCTGCTCTCACTGTCTCTCTCTCTGTCAAATAAATAAAAATTTAAAAAAATTAAAAAACAAAACAAATATCTTTTCAAATAAAAGGAATATATTACACATACACAAATACTAACATACAATCTTTCTTTTTCAGTCTTTCTAAAGTTTGAAGATAATCTCCAACTCTCTCCAGTTATGAGTACTTATATATAATGTGTACAGCTGAATTCGTTTGTTAGTTTCTTTTATGCATTTATGACCTAATGTCACATGGAAGCTCCTTCATCTTCCCAATGGACAAAAGTAATAGGTTCTGTATACAATTGTTAACAAACATCTATTGAATTCCTACTGTAGTATGTGGTCAATAACATTGACTGACATCAGTTATCCTGGCTATAAAAGAGGTCAAAATGTTTAGATATTTGGCTGTAGAGATTTGACTTTTGGATTCCTTATTTTAAAAACTAAATGACAGGAAATTTTAGTAAAAGAAACAAGGTGAAAGGATTTATCATTGTTAGGTTTGATCACTTCATTCTTTGTTTTCCATTTCCATGAATTGTATTCTGAAAATTGTTTATACAATTTCCCCATAGCTTTGGTGATTATTGTTTTAGAAACATATGGACTGCTGATTTTGGTAGCCACATGTTTTTTCACATTATAAAACGCATGTATCTATCATAACTTTGGAATTGGTAATACTGTAGGCATTGTTCTTTCATATTTACTAGTCCATTCTAGTTACTCTTTCATATTTAGCAAATACTTTCACACAGAGCACACTATACACAAACAACTGGACTGGATTCCCTGAGAGATTAAGAAGATGAACAAACAACTCTCTCTATACTGTCTCTGTTGTTAAAGATCTTGCAAAAGAAATACGTGGTATGAGATATACAAGTGTAATGTATCAGTTCCTATTGCTCCTTTGAAAATTACCATAGATTTTGTGGCTTAAAACAATACAGATTTATTATCTTACAGTTCTGGAGGTCAGAAGTCCTAAAATCAAGGTGTCAGCGGGGCTGCATTCTTTGAGGAGCCTCCAGGGGAGAATCTCTTTCCTTGCATTCTCCAGCTTCTAGAAGCCATCTTCATTCCTTGGCTTGTGGCTCCTTCCTAAACTCAGATACTGTGACACATCTTCCAAACTCTCTCTCTCTCACCTCTACTTTCATTGTCACGTCTCCTTCTCTGCTTCTCATCTCCTGCTTCTCTTTCATAAGGATTCTTTTGATTACAGTTAGAGTCCATACAGTTAATCTAGAAAAATCTCTCCATCTCAGATCCTTAATTACATCTGCAGGATCACTTTTGCCATATAAGGTATCCTATTCACAGGTTATGGGAATTAGGATGTGGGAATCTTTGAGGGGACATTCTATCACAGTTATCCACTACAGTAGTTTTTACATGAAGGAGTTTATGTGGCTGGAATACACGTACAGTTGGGCACAGCATGGATGAAAGGAGGGAGAGTGTCAGGAGGAAAGGTGGGAAAAGATAGATAGGAGCCATATCACAAAGGGCTTTGTATGACATGAGAAGAAATAGGAATATTACTTGGGAACAACTGAAGGAATTTAAGCAGGTGTGTAGCAGGAATAGCCTGACCAGGTAGGTTGGAAAGAGCTCTGAGAGCAGAGGGTGGGAAATGAAGCCAACAGTCCAGGCCAGGAAGTTATGAATTGAAGCAGTAGCATTAAGGAGCATGAAGATATGGATTTGATTGGTAGTGTAATAAAGAATTGATAAAACTTAGGGGCTGATTGTATAAGTCAAGAGAGGAAGAGGTGGAAGATGATTCTAGTCGCTTTCATTAGAGTCCTGTTGAGAATTAATAGCTAATGTTGCACTTCTAGTCTGCATTCTTCCAGGGCAGATACATTTTTAGGTTTCAATATGATCTATCTTTCGTGGTTTGGCTTTAGACCTGCACTGTACATCCAACATAAAAGCCTAGGTTTTGGAGCTAAAGCCCTCTTTTGTAGATCTCTCACACAGCGCATCTTCCTAAAGTCAGTATTTACTTCTCATAGTTGTTTCAAGTTTCTTCGGTCAATGTGCTTGTAATGGAGGATTGTATTAATGAGTGAGTCTTCCTTTGCTAATTTCAGTGAACTACCTCAAAAGAACATAGGGGTATTTTTTAAAGGTGTCAGGCTTTTTTTAACAAGTACAATATGACATATATGCATACATTCATGCATATACACATATCCACATACATACGTGTGTGATATATATATATATATATATATATATGTATATATATACATACATACACACACAATTAACTTCACAAAACATTTATCAAGCTGCCACTATGTGCCAGGTGCTGAGAGTCCAGAAGTGATTAGGATATGTGATTGCTGCATATTTTAACATCTGTCTTTTATTTACCCAACTAAATAGTACAGGCTCATTGAGTGTAAAAATATATGTGTTTATGTATATGTCCTTTAGAATCACTGTGCTTGAAAGAATCATTGCATAATTAGTGCTCAATACATATTTGTATTTGATTGCTGGATTTAAGCATGTTGATGAATCTCATCACAACACTGTATTTTCCCATAGCGATTTTTGTGCATGTCATAACTCCTCCCCAATACCAGAAGTTCCTTGAGGAATGATCTCTCTATATAGTTTAACTTCATACTTTTTACAAACCCTCACCCAAGGCCTTGCACAGAGCATTCTCTGACCAGTTGTTATGTGAGCAAATGAATGATTTAACTTACATAAAATGAATAGTTTATTGGAGTTTACATTTCTCTGGAAAGGGAGAATTAAATTTTATCTTCAGTTGTCAGAGTGATCTGACCATTGGTGGGTACTGAATATAATTCCCTGCTGGAATTTTACTAACTGAAGCCAGAAGCACTGAGGCTATCCTAGGAAGTGGATCTTGAGGTAACATTTTTTCTTCTGCTCACAAGGGCAGCTTTTTAGTTATTTCATTGTAATGGGATTTGTGCAGCTTTTTCCTCCTCCTCATCCATGGAGTTTTTGCCACATGTATGCATATGTAGGTCATTCCATGAAGGAGGACTAGATGGACGAAATGAATCCTGCATGGAAGTGTGCCTGCCAGGAGTGGGGCATGAGCCAAAGCAGCTGCTCCGTGCCTCCATGTCTCCTAAGACGGATCACAGCAAACCCTAGGAATGCTGGTGAATAGAAGTGGCCTACAACATTGAGGGTGTTTTATTTTAATTCAGAACATGAATTAGTTCAATTTGGCAACTTGCACATTCATTCTGCCACTCTGTAACTGACATGCCGCTCTGCAATGAACAGTGGTGACTTACTGTTTGTTTCAAAGGCATGTTTTTGCTTCTTTGGGAGACGTGCTTAGTTTGTTTTGTTCAATTTTTAATGATACATGATTTTATTTTAAATTTCTTTGGAAACTGCTTTGTATCCTAGGGTTTCCGGCTTTCTATGATGTGAGGGGAGGTTATTACCTTCTAAGTTTTCAATTAGGAACACAAAGCAAGTTTGGAAGCTCCGTTGGGATCTTATAAACCCTCTCAAAGCATGGTCTGAATGAGACAATTTTTGTGCAACTAGCTCTAATTGTCTGAGATGAGACAATCCACAGAAGCTAATTGGAGAGAGTCTCATTCTGCAGCATGCATGGGGTTGATACAACAATAATTTTTCTTCTTTGGGTTCCTTTTGTTTGTTTATTTTTGGAGGTTTTGTTTGTTTGGTCCACTCTTCCTTTTTGTACTTCGTATTTTTTTTTTAAAGATTTTATTTATTTATTTGACAGAGAGAGACACAGCGAGAGAGGGAACACAAGCAGGGGGAGTGGGAGAGGGAGAAGCAGGTTTCCCACTGAGCAGGGAGCCCGATGTGGGGCTCGATCCCAGGACCCTGGGATCATGACCTGAGCCGAAGGCAGATGCTTAACGATTGAGCCACCCAGGCGCCCCTGTACTTCATATTTTTAAGGGAAAATTTTTCTCAATTTTAACTTATTCTCCAAAGATAAGCTTCAGGCTTTGGGTTTACATATATATATCCTCAAATTCTGCATAATGTTCCTAAATCCAGATCCATTTTTTTTTATTTAATAAGGAATTAGTAAACTATTGATGACCTTGTATCCCCTTATACTTTACCTGCATTTGAGACTGGATTCTGTTTCAATATCATGTTTGTGTTCTGAATTACAGCTGGTAGGTAGAGAATAGTATTTATCCCATTTTCTTTCATATGATCACCACCTGAGTGATTATACTGTTGACATATTCTGATTTAGACAAGAACATATGCTTGACTAAATTGATGCCTCACATAGAAACTTGCATATAATGAGTTTCATTTGTGCATTTATTTTAATTTTTGATTGCATTTTTTTGGGTTTTAGTTGTATGTCGTTTATGCTTCCTCAAATGCGTTTCTTTGTAACTTCAAAGGTAAGACTTCTCTGAAACTTGGAAACTTAGGCAGACTTCATATCATCGTAACTTGAAGAAGTCAGGCTCAGTATAATTGAGTAAGAATATGTAAACTTTATAGATGCATGCTATTAGTTCTCGAATCATCCTAAATTTGATTTGTAGTTCATAATATTTACCTTAAAAGTGGGGAAAAAAGAGAATCTTATTGACACCTTTTGGATGTAACTGGGAAGTTTTCTGGAAAGCTCTCTCGTGTCAGATTATTTTCTCTACAAATCTTCAGGTGATGCCTGACAACCAAAGGAAAATTCTGATTGAAAATTCTGGAAAGTGGAAGGGAGGAGAAAAGTCCCAAAAAGGCACCTGGGAGTACAGGTGGTGGAAAGTTTATGAGGCAGAATATCGCACCTCAAGTGCAGGGTAGGGAAAGTTTATGAGGCAGAATATCTAGTAAGGTGAGGATAGAATAGAGTTTTCCACCCTCTCCTTCCTGTACCTACTGCCACACTTTGCCGTTATGCAGTTTTGTCATAAAACCAAACCCATTTTCCTCATAGTAGGAAGAGGTAGGAATTAAGAAGAGGATGGAAAATGCCAGGGGATAACATGGCTTAAATCACACATGTTTCTCTTGTGAAGAAACCCTGAGAAAAAGTTCAAGACTGGGAGAAACTATGTTACAGCCAGATGTTTTGAATTAAGGAAAACATCTAGATCCTTTTTGAGATTATTTTTAAAATGAGAATACTTGGTTCATGTTGCCATGTGGTTAAACCACACCATCTGTAAATTAGTGTTCAGTGACAAATTATTAAAACTTCTATTTAAACTCATAGTTCTATTGCATTTAGATGCCTATATCTCTGGGAATTGAAACATAAAACACAGAAGTGAACTTGCATTAGTACACGAAGAGTTAGTGAGAATCTGGTTTCCCATGTGTATGAATGTAAGTGCATGTTCTATTTTCTACAGGTAATTTAAATATTACTTACATGATCATGAAGTTATATATTTATATACTTAGAATGGGTTAGTAGGCTGTGAGTTTTTAATGAGAAAAAGTTAAATACTTCTGAAAAACAAATTTGGTATTCATTGGAAGCATATAAATAAGAGGTCTTTTAAATTTGAACCCCACTTTGTAACCAAAAAAGAGGTTATATTACCTTTTGCAATTACTGTTTATGGGAGGAGGAGGATATTTATATCTCCACTATTGTTGTTTTTTTTTTTCAGCGTTAAGAAATCAGTGAGTACAATGCATTTTAGTTGGCATTGTTTTGCTGTTGAATAGCCTAAGTCATTACAGAAATAACAATTTTAAAGAAGTATTTCTTGAAGAAAATATTTTGAAGTGTGCAAATGAAAAGAGTAGATCTATTTTCTGTCAGGTTGTACAAACTCTTCTTAGAGTCTTAAAGCTGTTTGCTTTTACAGTGATCGTTTGACTTGTGTTGAACAGAACAGGCCGGGGGGTATTAAAATATGATGTAGTTCTTTTCTTCAAAAAGTAGAGGATCTAATAATTATTTTTCACTTAATACCCATTCAACGTATAATGTTTTGAGTTGTCTGCTATGTGTCAGCTAATGTTCTAGGCACTGGGGATAAAATGATAGGTGTTTTTCTCATGTGGAGTATAACCTAGTGGGCTTAAATAAACAAGATAACTCTCATAATTATGCTGTGAATAAAATAAGACAGGGTAGTATAATGATTGGCAAAGCTAGCTATTTCAAATAGGGTGGTCAGCAGAAGCCTCTTTGAGGAGATCTCATTTGAGTTGAAATTTGACCACAAATAAAGAGCCCATTAATTTAAGAATGTGGCAAAATCTCATTCCATGCAAAAGGAATAGTGATTTCCCCCGCGACGAACCATGAGAGACGATAGACTCTGAAAAACAAACTGAGGGTTCTAGAGGGGAGGGGGGTGGGAGGATGGGTTAGCCTGGTGGTGGGTATTGAGGAGGGCACATTCTGCATGGAGCACTGGGTGTTGTGCACAAACAATGAATCATGGAACACTTCATCTAAAACTAATGATGTAATGTATGGGGATTAACATAAGGATAAAAAAAAAAGGAATAGTGAATGCGAAAGACATGCAGCAGGAGCAGACATGACATGTATAAGAAATAAAAAGAAGGCCATTATGGCTGACTGGTAGTGACCGGCATTCATTCAGTATTGAATCAAACAGTTTGAAAGGCTGTAGGGCAATGATTGGAGAGGTGAGGTGGAAGGAAATGTTGGAGAATTAGCTGTGACCCTCTACGTCATGATTTGGAACTTGAATTTTATTCTCAGTATAATGTGAAGCCACTGGAATCTAGTAAATGGAAGAATGATGAGATCTGATTCACATTTTTAAAGATCAGTTTGGCTGTGGAGGAAGAAGCTATTGAAGTCATCCTAGCAAGAGAGGGCAATTGCTAGGTCTAAATGAAAGATGGAAAGAAAAAGACTGGCTTGGGTGACAGTTGGGAAGGAGAACCAAACAGGACTTGATGACATACTGGATGTCACAGATGAGGAATATATGAGGAATACATAATATGTAAGGAACCATGGATGGCTTCTGAGTTTTTGGAACAATGGGGTCATGGTGGGGCTATTTACTGAGATGGGGCCAACAAGAGGAGGGAGAAATTACTGTTTTAGATGTGTTAAATTTGAGATGCCCATTCAGAATTTACATGGATGTTTCAAGAAGTCTGCAGGCAACTCAATGGACAGGTCAAGATGGGATATCTAAATGGAAGGAGTCATTGGCGTTAATTGATATTTAAAACCATTTGCCTGGATGATATCACTCAAGCTGAGTGTTAGTAGTTATAAAAAATGGAGGTTGCAGGATGAGGCCCTGGGATGCTTCAACATTTCAGGAGCTGGCAAAGGAAACTGAGGTGCAAGAAAAGTGAGATTAGGAGGGGCGCCTAGGTGGCTCAGTTGGTTAAACGTCTGTCTTTGGCGCAGGTCATGGTCTCAGGGTCCTGGAATAGAGCCCCAGGTCCTGCTCTCTGCTCAGTGGGGAGTTGTCTTCTCCTTCTCCCTCAGTGCTTTCTCCCTCTCCTTCTTTCCCTCCCTCCCTCCCTCTCTCCCCCCGCTCCCTCTCTCTTTCTCTTTCTCTCTCTCTCTCTCTCTCAAATAAAATCTTTAAAAAAAAGATTAGGAAAAAAATGGAGTGATTTCATGTGAGTTCAAAGTAATTCAAGGACATGAAATCAAATGTATTGAATAGAGTTGAAAAGTGAAATAAGATGAAGATGGAGTACTACTTGTTGGATTTGTTCAACTATTAGTAATGAAAAGCAAAGAACGGACGTGAGAAAAAAAGTAGTGAATGGTGGTTACGTACAGGCCAAGGGAGCCAACTTCGAAGTCTTATCTTATTCTCAGTGTTGGTGTTACACTGCAGTGAATTTAAAGTCATCTATTGGTAACATGTTTGTGGAGGTTGATGCTACTAGCTATAATGAGGTGAATATGTAGGCCAAAAGGAAAAGTGAAAAGAATAGAAACAGGGAGTTCAAACTATTTTGTGAAGATTTTATGTATGTATGTATTTATTTGAGAGAGAGAGTATGCAAGCGTGTGCATAAGCAGGGGGAGTGGCAGAGAGAGAGGGAGAAGCAGGCTCCAAGCCGAGCAGGGAGCCTGATGCGGGGCTCGATCCCAGGATCCTGGGATCATGGCCTGGGCCGAAGGCAGACGCTTAACCGACTGAGCCACCCAGGTGCTCCCAAACTATTTTAGGAAAAAAAACTAGTTAACTTCAGATTGATTGAAATTTATTTCACAAACCCATATTCCTCATGTCCACTGTCCTATTAGATCTCTTATGTAATGAAGAGCTGTGTTAATTATTCCTGCCACCTGGATATAATGAAATTAGATGTGAAATTTCTGATAGGTACAGATGGCCATTTGAAAAAACATTTTTTTTTTCCTGTCAGCTGGTCAGATCTCGTAAGTTAGAAATGTTCAGAGTGTGAAGTTAATCACCATCCTTTTTCCTAAGTATAGATAATAAGCACAAATGACAACATCTTCAAGTACAAATAAACTTGTTTTATTTAGATTTAGAGCTTAAATAATATCCAGGTAAGTGTACCATGCTGACACATTGTGATTTAAAACAGTATTTGATAGAGGCTTAACATAGTTGGATTATTTCAATTTAAAAAATTTAATAATCCTGCCTGAGTTTAATTCAGTAAATTGTATGCAAGTACATTTTAATATCAAAGTGCATGCAAGATATAAAATAAGACCAGAATATGGCATGTTCTGGTTAATAATAAGGCTGCCAATATTATAATAATGCTCATAGAAAAGGTGTGGCCTATTGTAATGAATAATGTACACCTTTGACAAGTTGTATGTAAAGCATTGATTTTCCTAGCAAGGAAATAGAAAATACGTAGTAATGATGGTCATAATCCTATTCATTTTTCACAGACAGTTGCCAGTATTCTCATTCTGAGAATTACTAGAATGAGGATTTACATGGCTGTGGGAAGATGCAACTTAGAAATTAGGAGTCAACATCGACTTACATGGTCAGATAAAGGAAGGATGACAGAATAGAGAAGCAAAGACATGACTTGGTTATTGAGATAAATAAAAAAAAAAATGAACTGGACACAGTATTGGAAATGAATAAGTTAAGCCTAGAGATGAGAAATAACATGATTAGGAATATGTTTAGACCTACATATTTACCAAATGCAGTGGATATCAGACATCTCACTGTAAAAACAGGGCTGAGACAGGTGAGGCTTAAGATGACCACAAGCTAAGAGAGGAAGCAGAAACATACTACAAAATAATGTTAAAGCCTAGAATGTTAGAGGTCATATGGTATAACTCTCTCATACAATGTGAAATAATTTACTAAAAGTTATTCGGCTGGATGTATGGCCTGCTAGGTTAGACCATCAGAGATAATGTGGTTCTCTTTGTATGAACTGTTTAGGAGAATTTTATGTGGTATAAGGAGAGGTCACATCTGTGGGTTAGAGACCAATCTTTGTGCATTACTCATTGTTCAGGATGCCAGAATAAAAAGTAATTTTTGACTAAGTGGCATATTTGAATCATAGAGATCAGTAACAATACCGCTCTTGCACAAAATTCATATATAAAGAACCTATTTGTGTGCCTACCTATTTAGTTTTTATTAGTTTTGTTTCTACAAAATTAAACAACCTGTTATGTACAGATTGTTTAGGCAAGCACCCAGTTGAATTTCAGAATGTGCATACTTGAACCTTTTTTTTTTTTTTGGTCTGTCTTAGTTAACCTTGCTCTTAATGCACTTATATTGATTTGTCATGGCATCGTTCCCTGATAAATAAATTTAAAATTTCAACCCTTTGGGTTTGGCAAAAGATAACTTTGCGCAAACTTAACAATGTATTTTTGGATTCTTACCATTTTCTCCTCTTGAATATAAAAGATTTTGAATATGCTGAGACTGTTTTTTTTGCTTGTAATTAAAATGTCAAATTTCTGATACTAGTGATTTTTTTCTTTTTAAAAAAGCATTTATCTGTTACTTAATACTGTACATGTCTGTATTTGCTTAGGCAAATAGAGAAGTGCCTGCTTTTAAAATTTGCCTATAAGTGAATAAGTTAAATATATAAGCCTCAAATAGATATATCTTAATAAAATGGAATGTGAAAAAATTAAAGACAAACATATTCCCTAAGATTAAAAAAAAAACCAACTCAGCAGTTTGAAAGAGAGGCTTAAGGATGAAACTGTACATAGAGTGTCATAAAAGTCTCTGTTGAATGTCATATCTTCAGGCACAATTACCCTAGTCACACCAAGTGTTACTTCTTTCCAGCACTTGTCACATTACCCAGTTCTACTTTCTTTACACACTCATGGCCGTCAGAAAGCATTTTCTTTACTCATTTACTTGTTTTAATGTTCAAGGGTCCCTTTTAAAATGTCAGCTTGGTTATAGGAGGGGTTTTCCTTTCTTGTTCATTCCTATATCCCCAGCACCTAGAATAATACCTGGCATATGAAAAATGTTCAATAAATATCAGTGAAATAAATGATAATATTTTTCTTTGTTGTAATTTTCATTTAAAAAATCCAAGTCCATTTTAGTTGACTTTAGGTGTTTGTTTTTAATACCTGCATGTAGTGCTTTTAATATCCCCCTAAGCACTGCTTTCACTGCATCCTACAAGTTTTGATAAGTTCTATTGTCATTTTAGTTTAGTTCAAAATATTTTAAAATTGTTTTTGAGACTTTGTCTTTGATCATGGATTATTTGTGTGTTATTAGATTTTGAAATATTTGGGATTTTCCAGCTATCTTTCTGTTGTTGATTTCCAGTTTAGTTCTACTATTATCTGAGATAATTCATTTAGTGATTTCTG
The DNA here is from genome assembly GCF_011800145.1 of Mirounga leonina. Taxonomy (NCBI): domain Eukaryota; kingdom Metazoa; phylum Chordata; class Mammalia; order Carnivora; family Phocidae; genus Mirounga; species Mirounga leonina. Next base: position 13,842,778 of record NW_023270158.1, read on the forward strand.
TTTTTTAAAATACCTTAAGGTGTGTTTTATTGCCTAGAATGTGGTGTATCTTGATGAATGTTCCACGTGATCTTAAGATAAATGTGTATTCTGCTGTTTTTGGATGGAATATTCTATAATGTCAATGAGGTTGAAATGATTGATAGTGTCATTCAGATCATATATACCCTTACTGCTTTTACGCCTCATTGATGTATTAATTACTGACATAAGGGGTATCAGAGTGTCCAAATATAATAGTGAATTTGTTTATTTTTCCTTTCAGTTTTATCAGCTTTTCATTCTTGTATAGTTAGGATTGCATTGTGTTCTTGAGAAATTGACCCCTTTATCATTAATTAATGTACTTCTCTATTATAGATGTTCACCACATTTGGAAGATTTTGTTATCTGAAATTAATAATTAAAATTTCTAAAATTTAGTTTACAGATTCAGCTTTCTTTACAAGTGTTGGGCAGCCAGTAGTTTCTGATCTCTCCTTGCCTCTCTCAGTGTGGGATCTCTGTCCTATGAAAGAACTGAAGCAAGAGTAGTGAGGATGCCAGTAATCTTGATCTGTTGTACTTAGGGTAGAGTTTCTGTTTAATGGGGGAGGGATGAGTAGAAGAAAGGATTACTCCAACTTCTTAATTGTACAAACACTTTAGACTCTTCATCTTGGAATTGGAAGGAATGAGAAATGCTGGCAGCCTGCTCCTTCCAGTCAGATATAGTAACACTTGATTGGGAGCACTATTTTTTTGGCCATACCCACCTGTAATGGAGCTTTTCTCTAGCTGAGCTGGAGGAGAGAGTTGTGGGAATGATGGAACAGGTCATGGTTCAAATGTCATTGACTGTCAGTGTTGATACCATGTTTTAGTGTATTTTTTTGAAAGGATGTTTCTTTATTTGCTGTATTCCTTTAGGACACATTTCAGATACTTAAAATTTTTTTAAGAGTTTCAACAGTTTTTAGAGTTCCTCACACTGTCATTCCAGAAGTAGAATTCTTTTTCTTTTTATTAGTGTTAGCATGGTATATCTTTATTGTTATTCCTGTAATGTATGGCTCTTTATGTTTAAAGTGGATTGTTTATTGGAACATATACTTTTGTCTTTTTCATAAATCTACTCTAACAATCTTTTTTAATTGGTGCATTTTGACTATTCACATTTAAGAGTTAATTATTGAAAAAGTTGGATTAACATTCATATATTTGTAACTTCTATATATGTTGCATTTGTTCTTTTTTTCATTTTCTCTTTTTCTGCCTTTTCTCATTATAATTGAGCATTTATATGCTCTATTTTATCTCCTCTCTTAGCATATCAATTACCTCTTTTCAAAAAAATTTAGCTGTTTTCCTAGTGTTTGAAATACACATTTTTGTCTAGTTTGAGTCTACCATCAAATAACACTATACTTAGTCATGTGTAGTGCTGTTATTTATAAAGCGCATCCCAATTCTGTTCAACATCACTAGCCATCAGGGAAATAAAAATCAAAACCACAATGACCACAATGAGATACCATCTTACACCAGTTAGACTGGCAAAAATAAACAAGTCAGGAAACGACACATGTTGGTGAGGATGTGGAGAAAGGGGAACCCTCTTACACTGTTGGTGGGAATGCAAGCTGGTGCAGCCACTCTGGAAAACAGTATGGAGGTTCCTCAAAAAGTTGAAAATAGAACTATCCTACAACCCAGCAATTGCCCTACTAGGTATTTACCCCAAAGATACAGATGCAGTGAAAAGAAGGGGCACCTGCACCCCAGTGTTCATAGCAGCAATGTGCACAATAGCCAAACTGTGGAAGGAGCTGAGATGCCCTTCAACAGATGAATGGATAAAGAAGGTGTGGTTCATATATACAGTGGAGTATTACTCCGCCATCAGAAAGGATGAATACCTACCATTTACGTCGACATGGATGGAACTGGAGGGGATTATGCTAAGTGAAATAAGTCAAGCAGAGAAAGACAATTATATGGTTTCATTCATATATGGAACATAAGGAATAGTGCGGAGGACCACAGTGGAAGGGAGGGAAAACTGAAGGGGAAGAAATCAGAGAGGGAGCCAAACCATGAGAGACTCTGGACTCTGGGAAATGAACTGAGGGTTACAGAAGGGAGGGGGGTGGGGGGATGGGGTAACCGGCTGATGAGTATTAAGGAGGGCAAGTGTGGTGATGAGCACTGGGTGTTATACACAACTAATGAATCGTTGAACACTACATCAAAAACTATACTATATGTTGGCTAATTGAACATAATAAATAAAAAAACATAAAAAAATAAAATTGCCATATGGCCGTGCAATAAACAATATTTATATAGTAAAAAAAAAAAATGTATCCCAATTCTTACCTTACTTTTTTGACATTGTCATTTGTTTCACTTATCCTCAGGTTATAATCACCTAATAATTATTACTGTTATTAATTTAAACACTTAACAGTTTAGATCAGATAAGAATAAGACAAATAAAATATTTTACCTTTATTTATGTATTTGATGCTCTTTCTTTTTTCGTGTAGAACCCAGTTTCTGACCCATATTATTTTAGTTATTCCTGAAAAACTTTTTCTAATATTTCCTACAGGGAAGGTGTGCTGCAGTGAAATACCTCAGGTTTTTTTTTTGTCAGGGGAAAGACTTCAGTTCTCACTTAGTTTTGAAGGATAATTTCACTGGATAATGAATTCTAGTTTGGTGGCCTTTATTTTTCTTTTACTCCTTTAAATACTTCACTCTACTCTCTTTTTATTTGCATGGTATTTGATGAGAAGTGTATTGTAATTTTTGTCCTTGTTCCTATTAGGTACCCCCTCCCTGCCACCATGCCCCACCATGGTTTCTTTTAAGATTTTCTCTGGTTTTCTGCGGTTTGAATATGATATACCTGGACATAGCTTTTTAGATATTTGGTGTTCATTCAGTTTCCTGGACCTCTGATTTCATGTCTGTCACTAGTTTTGGATAATTCATGGTAATTACTACCTCAAATATTTATTCTGCTCCATCCTTTCCTTTTCCTTTTTCTTTCTGGTAATTCAATTACATGTTACCCATTTTGAAATTGTCCCTTAGTTCTTGAATGTTCTTTTTGTTTCATATTTTTTTCTCTTTGCATTTTAGTTTGGGAAGCTTTTATGGACTTGTCTTCGGGTTTAGTGATTCTTTCCTTGGCTTTGTCAAGCCTACTGATGAACTTGTTAAGGGCACACTTCATTTATATTATGGTGTTTCTGATTTCTAGTACCTCCATTTGATTATTTCTTAGAGTTTATATCTCTGTACTTATATTACTCATATCTTCTTGCCTTTGCTTACTTTTTTCTTTAGAGGCCTTAACATATTAATCATAGTTATTTAAAATTTCTCATGTGATAATTCCAGTGTCTGTGTCATATCTGAGTCCCATTCTGATTGCTGCTTTGTCTTTTTAGACTGCTTTTTTCCCCCTTGCCTCTTGGCATGCCTTATAACTTTTTGGTAAAAGCTGGAGATGTATCAGGTACTAGGACCTGAGTAAATAGGCTTTCTAATAGGAGGATTTATGTTAATCTGGGAAGTAGTTGGTGTGGGTGTGTAGTATTAGCTGTATCCATAGGTGCTGAAGGCTCCAAATTCCTCTGTCTAGACGTTTTTGTTTTCTGTGTTGTCTTTAGTTTTTACTAAGTATTCATTTTCAGAGAATGTCTCTCTTGTACTAGATCTTGTTGGTGTGGTGGGATGGTATGAGGATGGTATGAGTATGGAATGAGGATCATAATATTATGATTAAATCTCATTCTTTTATTGGGCCTGTTTGTCTAGGATGTTATCTTCATAATTGTTTCTCCATTGTGATAGATTCCCCCCACCCCTGTCCCCTACTGCCTTCCTTGGCTGCAGTGTTTCCATTCTGTTTCTTGGTTGTGTTTTATTTTTTCCCCTTATTTGACACAGGATTTCTAGAGAAGGCTAGAGTGGAAGAATGACCTTCCTTCAGCAGAGATAAGGCTCATAAAAATCTTTTCCTTGGAAAGTAGGCCTTCGTTATACAAAAGTTTCTGAACTTATTTCCTTTTTTTATTTTTTTAGAGATTTTATTTATTTATTTGAGAGAGAGAGAGAGAATGAGAGACAGAGAGCATGAGAGGGAGGAGGGTCAGAGGGAGAAGCAGACTCCCTGCCGAGCAGGAGCCCGATGCGGGACTTGATCCCTGGACTCCAGGATCATGACCTGAGCCGAAGGCAGTCGCTTAACCAACTGAGCCACCCAGGCGCCCCCTGAACTTATTTCCTAATGGTTATTCTTCTTCTTCCCATGTCAAGCCATGATGGGACATTTCTTGCATCTCTACTATAAGATTTATTAGGGAGTTTTTGCAGATAAAGCCCATATAAATTAGTGATTGATTGATTATGTTCAATTAGCCACTGTATAGTACATCATTAGTTTTTGATGTAGTGTTCAGTGATTCATTAGTTGCGTACAACACCCAGTGCTCATCCCAACACCTACCCTCTTTAGTACTCATCACCCAGTTACCCCATCCCCCCTACCCCCCTCCCCTCTGAAACCCTTAGTTTAATTTAGCCCATATAAATTTGGGAGGCCATGCAAGACTTTGGCCCTGAAGGAGTCTCTCACTTTTTTTTTTTGAGTTTTCATGTATTTTATTTTATTATTTTTCTTTTTTTTATTATGTTCAGTTAGCCTCACTTTTATTCCAGTCCATACTCAGCCTCCAGCAGTTAGTCGCAACTGCCATTTGAAGTGTTCCTACCAATTTATGGCCCCATTGGCTTCTGCTCCAAGTAAACCTATCTTGGCTGTGAGTTTCTGTACACCTGTCTCTCTAGAATTCAGGATGGCCGTCTGTCTTGCTCCCTCATTTCTTTGGCGGGTCCAAAAAAAGTCATTGATTTTCTCTTAGTCTAGCTTTTTCTTGTTGTACAGACAGGAGTGACAACTTCCAAACTTCTGTATGCAGGAGGTGAAACCAGAAGTCAAGTCTCTTTCAGTTGGATGTTGGATAGAGGAAGTTTTCATTTTTCAGGGTGCCACATGGAGCATTGTTTGTAGTTTTGGTTGGTTTTGTTTTGTTGTTTATTTTTGGAGTGGTTCTGCCATTTCAAGTCCAAAATGATTTTTTTTTTTTTTACCACTTTTCACTGTGTCACTCTGGACAAGAAAATTAATATTTTGGAACATTGTTTTCTACTTTGAATAAATTTTGGTTAAAGTGGTAACCTCTTATGATGGTGGTGAGAATTAAATGAGATATAGAACATAAATAGCATAGTTTGGCCGCTGTCACAAATAGGTACATAATCAATATACTAGTTTCCTCTCTAGTTATCTTTCACCACCTTCTCCCTGTGGATATACAGAGAAGTCTATTTGGCCTGGAGTTAAACATTCTATAGAGAACTTGTGGTGACATTTTGTTACATAGGAAGTTTTCTTTGAGGTACTGGCTTTCAACTGAAATACCCAATTACTGTAGGATCATACATGCTTTGTGGGAGTGGGCAAGGCTGCCACAAAATGCTCTTTCACACAGACCACAAAAGTTATTCAAAGCCAGCGAGGAAGTTACATAGTCCCATTTTTGTAATAATAGATTAATAATAGATATCACCCCCCTGGAAGTGGTTACTGAAACCAGTTGCCTCTCTTGGATCCATGGACACAGTTGTCAGGCCCTAGTCTGTAGCCTCTACATTGCTTTTTGTCTTATTTGTGTCATGAATCCTTTATACTGGCACCAAACTTTTGCATGTGCACTGCTGTCTGCTTCTGTCTCAGGCATCTGAAAGATGATTTGTGTACCATAATCTAGCTGTGATTCTTTCTTTGTTTTGTTGGCCAACACCAGTGATTGGATGCATGTCTTAGCCCTTGCAGTCTGCGTCTCAGCATTTGTAGACCACATCTTAAAGTTTGATCTAATATCCAGGATCCTTTGGCAGGATTTGCTCTTAGGACTTCAGTTCCATCCTTTTCTTTATAAACCATATATCTGATCACCAATCATCATCCTGACCAGCCTTATCTCATGTTTATTTAAGACCGAGTTTTAACCAAATTCCTGAAATTAAGGGAATAATAGTTTTCCAACTGAATTTTCAAATACATCATCTTTGTGAGTTTGTGTTTCAGTCTATAAATTAATTTCCACCAAAATATTTATGAAGCCAGGAACAGACAGCTATTGTTTCCTCTCCTCAGACTGCATCTTTTCTCTAATCCTCCAGTGTTTTCCTAATGCTGGAAGTGCTGTTTTCAAGAACACTATAAAAGAAATAGTAGTGTGGTGTATTATATTAGGTTTGTCTCTCATTTAGGTTGTGGCCTACTGGATAACATTTAATGAACCCCAAGAAAGTCTTCCTCTCCTTGGATTGTAGCCTCTTACATGGACTCAACAATGACTGGAATTTTGATATTACACTTTTATTCTTGAGGCCAAATGATTACTTCCTGTATCACACAGTTCTTGGAAGAGTGATGCTTTATATGAAGAGCAGTTTTGGAAGGAAGGACAGGAGGGAGAATGTGACTGTTGAATGGAGGAAGGGTGTTATGGAAATGGAGGAGTCAGTGGTTGGGCTAAAGGATGATGGAAAACACAGAACAAAAAACTAGTGAGCTTAAGAACAAACAATATCTTTTTCAAAATTAGCTTAGAGCTCTCAATTCAAGAGAAAACCTAAATTTGAAGCTCTCCTCCATCACTAGTTGTGAGGCTTTAGAAAAGCTGCTTAGACTCCATAGTCTAGTTTTCTTATACATGGATTAAGAGCAATAATAGTACATCTCTTAGAGAATTGTTGGTATACAAGTAAGGCATCTAGCATATTATCTGATACATATTCAGTGTTCAGTAAATATCAACTATTATGTTATTAACAATAATTCAATTATAAAGCCCAGTGTAAGGTATTGCATATCTAAACCCAAAATAATGTAGAGAAATTTATTCAATTTCATATATATGGAATTGAATCAGATAATTCTTCATGAAACTTAAAACTTCTTATCTGGTATTATAATGATGATAAAGAGATCAGCATTCTTTATATATACTCAGTGATGTTTCTCTAAATGTATTGTAAATGATGTTTGTGTAAGGAAGACACAGAAAAAATAAAATGTTTCTTATGACCTTATATCCTCCCACTCTATCACTTCTAAGGCCTTTGATACTGGATTGCATACACTGTAACCTTTGAGTCAGTAATCATGAACTCCTAATACCAGTTTATTTGCGGTGGGTCACCCATGTGTCAGACAGGTCTTTCAAGATGATGGATAGGAGAAGAGTGCTTAGAAGCCACCATACTGAAAGAACAACAGGTTACCATAATCTCTCAGAACAGCACTGAAAGGAGACTATTAGCAGAATCAACATAATATATAATGTGCTTAGAGACATCTCTAAACCAGTTGTATCACATACACCAAGCACAGGATACATAATTAAATGTAGATATTTACTGTGAAACAAGAGACATGTTGTCTTAAACCAGAATGTACAAAGTGGAAAAGATTTGGGGTTCATTTTGGTGCTGTTTTGAATATCCTTGTTTCAATGTTGTGCCTTTTTTTCCCCAAATGCATATTGCTAGTCATTGTATCTTAGGATTTAGGCAGGTAGCTAAATAATTTTCACAAGAGAGGTTCTCTAAGTCTCCTCTGGAAGATGACCTTTTTGTAATGTTGAACTGACATGTAACTGAATGATTGCGTGTCATTTTACTGGCAAACAATTTTCTGTTTCGGTGGGGAGAGTTTTAAGATCATTGGACTTATAAATGGTGACAGGACTGTGGGTCTAGATATGATTGATCAGTTTAGTAATGTACATAATTATCATGACTGCCTGAAAGCTCTAGGTACCTTTTCACTTTTGATCATGATTTCAACTGCTGATGCTTAAATTACAAATCAAATGGTAGGAAGATAAATCATGATGCCAGAGACATAGCTTAGTCATGCCAGGAAGCTTCAAATTGGGTTTTGTAAGGGGTGGTTCCAAACTGGAAAAGGTTTGTGAAAGAAAAGTTTTTACCTGTTTAGAATACACTTGAAGGCATAATTTTGGATTTACAAAACGTTAAGGACAAGGGGGTTGCTATTTTGGGAAGGCTTGTTTTTTGGATGTGGAGCCTTATGTTTTCACTCCTATGTGGAATTTAAGAAATAAACGAATAAAGGGAAAAAAAGAGTGAGTCAAACTGAAAAACAGACTTTTAACTCTAGAGAACAAACTGATGGTTACCAGAGGGGAGGTGGCTGGGGGGATGGGTGAAACAGGTGATGGGGATTAAGGAGGGCACTTGTGATGAGCACTGGGTCATGTAGGGAAGTGTTGAATCACTATATTGTACACCTGATACTAATATAACACTATGTTCACTAACTGGAACTTAAATAAAAACTTAGAGAAAGCCTTAAATTTTCCATTTTAAAGTATGATTAATATTCTTTGGGGAAACAAAAGTTTTAGAGCTTGAAGAGGTGTGTGACCTTAAGTGTGTAATTTGTAGCATAACCAAATTACGGGTATAGAAAACCACTATTTAATAGAATAAGTACTCTATATTGTAAAACTAGCCATAAGAATGGGCGTATTTCCCTAAGATAATTTCCCAAAATGAGGGGCAGAAACAAAAACTTTATTTTATTTATTTCATTAGTTGTATTTTATATGGGAATATATGGTTACTCATATATATGCTTCCATATGGGACTCCGGAAGTTGTTTAAGGCCTGACAGTTTCTGAGTCCTAGTTGAAGTTGATTGTTTCTCATATGATATAAGGGCTAATGATTTCTATCTTGGTTCTTAAGAATTCCTATATAAAGTAGGTTAATTTTCAAGTGTTTCATGGAATTTTTAAGTGATTGTAAGATTTACATTTAAGTTCCTGACCTAAACAAGACAATAGTCTGACTGGTTTCTTGAGCATGACCTCTAGCTTCTGAATTTCATTTATGCCCCCAGTAGTTTCTCTGGTTATAGACCAGGTATTTTTGAAACCTTTGAAGGTAAGACCAAGTATGTTCAAAGTTCCCATTGGGTTTATACGTAAGGATCAGTGGAACCCTTTAAAAATAGGTGTCATAGTTGTACTTGCCTGTGTTCTTGCTATTTACTCCAAAGCACCAGGAGCTCTGCAAAAACCATGAAAGCATACTACTGTATCACTGCCTGTCTGTGAAGTGCAGGTCTGTGCCACAAAGAAATCTGGACTTGTTCATCACCTTAAAACTGCTCCAATATTATACTATAAAACAAATCAATTATTCCCTTAAAGAGTATTGACTGAGAAAATGCAAACTTCTGCATCTTAGGATACTTTAATTCAAATATATATATATATATATTTTTTTTTTTAAGAATCTTGGTATGTCACATAATTTGAAATGTATCTTTTGTGTATGTAAGATGCCTAAGATATCATATCTGGAGCAAATGAATTTATTTCTTCTTGCTAATTAATGTTTTCTTCCTTTACTGAAGGATTTTTTGTGACTATCTGTATTATAACTAAAATTGTCCTGTAAAATATATTGTAAGCTTATTAAGACTTCCCCAAGTCTCTGTTAGCAAAGTGGCTAAAACAAATACAGCAATCTTAGGTAAGCTAAAGTGAAGTTTAAGCCAGACACATATTGTTATGAAGTCCAAATATTTTCAATAAACTATAGGAACCCATTGCTGACAAGAGATATTTTTAGTTGTAAATGTTTATGAAAGTTTTACAGTTATTTAAAATCCTATTCAGTTATATAAATAATGAATCATCATTGTAGAAAATTCTTAACAATTGTATAAGATTATCACTGTCCTCAGAAAAAGATGCAGAATTACTTGTTTAGGATAACTGCAGAGCCAAAATAAAATATATCTATTCCTAGGTTTTATATGTTCATTTATATGTGCATATGTAACAATAAGAACTGCATGCATTCGGGCACCTCAGTGGTCAGTTCGTTAAGTGTCAGATCTTGATTTCAGCTCAGGTCTTGATCTCAGGGTAATGAGATTGAGCCCCACTCCACATCCGGCTCCACACTCAGCATGGAGTCTACTTGTCCCTCTCCCTCCCCCTCTGCCCCTCCCTCCACTTGCTTGCTCTCTGGCTCTCTCAAATCAATCAATCCTAAAAGAACTGCATGCATTCTTTTCTGTTTTGGTACCTTAATAATTGCTCTGCATTTTTGTTAAATGTTTATGATTTACTAAATTTGATTTATACAAGGGAAAGGATTAAATTAGACTGTCTTTAATTAGATTTTGATTTCTTAGTTTTTCTTCCCATGGTTGAAGAACTCTTTTTGAGCAGGGAGGGTGGTAAAGGGAGAGGGGGAGAGAGAATCTTAAGCAGGCTCCTTGCTTAAGTGGGGTTTGATTTCACAGCCCTGAGATCGTGACCTGAGCTGAAATCAAGAATCAGATGCTTAACTGACTGAGCCGCCCAAGCACCCTGAAAACTTTTGCTCTGTATTTACCTTTGGACTTAACACGTAAACATAGTAATATAGATTCTATATTTAAATATGAAACTTGAATGGAATTAAGGTACTTTATCAGTAGGTGGTTTGTATTTGATAAAATACTGCCTACTCAAATTATACTCATGTATAATCATAGTATAAACAGAATGACTTAGCACAATTTATGAAAATATTAAACAGTTTTGGGATTGTGTTTTTATTTTGCTCATATGGATAGTTTATTCTGCCATGGAATCAGAGGATTTTGTCACTGACATATCATCGATACATATACAATTAAATGATTAGTTCTGGAAATGACCCTTGGGATAAACTATACCTGTCCCTTTCTTATCGTTGAGGAAACTGATGCCTGTGGTGAGGAAGTGACTTATTTAATGGTATGCAGTGAATTGGTTACAGAGCCTGGATTAAAATTGACTACTACTTTGTATGTTTTCCCCTACTTCAGTGTTACTGATAAATATCATCTAGTGCAGTATTGAGTTCCACCACTCACTGCTTGATCCAGCTGCTTTGTGATTCAAATAGCAACAAAACATGATCTCACGGGCTAATAGAAACAGTAAACGTATGTATTAGGGTTTTTGTCAAGAAAACAAAAGCCACTGCAGGTTTTGCAAGCTGGAGGGGTTTCAACTCAAGGAACTGGAGGACTGTACAACCATTGGAAGGATTGAAGAAAGGTCAAGGAAGCTACTCTCTGAGTTTACAAAATGAGAACATGGGATGGGAGGGAAACCAATGCTGGTTATTTATGCACCTTAGCAGGTGACTCACAGGAGGAGCTCAGTCAGGAGCCGCTGTAGACTTAACATCTGCCATCTGATTTTGCTGCAGCTGGCGTGGAAAGTAATGGCCCATCCTTGTCTTCAACCCCCTAATAAAGTGCAAATGTCTCTAATTGGCCAAAACAACCCTGGAACATAGAGGGAAAGGGTGTCATGATGCTCAGTTGATGGTAGACAACACATAATGTAACACAAAAAAGATGATGTTCAAAGCACAGAAAGGTCAGGAAAAGATTAAAAATGAAATATGGCTAAAGCCCATGTCGTATCTTGTTTTAAAATTTGGGACTAATTGAGACATTTTAACCTGACTGAAAACAAAACAGGAAGGGATAGGTATTTACTGTAACTTAGATGTAAGGAATACATGTGTATGTATACATGTAAAGTGAGAGAAATCCCAGTGTATTTATTAGTGTTCATGGGGTGTTTTTCTTCTGAAAATGTTGGATTTTTTTTAAAAAATGAAGACTAGCTATTGTAACATTCACAGGTTCAGGGGGGTTAGAATGGACATATTTGTAGGGCCATTATTCAGCCTGCTACAAAACTTGGAGTTTTAATACCATTCTCTAAACTTGCAAAGTCCTTTAGGTTTCCCAAAGATAGAAATTTCTCAGGGGGCTAGTACCTGTAGACAGTGTTATGAATGTACATAGAAATCAGACCTATATGATAAAGCAGTGTATTGTAATATGGATTATTCTGACTCAGGACATTTTCCCTAGGCAAAATGAAACAATTTTTTTCCTTTGCAAGCTACGTTACCAAGATATTTCCCAGCCTTGCTTTATCTCTTAAGTCTCACCATACCCCTGGCTTTCTTAGGCCTCAGGATAAGGTAATTGATGGGTTGTGCATCTGAAGATGACATGTGCCATGGGATGGGGGCCAGAAATTGGGTGAAGTTTAGTGATAGGAGGCATTTCTTTCACATTGTATCAGTTAGCATGCTTTTAATCAAAAGAAACAGAAAATCCAAATCAAACTGGCTTAAATTATGACAGAAATGAATAGATTTATTTTTAACCAAAATGCACAGATGTAGGGGAAGCTTTAAGCATGGTTCATAATTTAAGCCAAAGGTTTTGATAGCATTAGGTCTTCAGCTTTATTTGTCTCTGATTGTGTTGGCTCTGTTCCCTGCTTCCCCCTCCCACCATCCATTCAGTTTGTTTTGTGATAATACAGGATTCACTTGGAAGATAACAAATTGTATGCCAAAAGAGTTCCTTCAAACAGCTCCTCATCATGCACATAAAAGCACCTCCTTAAGACAGACTCATCGAGTCTCATAGTACCTTGTCTAAACTTTCCTTAATTCCCTTATATTAAATCTGATGCTCATTCTCTGTGTCCACATTGATAATGACCTGTTAGATTAGGGGCTAGGAAACTGTAACCCATGTGGCAGAAGAACATGTAACCCACAGCCAATTTTGGTGCAGCCCATGAGGTTTTTATGTTTCTCAGAGCATTGTAGAAAAAAAAAGAATATGCAATGCAGACCTTGTGTGGCCCACAAATCCTAAAATATAGACTGTTGTGCCCTTTGTAGCAAAAAATTGCCAACCTCTGTGTTAGATGGTTACGTGGTGCAAGAAATTGTCTTCTTGACACATTCCTGTTGTATATATTGCAATTCTTTCCACATAGCACTCTCATCTTTATTTTTATTTTTTTTTTTAAAAATTTTAAAGGTTTTATTTGCCAGAGAGAGAGAGAGAGATACAGACAGAGACAGAGAGAGAGAGCACACACAAGTGGAGGAGGGGTAGAGGGAGAAGCAGGCTCCCCGCTAAGTAAGGAGCCTGATGTGGGACTCGATCCCAGGATTCTGGGATCATGACCTGAGCTGAAGGAAGACGCTTAACCAACTGAGCCACCCAGGCATCCCTAGCACTCTCATCTTTAAACACTTCTTCTCATCTACCCTTTAGGTCATGTTTTCCTCTTTTATTTGAGGAAATAAGTATTTATTAATTTAGGAGAGCGAAGACTCGGAGGAGAGGGTTGGTGGAGAGAGAGGAAATGAAAATTCCCACCAGTAAAGGGATGTGAGAACTAAAAGAACCTTAGAGAGTACTCTGTTCTACTGCATCCGGTCACAGAAAAGGAAGTAAGGCCCAGGATGGAAGGAGTTTGCCCCAGATCAAAGTCAGCTGGCAAGTCTTAGCAGGGACCTGCATCATCATCCAGTACTACTTCAACCAACTCCTATTACTCTTGGGATGCTGCATCTTTGACTTACATCCAACTCACACATACACTCAGCTGTTGTAATCCATGCCAGGACTGTCTTGGACTGTGTTTCACCTAAGGGGGTTTCCCAGCAGTCCACACTCACTGCTGGAAAGAGCTATGGAGAACTTTCTTAAAGGGACTTCCTCTTTCACCATGCTTTTTTTTTTTTCTTTAGTTCACCTCATAACTCTTGAGTTTTCCCTGGTCCTCTAAGCTATGTCTTTGTTTTTCCTCAGTTCTATATATTCCAGTAGCCATAGCTTCATTTAGACATCATTGGCTGATTTCTAAGATGTCTTGGTGTAGTATTCCCTCATTTATTTAATTGATTAAAGGTGGTGACAAAAAGATGTACTGAATAATGAATGCAACTTGTTTACTCAGAGATTGCCAATGCCCTGTTAAAGTCCTTAAAAGTTTTCTCAGATCTCATTCTCCTTTAACTCTCTCTTTAATTCCATTAACCAGCTCCCCAATTATATGTGCCATGACACCTGCATCTCTAACTTGCCGTCTAATTTTCCTGATAATTGATTTCCCCTTCCTTTGGTTCTCACTCCTGCTTCCACTCCTAAGTATGGGTAGTCTGAATGTATTAGTCTCCTATTGCTGCTGTGGCACATTATCGCAAACTTAGTGGCTTTGAACAACACAAATCTATTATCTTTTTCTCAGGGACTAGAAGTGCAAAATGGGTCTTACAGGCTAAAATCAGGGTGTCAGGAGAGCTGTGTTCCTTCTGGAAGCTTTAGGGAGAATCTGTTGCCTTGCCTTTTGCAGCATCTACAGGCTACCTCCATGCCTTGCCTCATGGTCTTGTCCTCCATCTTCGAAGTGCAGCACTCCAGCCTCTGCTTCTGTCATCACATGTCCTCTTTTGGACTTTGACCCTATTATTTCATTCTTGGCAGGACCCTTGTGATCACATTGGACCCACCAGAATAATTGAGAATAATCTTCCCATCTCAGGTTTCTTAATCACTATGCAAAGTCCCTTTTGCCATATAAGGTAAAATTTCACAGCTTCCTAGAATTAGGATGTGGGTGTCTTTAGGGGTTATTCTTCTGCTTACTGTGTTTAGGTTTCCACCATAAGATCTCAGCTCCATTTGCTTTGTCAGTCTTAGGGGCACTCTCTGCCTCTTAAAAAAATGTAAATTATCTTCCAAAAGTATGACTGAATTCTTACATCTCAAATTCATTACCTGCAAAACTATTCAAATCTATACATACTTTATACATACTTCATTTTACCTGCATCTCAATATCAGCTCATATTGCCTCTTGAGTGGATTCCATTTAAATAATATCCTGTGGCCCCTGATATAATTGTCTGGACTACCAGCATACTCTGAAAGAGTAGCCTAAATTATCTTCCTTTGTGTTGTGTTTTATATCCCTTTGTAGTATCCTTTTTTCCCCACCACCTAGGGGAATACACATCCTGCCCAGATTTTTACCTCCTGAGTTCTGCCCCCATGTTTTGTTTATAGATAGTACTCAATAATAGTATTACCATGATCTTATTTAAATTACAGTATACTACAAGGCTACATTGACTTCAGACATGTGTTGAAGGATTCAAATCGCTGCCAGCAAACTATACCTGAATGACTGTCTCCTGAAGTTTTCCATTGGGGGATTTTTCTTCTAATCTTAGCAACCATCTTTTGACATACCCTGTGTATTGTTTTTGAAATGACAATCAAGGCTAGGTTGGATAGATGAAGTAACTCTGGGTAATTGATGCAATTTTCTTTCTTTGTGTATTCATTGATTACATCCATGTTAACTGAGCAGCTCTGTGCCAAGTATTATGTAGGAGATAAAGATGTATATGCTGAGGTGGTTATCTTCTAAAAGCTTTCAGGAGGATAGGTTCCACTGGGACTCCACAACTACACAACTGTAGAACTCTAGCCTTTAGCATGTTTATGAAAACTCTTGGACGCCATTAACACAGTATGTGACTGAACCCAGTTCCCTAACTACTAAAAATGCTTTTGTGAGGCCAGTAAGAACTTGATGTATGTCAGGATAGTTCTTTACAAATCTTCTTGTATTTGGTTTTTATCAGAAATGAAGTTGCCATCAGAAGGCATGTTTCTCTCTCGCTATAAGGTAGTCCTCTCAGTAGAAATTTTGACCAGGCTTTACTTTTGATGGAGAAAGGCACAATAGCATGGGAGCTGGCAGAACTTTCTCTAAAGATGTTCAGTATAGCAGTATTACCATGATACTTGTAGTAATAGTCAAAAGTTGAGGAAATTAACTGCCCCTCACATTTGAATATCTATGTAAGTTTTGGAATATGCCATTTCTTGTGGTGCTGATAGATAAATAAATCACTGATTCCCAAAACTTCATAGTTACCTGTGTCAGTCACTTTTTCTTTCACTGTTAAGGAACAACATTTTACTGTTTACACTCAAGAGGGTAAGTTGTAACTGTGGTACCATTTCATTTGAAAGCATATACCAGCATATTTAGGAATCTTAACATTTGAATATATGATATGTATTCAAATAAATAAAGCCTCAGATATTGAAAATGTACTTCTGAATAACCATGCTGGCTTTCTGATAATCCGTAAATAATAACTGTACTAGTATTAGTGTACACTTTTGCATACAATAGCACTGAGTTCATGAGATTTATTTGCATTCCTATAAACCTATGGACATTTCAAAAATTACTTATAAAGTTTCTGAATTGGTAAGACTCTAAAATGAGTGACATAGATTTTATATAGCATGACATTTGAATTTCAACTTTTCTCAGTACTGGTACTGTGTTCCATCCTGGAGGAAAAACCAGAGAAATGCTGAGGGGAGAGTGAGTTTGCATATATACAGGCACAAATCACCAGTATTGAACTGTCCTCAAAATCACCACTAAAATTTATTGGCTTAAAATTTTTCTACATGCTTAAGAATGTACAATGTTCAGAATGTAGAATCTTACTTGATTTGTCAGATGCAAAAATACCTTATTATGTCCATTCACTTATTAAAGAATATTCATATCATTTTGGCTAACTGTGTATGGTTGATGTATTTCATGTGCAAATATGAAACAAGTGAGCTTAGAGTAAACTCTAAGAATAACCATTGGTCAACTAAAATGTGAACTTCAATTTCTATCTTCTCATGTAGTTTAACTTTAAAGGATTTAATATAAGTATGAATTTCTTATTGAATTGATACTCTAGACCAGTGTTCACCTCTGGAAGTACAAAGGTTAAAAAAAAAGTTATTTGCCCTCAGGAAACAGAGAGTGAGGGGAGCTATGGACAAATAAAAGAAACTTGCTATTCACAGGACAAATTCTGTCAAAGGTGATGTGTGGTTACTGTGGCTACAAAATTATATCAGGGGAGCATTTAATCTGGATTTCCTTTTTGATCAGATGAAATATCACTTAATTTTTTTAAACTCAAGTGTATTTGCTATTTAATAAATGATCATTGTCTATATGTAAGATAGGTATTACACAAAATACATGTGAAGTTCTTGGACACACTGTGTCTGTGTGTATTTGATGTTATATTTTGTACATAGACATTATACATAAAGCATTACATTATACCATGTTGATGTAGGCTGTTAGTACATGGAGTATCCACATTTTAGCCTCCCAGACCTACTCAGAAGTTGACTTAACTTTTGAGATGAACAGTCGTTTTTGAGACTCTGCCACTCCTTTGCAACAAAGATGTCCTGATTTTTGTGATTATCTCGCACACAATCAATACCTCAGTGACAGAGTGGCCTTCATGGAAAGGTTACATCATATTTAAAAATTTGACATTACCAGGTCAGATTCATAAGATCACAGAGCCAAATTCTTCAGGGGAGTAACTCTGCTCATTCTGCAACCCTCTACCAGTAGCAACAGTACTCTTGAGACTAGATACTATATTGCTATTGTAGGCATGGATATTTCAGCCCTTTTAGTAGTGGAGACAAGATGACCATAATCATCATAGTAGAGCAGTGGGGATAGGGAGAGAGAGCTGGTATATTTTGCATGACAAATTTCTTTGCATATTCAGGTGGTTTGAGAGGCAGCCCAATTATAAGAAGCAGGTCTGGGTCCTAAATTTGCTGAGAAGATCATTAATTATCTGTGTAAATGTTGGAGAAGAGTAGTGTGGATAATTAAATTGAATTTATTTGGACACAGGCAGTTTTTACATTGGCTGTTGAAGTTGCTATTTGAGCAAAATAAAAAAAAAAAATCACTAATTAGGACACTTTCTAAGATTTTTACATGCACCGCACTTCTATTCTCAACAGAAATATATTTGGAGCATAAATGTTTTATTTAGCTACATATTTTCAATTAATGACCTCACTTTCTTAAATTCCTAAATATTGTCTACAAACCTGAATTAATCTCCTTTTAAACTAGATTTATAAGCTGAAAGCATAAGAGCTATATATAGGAAATTTTGTTGGCTTTTTATTCTTAAGTCTAATCAGGACTAGATTAGACTATGTTGAGTGTTCACTCATTTTGAAAGATCAGGGATGGTACCAAAAATAGAATATTTCCAAATAACACATTTAAAATGAAATAGGAAGAGATTTTCATGTAGGCTACGAAAAGGTTTTCTTCTGACTTGATTAGTTTATTTTCTCATTCATATAAAGAACTCCCAAGTGTCTTGATCTTTTTTCTGAAATTTGAACAATTAAATTTTACCTTCATGTACAGTGGCTTTGAAGAGGATTTGTATATGTGGAAGCTATTTGTACATTTAATTAACTTTTCCTGTCAGCAGTATTGAAAAATTTTATTCATTTATTAGTACTTGCAGCAAAGATGAAGTTAGAGAAATAATTAAGATGTGGGTTGTTTTGCTCTCCTACAAATATTGAATATCATTAACATTTTAGTATCTCTTCTGTTAGCTTAATTAAGAGTTGAATTATTTTAAGCAACAGTTGTATGTTTTAGTAGTTTCAGAAGTTTAATCTACCTATAAAATACATTTTTCTTTTCATGTACTGCCTCACATTGTTTTCTGTAATATCATCTTTATGTGTACAGCTTGTTTCTCTCTGACACTATAATTTTGCAAAGAGCTTGCAAGCTTCCAATATTTATGTATCTTCACCGATTCATTCTTCTGTATTGGCCTGTGACTAGATCCTAGATTGGCTTGTACACTTAATAATTATTTAGCTGCTGTTAGAGTTGCATCCCAGTTCCATTATTCTAAATTGAGAGTTAGAATTAGTCATTGCACACCACTAGCCATTGCAGACCACTAGCCAATGAGTTCATGCAAGGAGATCAAAGTCAGCGTTTAGTGTGAGGAAATTAAACATGAACTAGCACTGTTAGATAAGATTCTAGTATCTGAACATCAGTCCTTATAAACATCATTTCCCATCACAGTGAATTATCTAATATTGCCTGTGGATGGATGCTTTTATCATTTCAAGTAGTTCTTTAGTATAACACTTTCCAGCACTATAAAATACTTAAGAACGTGAAAAGCCTCTTTCCATGTGTCTTCTGAAGAAATGTCTTTTCAAATCCTTTGCCCATGTTTAAATTGGGTTGACTTGAAATATTTTTTAAAGTATATTCTAGGTATAAGTCCCTTATCACAAATGTGTTTTACAAATATTTTCTCTCAATATGTGGGTTTTCTTTTACTTGATGGTGTCCATTGAAGGATATAAGCTTTTAATTTTGATGATGCCCAATTTATCCATTTTTCTTTTGTTGTTCATGCTTTTTTGGTGTCATGTGAGGAACCATTTCCTAACCCAGTATTTTTGAAGATTTATGCCTGTATTTTCTAGTATGAGTTTTATAGTTTTAGTTTTACATTTATGTGTTTTATCCATTTGTAGTTAACTTTTTTGTATGTGATTTAATCTAGAAATTCAACATCATTCTTTTGCATGTGGATATCCGGTTGTTCCCAGACCATTTGTTGAAAATACTTATTTTATTTTATATATATATATATACACACACACACACACAGCATATAGTTAGCCAGCATATAGTACATTGTAAGTTTTTGTTGTAGTGTTCAACGATTCATTAGTTGTATATTTTGTTTTCTCATTGAATTGTCACGGTGCCCTTGTCACAGATCATCTAACTAAATCTGAGAGTTTAAGTTAGGATTCTCATTTCCCTTCCATTGATCTGAATGTCTAGTCTTATGCACTATCACACTCTCTTGATTATTGAAGATTTCCAGTTTGATTTTCCACATGTATTTTACGCACAGTTTGTCAATTTCTGCAAAAAAGGAAACTAAGATTTTGGTAGCATTTGCTTTGAATCTGTAGATTAAATTAGGAAGTATTGTCATCTTGACAATGTTTAATCTTTGGATCCATGAACATTGGATATCTTCCCATTTATTTAGGTCTTCTTTAATTTCTTTCAAGAATATTTTATACTTTTCAACATATAAGTCTTGCACTTATTTTGTGAAGTTTATTTCTAAGTGTTTTATTAATTTTGATGCTTTTGTAAATGGAATTGTTCTATTTCATTTTCAGATTGCTCATTACGTGTATAGAATTCGAATTGGTTGTTGTATATTGATTTTTGAATCCTGCACCCTTGCTGAATTTATTATTTCTAATAGGCTTTTTCCTACATGTGAAGATGTCTTAAGATTTTCTTTATATAAAATCATGTCATCTACAAATTGTGGTAGTTTTTTTTCTTATTTCTTTTCATTCTGGGTGCCTTTTATTTTCTTGCCTAATTTCCTTAGCTAGGGTCTGTGTTACAATGTTGAATAGAAACTGCAAGAGTGGAAATTCTTGTCTCCTTTCTGATCAAGGGGAAAGCATCCAGTCCTTTACCATTTAATATGATGTTAGCTTTGAGTTTCTGATAGATGCTTTTTATTTGGTTGAAGCAGTATTCTATTCCTAAGTCATTGAATTTTTTTCATGAAAGGTATTGGATTAAAAATTTTTTTCTTTATCAATTGAAGTGGTCATGTGATTTTGGTCCTTTATTAATAAGGTGTACATTGATTTTTGGATATTAAACTAGCCTTGATTTCCTGGGAAATATACCAGTTTTTAGTGGTGTATAATTCTTTTTATATGCTGCTGGATTTGATTTCCTATTATTTTCTTGAGGTTGTTTGCATTTATATATGTAAGAGATATTAATCAGTAGCTTTCATTTATTAGGATTTCTTTGTCTGGTTTTGGTATTAGGGTAATCAGGGTATCAGAATGAAATGGGAAGTGTTTCATTCTTTTCCATTTTCTGGAAGAGTCTGTGAAGGATTGGTATTAATTTTTCATTAAATATGTAGTAGAATTTACCAGTGTGCCTGAGAATTTCTTTGTGGAAAGTTTTGAATTACTAATTCAATGTCTTTGTTATAGGTCATTGAATGTTTCCATTTATTTTGAGTCAGTTTCAGTCACTTGTGTCATATGGGGAGTTTCACTATTTCAATTGTTTTTCATTGTTACTCTGTACATTTTGGAGTATCTTCTTGGTGGTTGCCATGGGTATTACAATTAACATATTAGAACAGTTTTATCTTGGATTAATATCAATTGTATATAAAACTTGGCTTCAGTCTGGGTCTTTTCTCCTCCACTCTTTGTGCTTTATTGTCATACAAATTACCTTTTTATTCCTTATGAGCCTATCAACACATTTTTGTAATTAATGCATTATGCAGCTTTCTAAATTTTAATTGAAATGGGAGAAGAAAAGTGTGACAAGTGAAAATACACTTAAACTCTCCATTATACTCACCTATGTAGCTATCTTTAATAGTGGTTCTTTAATTCGTCATGTGGATTTGAATTATGGTCTGTTGTCCTTTTACTTTAGCCTAAAGGTCTTACTTTAGTATTCTTGTTGGGCAGATCTGCTAGTGACAAGTTATTTCAGTTTTTATTTATCTAGGAATGTCTTGATTTCTCATTTATTTTTATTTTTATTTTCTTTTTTATTATTTTAATCACCATACATTACATCATTAGTTTTTGATGTAGTGTTCCATGATTCATTGTTTGCGTATAACACCCAGTGCTCCATGCAGAATGTGCCCTCTTTAATACCCATCACCAGGCTAACCCATCCTCCCACTCCCCTCCCCTCTAGAACCCTCAGTTTGTTTTTCAGAGTCCATCGTCCCTCATGGTTTGTCTCCCCCTCCAATTTCCTCCCCTTCATTCTTCCCCTCCTGCTATCTTCTTCTTCTTCTTCTTTTTTTTTTTTTTAACATATAATGTATTATTTGTTTCAGAGGTACAGATCTGTGATTCAACAGTCTTGCACAATTCATAGCACTCACCATAGCACATACCCTCCCCAATGTCTATCACCCAGCCGCCCCATCTCTCCCACCCCCCCACTCCAGCAACCCTCAGTTTGTTTCCTGAGATTAAGAATTATTTTCAAAGGATTGTTTTGCTGGATATAGAATTCTTGGTTGGCTTTCTTTGACTTTTAGCATCTTGAATATTTCGTCTCACTACCTTCTGACTTAATTGATTTCTGATGTGAAGTCAGCTGTTAATTTTGTTTGCACACCTTTGTATGTGATAGTCATTTTTCACTTGCTACTTTCAGAATTCTTTATTTGTGCTAGAATTTTGGCAGTTTTACTAACAGGTGTCTAGGTGTGTATATCTTTGAGTTTATTATTGTTGCAATTTGTAGATTAGTGTTTTTCACCATTATTTCTGAAAATATTCTACTGAAATCTCTGCTTGGTTAGCATTTTGGTCAGCTAGTGTTTGGACAGAAATTAAAAAAAAAAATGCTTTGAACTAGTAGGTCTCCAAACAAGTGGTTCTATGTGCATGTTGAAGTGTACCTTCAACACTGTGACATTTGAAAGCTCTGGCTTAGCCTTTACTTACTGCTTGTGCAGAAGCTCAAGTCACCCAGAGGTGAGAGATTAGGGCTCTGCCAGGTCTTTTTTCATCATGCACACAGCCCTGCACATGCACGTGGTCACTTAATTCCCCAGAAATATGTCGTGGCTTTTCAAAGCTGCCTATGGCTATCTTATTCCCCATATTTTACATTTAAGTGTTTTGGCTGCCTTCTTGTTTGTCCCATCTTGTTTCACCACCTCATGAATCTGAGATATTAAGCTGTTGCTGCTGATTATTTTTGCAAAATGCCCTTGGGGTAGCACTGTCCTCACTGAGCAAGTTCTGAGGTCAAATAAGGAAAAGTCCTTGAATGTGGCTTTTTAAAGGAGCTGCAAGACACCTCACATAGTGATTTTTTGTTTGTTTGTTTTTTGTTTGTTTGTTTTTTTGTTTGTTTTTTGAGATGGAGCTTCGCCTTTCACTGGCTGCTAGGCTACTGTTTTTTTCAAGGGTAACACAGAACTGGGAAGAAGGAAATGGGACTAGAGATAGTAGAAATGCCACAAAACTCACAGAACTTACTGAGACTCAGTTATTTTTCTTGAATAAACACGCTTCAGATCATTGCTAGCTTTTGGTTAATATTCAGAGCTCTGGAAAAGTTGATTTGGATAGTTTTCTCCAGTGTTCTTTTTACTTTCATGGAAGAGTGGATTTCCAGAGGTTGATACTCTACCATTCAGGAGGTGCTTCTCATTTGAATATTTTTATTTTCTTAATGATTCAACATTTTGAACAATTTATCACCTTACTTAATTTTAAAAACCTGTTAGTGCTTTAAGGTTTTTTTTTTTTTTTTTAATTTCAGTACATTGATATACTGTTAAAAGCTTAAGTCTTGGGATGCCTGGGTAGCTCAGTTGGTTAAGTGTCAGACTCTTGATTTCAGCTCAGGTCATGATCTCCAGGTTGTGAGATTGGGCCCTGTGTTAGGCTCCATGCTCAGCATGGAGTCTGCTTGAGATTCTCTCTCTCCCTCTCTCCCTCCCCTGCTTTCACTCTCTCTCTTTCTCTAAAATTAATAAATCTTTTTTTCAAGAAAACTTAAGACTTAATTATTTGAAGAAATACATTTGCTGATTGTTTTCTTGTACTTAATACATTGTAACATAAAGATTTGCAGTTTCTGTAAACACTCTTTTCAGAATCCTGTTAAGATAGTTATTCGTTTGGTCATGAAAGCTGTTTCTTTCCAAAATTAAACATCTGTTGTCATTCAATAAAAATGAATTAGAAATAGAAGATCTGAAAAAAATCTTCCAATTTCATCTGAACCTAAGAAGTCTAAATTGGAAATATTTTGGAAACATAGGATTTTATGACAGTAAACTCTACAGTAAGTTATCTTTACTTAGAAAACAAGTAATCTGATTTATTTTTTTCTGTACTCTATTTTAGAGAATTAAAATCAGTCAAAAGCTTTATAATTTTATCCTTGTATTCAAAATAACTTCTAGCATATGCCTTTTTTTTTTTTAAAGATTTTATTTATTTATTTGACAGAGAGACAGCGAGAGCAGGAACACAAGCAGGGGGAGTGGGAGAGGGAGAAGCAGGCTTCCTGCCAATCAGGGAGCCCGATGTGGGGACTCGATCCCAGGACCCTGGGATCATGACCTGAGCCAAAGGCAGACGCTTAATGACTGAGCCACCTAGGCGCCCAGCATATGCCTTTAGATCAATACCAATTCAGTCTAGGTAACTGTATATTAAGATGCCATTTTCTTCACAGTCCCCATAATACTTTCAAAATTTTAAAGGTTTAACTCCACTCCACGGAGTTCTAATACAACTTATAACTTAATATCTGGTAGCAGGTTGATAGAGAAAGCAATGGGTCTTTTCCCTGATACTTCATGTAAGCAACTAAGAGAAATAGGCCCTGATGAAAAGCTTACTTGTGACATTTATGTAATATAGTGAGATTAAGGAAATTTTGGTTTTGTGGATTCAAATATTTATAATTCTAAAAATCCATTTATGTTAATATTAAGTTGGCATTTTCAGGAACATGCAGTCAGTATTTAATGTAATAATCACTTTCTACATATTTTTTTGGAAACTTGATCAACCTTATTAATAATTAGGGAAATGAAAACTAAAAACAAAGATGCCATTTGATACTCATAAGACTGGCAAAAAATTTTTATATTTACTTCTGATTTTGGTTAGTCACTAGACTACAAAAGGAAGCACACACAGAAAATCTAAACCATTCCCTGTCCTATATGCATAGGTTGGAGAATTCCAGTAACAATCAGGTTCCATGTAGGCAAGTTCCACATCTACTGTACTATATTTTGTGGTTACAAATGTCAAGAAATCAGACATTTTTCTCCTGGTCATTCTAGAGCTGAAAAGCTTTCTGTTGTTGTGGGAATATTTTGATTTCTGAATTTGTTTTGCTCAGGTTAGGACAGTAGTCAACCTGAAAATGATTTCTCATATTCATTCAGCCTATCAAATTTTTCTGAGCTTGAGATCAGTTCAGCAATTCATGTGTATGTGAGAAGGACATTCTGCCAGTCCATTGAAGACTTGGGAGATTCTTTTTGCTAATCAATACATGGTCTGGGGGCTTAGCATATTAGCAGTAGGAGAATCCCTTGTAAGCCCCCCAACTTTCCACAGCCCCTACCTCCTGCTTGCTTTGTGTGTGGAAGCTTCAGCAGAAGAGTTGTCACAGACAAGTTTACCAAAATCCCTGAATCAATGATTTTAGAAAAGGAGCCCCAACAATAACCAGAAAGGGCAGTGGAATCTTCATGGGAGTTCAAGCTCCATTTTTTTTTCTTTCTACTTTTTGACCCCCCTTCATCCATGTTTACACTCCCTACCACCTCCCTCTGGCAACCACCAATCTATTCTCTGTGTCTATGATTTTTCATTTTTTAAAGGTTTCTCAGATCATACAGTAATTGTCTTTGACTTATTTAGGTCCATTCATGTTGTCATAGAGGGCGAGATTTCATTCTTGTGTGTATCTTTATTTATTTTTTCATCCACAATTTCTTTATTCATCCGTCAGTGGATGTTTAGTTTGTTTCTTTATCTAGGCAATTGTAAATAATGCTACAATGAAGATGAGCATGCATATAACTTTTTGAGTTAGTGTTTTTGCTTTCTTTGGATAAATACCCAGAAGTGGAGTTGCTGGATCATAAAGTAGTTGTATTTTTAACTTGTTGAGGAACCTCCATACTGTATACTCCATACTTCATTTAAAATGTGTTTATGTTAATATTAAGTGGGTGTTTTCAGGAAAATGCAGCAAGTATTTAATGTATTAATCACCTTTTAAATTCTTGTATTGAGGTGAAGTTTTCTAATTATGAAAGGTAGATCTTAACTAAATGATTTTTCTAGTTTTACGAACTCTACTGCTCACATCCTAATCAAGAGATTACATTTCTGTGACTCCACATCTTTCCCTCATGTCTCTTCCAGCCAATTCCTACATACCAAAGGTAGCCTATATTCTAAGTTCTATAACTATTGATGAATTTTCACTGTTATTGATCTTCATATAAATAGAATTATACAGTAGCTAGTCTTATATGTCTGGCTTCTTTTTCTCAGTGTGGTGTTTTGGAAATTCATCTGTGCTGTTGTGTATGTCAGTCATTGATTTATTTTTTTGTTTTAGTTTTTTCAACATAAATACCTAGCTACTTTTTATTCATCCTCTTCAAATGCAAATTCTCTTTGTGTGTGTGTGTGGGTGTTCCATGTTTGGGTGTATAATAAAGTCTGGCTATGGTTTCTCAGAAGGGACATGAAGTAGGAAAGAAGGCGTACTTAAAATTCTGTAAAAAGTTGTTACATGTGTTCATTATGTATTAATAGATATACATACACTACACATTTAATAAGAATAATAGAATAATGGTGGTTAACATTTGAGTGTTCACTTGTGCTAGGCCCTTTCCTAAGTACTACACACGTTTTACCCCATTTACTCCTAGCAACAGTTTTCTGAAGTAGGTAGAGTGTATTGTTATCTCTAACGAGTAAAGTGAAAATTTTAGAGGTTAAGCCATTTGCCTCAGATCACACACCTAGTAAGTGGTCAGTTGGGGATTTGAATTCTGTCCCTTGATTGTCAAACCTTACACTATGGCTGCTCTTTGCTAATGGCTAGTATTTATTAAACTGTTTTGTACCAAACACTAGTGTGATGTACAAACATGCACTCATGCACATACCCCTGTACTACAGTGTAGGCAATTTATGTAAGGATTAGCCAAATGTACCATGTAGAGGTCACTTCCTCTTCACATGATTATATGAGTCAGGAGTCACATATGGACTTGAGAGGCAGAAGCGAGTCATCAGATGTGTACTCTTTGGCCTGCAAGGTGTTTAGAATTTATATTGTTTGTGGCCAACATTTAAAAATGAGAATATCATACATTAAATTCTTGATTTCTGGCATGTTCCATGAAATCATGCTATCTGAAAATGTTGCCTATGGTAGTGGTCTGGAGCCGACCTTCAGCTGCCTCCCTTGGGCCTGCAGCCAGCCCTGAGAACTTATTTATGCTTCCTGGATAGACATGTGAGTTTGTGAATCTTGACATAGTTTCTTAAGGAGTTGCTTTAAACTTCTTTGAAGAATTCCAACAGGCTATTTCAGGCTCAGTGAGGAGATAGTACCATTCAAGGAAGGAAGGGCCCTTGCTGGGTGAGCTAAAGAAATGGGAATTAGGCAGGAATAACATGAATTGGCCAGAGACCAGGATGGAGAGGAGGACTATGCCAGACTTTGAGGTCTGCCCTAAGTGTCTTAGGAAATGTCATGTTTTGAATACAGAGAAATGGCAGAATCAGAGTTTCAATTTTCTAACAGGAAAAATATAGCCTAAAATTGCTAATTGTAGAAAATGTCATTCATTTGTGGTTATTTGAACTGAACAGATGGTTGAAACATATCAAATTGCCATTTTTGTAGGTCAAAAGGAATAAAGTTTCAACAAGTAGGTATAGTTTGACCTTAAAAGTTTGCTGGTAGCACTTTATTTTAAATGAGTCACTTATTTGTCATTTGTATTGTAAAGTTCATTTATATTTTCTGAACCAGGACAAGGAAACCAGTACAAATATATACTGTAATACCTCCTCAGTTGTTGTTTTCTTTAAGTTTTATTTAAATCTTTAAAACATGTTCTTATATTTATTTTTTGAAATGTTGAATTTCCATAATATCTATTAGGATATTTATTAAATACATTGAGATGATATTTCAGTATGTTAGGGGGAGAGACCATTTGAGTTATATAAACAAATAATACCGTTAACTAAAAATAGAAGATCCTCTTTGTAATGTTGATACTTAAAAGAGAAAATTATGTGGATGAACATACGTAAGCTTCACAGAGCTTTTCTTGTACTAGGCATTTAGCTGTCTTGCAACTGTTAATCAGCACAGGCCTTAAAACAGCTGCTATCAGATTAATTAGAGGGAATCCAGGAAATAATTCAACTGAATGTAGCATTCATGTAAGTGTGTTGAAAGCAATTAAGAGTAACTATAGTCATTACTGAGACTTCCAGGAAGTATGCCAAAGGGCTCGAAAGTTATAAAATGCCTTCCCAGTTTGTGTGTGTGTGTATGTGTGTGTGTGAGAGAGAGAGAGAAAAATCTGGTTTATATGTATGATCTAAAGACACACTAGTAGAAATTAAAAATAAATAAAATTGAAATTATTTTCTTGAATTATGGGATATTTACTTCTTTCCTTGAAGTTGAGGGGCTAAGAGGAAGATAGGCCACTTAAACTGGTTTAGAAAGAAAGGGGTTTATTTGATGGTACTGTACAAAGTATTAAATTATAGTAGATAATTTTTTTTATTTTTATAGCTAATGCAAGGCTTCAAATAGAGGAAGTTGGTGTTTCACCAAGGTCACATATCTACAAGGAGGAAACTCAAAAGAAGTTTCTTAATGATGAGTTTAAATCCTTAAGAAACTTTATGCTTATCACATGGCAGGCCTACAATACCTGGTTTCTGTGATCAATCTTGTCATCGTCATTGTCGTCCTCCTCCATCATCATCACCACTGCCATCACCTCATCATCACCATTAGTTATTATCAGGACTCAAAGGCTGCTGGTCTAGCATCTCATCTCATTTCAACTTTCTGTAGGTCTCTTGACTACTTTACTGATTGATAGTATTTTACCCAAAACTTAACAGTAGGAAAATTATGTTATTGTCTAACCGATTTTGCCTTGGTTGACTCCTAAAGAAAGAAAGAAAGAGAGAAAGAAAGAAAGAAAGAAAAGAAAGAGAGAGAAAGGAAGAAAAGAAAAAAGAAGAATGGCACTGAGGAAGAGAGAGACAGGGATGGGGATAGGGAATGTAGATTTAAAAGAAAAAGTAATAATTCCTTCTTATTTAATAAGAGTACAAGCTGAACTCAGGTTAATTTATTTTTGAGAATGGGCGTTTGGTACATGATTACATCTTTATGTTGTGTTACAGTCTTTTAAACCTGCTTCCATGTCTCTTCTAAAAAATGAGCTGGAAAGACAGGATGGCTAACACTCCCCATTTTCAAAGTCTTGGCCACACTTTTTCAAAAGGGGTATGAAATAGGAACAAATGCCTTGCTTGTAATTCTGTAGACAACTTTTTAATATATTTTAGGAATGTTTCTCTCTTTCTTTTAAAGAAAAACTGTAGTTTGGGAACAACTGAAATGATGTATTAGAGTGTTTTATGTGGGACAAAGGACAGATGGGAAATAGTCCTCTTGTTTTTTTATGCCCTGCCCCTGACAGGTAACATGATATAGTTCCCAGGGGAGGTAGGAGAGGCCTGATGAATCCTAAGGCACTGTTTTCTCACAGAGTGCCAGCACTTTTTTTTAAAAGATTTTACGTATGTATGTATATATATACATATTTATAGCACATGAGCGGGGGGAGGGACAGAGGTATCTCCCACTCCAACACCCATTGCTCCTTCTTCCACATGGTAATACCACATACCACCTTTTTTCTTTAGGTCCCACCTCTCACTCTTGGCAAACTCTGATAATTTTTTTCATTCAGTTTGAATGCCCTCTCAACAATGAAGATTTCATACACTACTCTTTCTCAACCTTGTATTTTCTAGGTGTTACTGTCTCCCTCAAATTATCAACTGTAGATTATGTCCTCAGGAATTCATGGATGCATCTTGTTAGTTCTACTTCACCACCAGAAAAAAAAATACCCTGGAATCATTCTAGGAAGAATTATTTATTTCCACACAATTAGTTGCTATATGGAAATAAAGACAAAAAATATTCTAAGGGTAGATACCATATCATAGAACAGTAGTTTCCAAAAAAACTGGAAGGGTCTTAGAATCCACCTAGTGTAAATACTTCATTTGGGAGTTCTAGAAACAGAGCTCCAGAGGGCTTGGCACATCTGGTAAGCAAAGGAATATATATTTTTTGACAGGATGTCCTAGAAATTAGGTGTTGTGATTCCCTAGCCAGTATACTTTCCACAGCACTACACAGAATCTAATCCCTGGGTTATAGTATTTGAACAACTTGAGCAAAGATGAGAGATCATATTTTGACAGGTAGAAATAATGGGAAGTAAAAGGGGTAAGTATTCCTCAAACAAGAAATAGATGAAGCGAAGGTAGAGAAGAGTATGGTCCTTGTAGGGGAGAGCATATAGTTCAGTACACCGTAGACTACCAAGGCTGGGTGAAAGGACCTTGGGAAAGACAGTAAAGGGGAGTGCTTTTCTGTTAAGAAAAAAAAAATGAGAAGCAATAATAAATTTTTCTTTGCTTTTTTTTATTATTACTATTACCAATTCCAAATCATGCCAGTGCTAAACTACTTCCCCTTGAAAAATTTTTTTGTTCTAAATTCCAAATAGTTGTTGCACTTGTGATTTATGTTCAATAATATATATGTAAGCTTCAAATTAATGCCTATCTATTACTTACATGCTTGAATAAACATGGAATTCTGCTGGGAAGTCTATTTGGAGAATTCCTGGTTATATAGGTAGCCCTGACACATGCACACTCGGCTATACATGTTCATTTTGAGAGTAAATTTATAAAGGTTTCAAATCCCTAGAGCTTGTTTCAGATGGAGTTCATATTTCCCGTCTCTGTAGTAGTACATAATCTTGCACTTAAGCAGTAGATTTGAAATAAGCCAAATTAGCTGATAAATTATAAAGGTGAGGAAAAAGAAGTTACTTCCTTCCTTGTATGTTGTTAGTCTTGTGACCAGTTGTTTTTATCTGTGCTTAAAGTTTAAATCAGTGAAATATAATACAAAAATCAGATTGAATTTTTTTAGTAAATGCAAATGTCAGGTCATAAATGAAATATTGTACTGGATTTTAATAATTCCAAAATTTAAATTTAATCTTATATGTTAATATATATACTAGATAATAGTAGGCCGAATAGATTGTATCTAAGTGAAAATGTGCTTATAAGTACAAAGAATATACTCATACTTATATTCACAATATTATAATACTGTTTTAATTCTTAGAAATTAAACACATTTCATTATTAAGGATTTAAAATATTGCTATGAAGTATTCAAGATAGTAAAGCAAAATATAATCAGATACAGTTTTGAAACAAGATTTTAAATAATAGCCACTTGTAATTATACACAATACCAAATTGTATATAAAATTTTTTATTGAAGAGCTGCGGTGCTCAAAACATTGAGCAAGTCCATGTTGACAGGGCTAGAGGCCACATCTGAACACCAAACTGAGACAGAGTCGATCTACATATTTATTTATTTTATGATTTATTTTTTTTAAGATTTATTTATTTATGAGAGAGAGAGAGTGAGCACACACAAGCAAGGGGAGGGGGCAGAAGGAGAGGGAGAAACAGGCTCCCCAATGAACAAGGAGCCCCCTGTGGGGCTCGATCCCAGGACCCCAGGATCATGACCTGAGCCAAAGGTGGATGTTTAACCAACTGAGCCACCCAGGCACCCTAGTTTCTGATTATTTAAATGGAATATTTTATTATTTTTATTTACATTGCATATTTCAGTGACTTGTCTTCATGAGGGTGATTCAGGTTGTAAGTCTTTTACCCAAAGAGAGCTTAGGTAATTTACTAATTAGGAAAATATGAGGAAGAAATGATGACTTCTTTTTACCTTCATTAAATTATCTCTGAAAAGACCCATGAAGTAAAAGACATTTCCGAAAAATACAGTAGAATTTAAAAGTGTGAAATACTTTCTCATAGGTATACTTTGAAGGGAAAGAAAAAAAATACACAAATTAAGAAGTGCTAGTTACATTTTTTTGCACCACAATGAAAGAGGGATAGAGCCCTGATTATTTATCACCTGAAGAAGACTAATGAATATAGAATTATTATACAATAGAAAACCTGAGAACAACTTATTTAGGAGTAAATTTCACAAAATACATTTTCAACTCACTACTTTGAAATAATATCATACTCACAGAGGTTGCAAAAATACTAGTGTTCCTTTGTGTCCTTCACCCATTTCCCCCTGATAACATTTTACATAACTATCATCCATTATCAAGACCAGGAAATTGACACTGGTGCCATACTCTTAGTACAGACTGTATTCAAATTTGATGCATAAACACACTTTTTTAGCACAAAAACTTTTAAAGTATTTAAAAATAATCTGTTTAGAAATCTTAGTTTTATGTGTATTAGAAAAAAACACTTAAAATGAATTTAGCTTGCTTTATCTTAAATAAATATATATTTCTTTATTACTCTCTGAATATGAGATGTCACATGTTTGGACCTCATCTCTTTATTTCATATTTTAGGAAGACTTAAGCTGCCATGTTTATGTTGTATTTCCCAATGGGGTTACTAGGACCAAAACCACTGGAAACTAGAATGAGACAGAGTAATGATAGAAGACGTACAAAAAACTTAGGTTACGTTTCCCCTATTCCACTTTTTAATGGCAACAGGCATAGAACCTAATTTACAATGGAAATATGTTTTATATGTGTTCTTGTATGGTAGTCTTGTTTATGAGCAAAACTACTTCACTATAACATTACAAACACTGAATATTAGGTCTTGAATGTGTATAGATGATTTTGGAGGAAAATAATTTTCAATATAATATGAAAAATATTGTCAGTGTTTGTCAAAGTGTGACAGTTTGAATATTCTAATATCCTAAGCTTGAAGGAAAACTGTAAATCTTTTTGAAATGTCTTTTCCAATTTTTACTGTAGCAAAGTATGCAATACTTAATATTCCAGTAGTCTACCATTAGATACGTTTATACTTATTATGTTCACCACAAAGCCTTTTATGACTAAGAGATTGAGAACTTCTTATAAGTACTAAAGCATAATGCATAACTTAACAGGATAATTTACATAAAAAAATCCAACTCATAGACTACACTGATCATTTAGAATTATGCATTACAGATTTAAAGTTAGAAAGAGCAGACACATTTTAGAGATAATAACAAAAGCTTTTTAGTGCAAAAATAAAGTTTGTAGAAGAAAAACAAGGCTAAATAATACATGTTTTTGTCTTTTTAGAATATTACTAAGAATATTTTGCCTACAATTTCATGAACAGAGAAAAGCCTTATGCTCACAAAATTCTGTTTTGGGTATAAATTAAAAAGAAAAGAAATGACGGCAAAATTCAAAGTCATCATATAAACCATGGTTCTCCATCTTTGGTGCACACCATAATTGCCTGGGGAGTGATTTTGGAATATATCATATAAAACCTGTAAGGGATAGCCTAAAACACATCAAATAAAACAAATTTTTTCTGGTACAGACACAAGGGCAAGTATGGTATCGTTGGTTTGTGTGTAGCATATTTTTTCCCCCAGGATTGATTTGTAGATTACTTAAGATTCAAAAGCATTACTAAGTAATTGTAAATTTTTGACTTTAGTCTCTTTTAAATTTGACTACTTATTTCAATGGAGATTCTTAAGAATATGGAAATGCAATAATGTACAGTGGTGTAGTGATCAGATTTAGCTAAATTCCGAGTTACAGACATAGCAGTAACCTGCAGTGGCTCTGGGAGTCAAAAGTGGATAGTGTGGGGAGAAATGTAATGATCTGACTTTCCAAACCATTTTTAGCTGATAGTATAACCTTAATGTCTTACTCTAGTTTGTCAGCACTCCCATGATATTTATCAATACTTAGAAGGATTTTGAAACCCATCTAGCCATAATTTGGAATCTTGAAAATTTAACTAAGCACTTCAAGGATAAATAAATTATGCTTTGTTACTTGAGGCAGCTGTGGAGCCTAGAGCTGAAATAACCAGAGCTGTTGGGTAGCTGTTATGATGTGAATGTAATTAATAGTCTTAAGGTTATGTAAGAATAATTTTTATTACCTTTATTTTATGAGCTGTCCAACATGTATTAAAAAATATGATGCAGTGGGAAAAAGTATAGGCATTGATGTTGGATAGGTCTGTGTTCTAATCTTTGCCATATGTCAGCTATGAGCTTCAGCAAATTACTGAACTGTTGAACTTCCTGTGGTTCCTGTGAGAAATTAAAATGCACTCCCAAAACAGTCTAACACTGTGTAGTCAGCAAATGTTCCATTCTCTTTGCCCCTAATTATGACACAAGACAATTACTTTTAATCCATACATGTTGAGTTCTGCATATTGAGGACACTCACTCAATGTTTGAATGAATGAGTGAAATCATGGATTAAATTTGCTATATTATAAAACTGATGTCTTTGACTCACCCAGTAAAACCTTGGGAGTATGAATTGATATAAAATGAATTAAGTCCAGTCATTTATACAGTAATAATAAGGATTCCAGGGTAAGTTATAGAATTTTGTTCTGCTGAACTTATATATTGGCCTCTGTGTGTGTGTGTGTGTGTGTGTTAGAGTATTAATATGATTCTCTTAAAAGTTTCTGGTGTATTCATGATGAACTCTCAACATTGATTCTGAATTGTAGACAGAAAAGGTTGAAACAATAAAGACATGGGTTACAAGAAAAGGAAACAAGTTATAGAACTTTTTTTATTTACCATTTTATTAGCTCAAATAATTCTAAGGCATATGTCTGTGGATAAGTGGAAATAAAGCTTCTGCTTTTTTCCATTAAATTTCAGGGATCTGGGGATCAGCTGCCCAGCACATTTTTTGTCTAATAAATTTTTTTAGAGGGCTTGAGTTATCTTTTATACCCATAAAAGAAATAGGTGCAAGGTAATTCCTAGCTACTCAGGGTCATTTTCTCATATAATTAATGAACTGAAATGAAAAGATAGGTGAAGCTGTAAAAATATATATATATATATATATATATACTGTCAATGTCTGAAGTACCATCCACTAAAGCATGATGCTATTACATGTGCTATGGGTCAATTTTGTGGCTTTCATCCTTATGAACAGTTTGTTAAGTTCCTTTTGTTATTTCAGTGGTTAATATACTTGTTCCTAGACTGGCTATTTAGTGAATCATTTATTAAAGATTTTTTTTATAACTTGAATCTTCAGGTTTTCTGAAAAGAATTATAGTACCTTAAATTTGTTTATATCTTTGGAGTTTAAAAAGCATGTTAATTAATTGAAAATTAATTGTAGGAATTGCTATAGAGTCAAATTTTACTTAGTTTATTTTTTATACCATATCTTGCTTTGTGATTACAACTAAATATTGGTGGCAAGAACAAGGGGATTAGAACATGAAAACACAAGATATTCAGAGCAGTATGTTGGTAAAACATGCCTTATTTGAGTTTCAAATGCTTTCTCCTTACAATGAAATTTTTGTCAGGCAACATGTATTGGAAGCTTGGTACTTGAAAATCAGTGGTTTGATTTCTCCACTGGATTGTTTTACTAGCCTGTTAACTGGTCTCCTGGCTTTCACTGTTGATCTTCTCCGTCCCTAGCACTGTAACCTCATCTTCTAACACTTCCCCTCTTGCTTCAATCTTGGTAACCTCACCCCCCCCTGCCCCCCCCCATTTGTGATGTCTTTTGATTTCCTTCCTTCAAGAGGTGGAATTTACTTTCTTATCTCCTGAATTGTATCTGGCTTTGTGATTTGCTTGGATGAATAGAATGTGGTAAAACTGACATCATGCCTTTTCTAAACTTAGGCCTCAAGAGACCTTGAAAGCTTGCACTTGTCCTCTTGGAAATCTGCCACCACCAGATGATGAGAGGCATGTGGCTCATTCACAGCAGCCAACAGCTAGCCAACTGAGAGACATGAGTAAGGTCTTTCTAGTAGACCAACAAACTCTCTAGGCTTGGGTAGTCTCACGTAGCTGTTGTGGGTATTCATGTCTTATTTTAAGACATGGTCACTTCCTACCTTTGTATTGGTAGAATTCCTCTAAGATGATATGAAGTTAATGGATTTCCATAGAGTTATCTGTGACTCTTACAGTCTTATGAGGAAGAATATTTAATTTAAAAAGGTTATTTTCTGTAAATAATTTACTTTCCCATAGACATTTATTTTTTTAGGATTAAATATTTTTGTTTGAAAATGTAGCTTAAACTGCCTACAGTAAGGAAAGAACATGTTGCTTTTTTTATTCATTTGAGAGAGAGGGAGAGCAAGAGCAGGGGGGAGGGGCAGAGGGAAAGGGAGAAGCAGACTCCCTGCTGAGCAGGGAGCCCGACGTGGGACTCCATCCCAGGACCCTGGGATCATGACCTGAGCAGAAGGCAGACCCTTAACTAACCGAGCCACCCAGGCACCCAAGAACATGATACTTGATTGAGATATCTTGTTTCCTTGAGAGAAAAGAGATGTAGTTATTATTGAAATTGTGTTAAGGCATCATCTACAGTTTGAGAGGACTTAAGTATTGACCCTTTAATACCACAGTTCTTGAAAAATGCTTTGATTCCCATTTTAAGATTATGTTTGTCTCTAGGAATTTTGAAAGTGAGGGCTAAGGAAGGATATAAAATATATTCTTTTGATGTGTACACTACAGTCAAAATATCAAAACCTTACAGAAGTCGTCTCGGGTGAATTTAATTCTAAAGATGGCCAGGGTGGAAGTGGGAGTAAAAGGTATTATTTGTAATGTTAAAAGTGCATTCCAAAGGTAAAGAATCAGTGCATGCAGGAGGAATAATGTGGAGTGTTCTATATTAGACATTTTCTCCCAGGGTTTATAGAAGTTAGGGAATGGTCACACAAACATAAGATATGTATAGTCTAAACTGAAGGTGCCATATTGAAATTGATAGGTATGTTTAGCCATTAAACATGGTTAATTTTTCCTGAAATTCTCTATTTTCAATATTACTTTTGGCATACATGACCTTAATTATATGTACTGAAAAGATAAAAATCATCAATCTTAAAAAAATCATCAATCTTAAAAAAAATTCCCTCATATTATTTAAAATAATCCAGCTTTATCATATTAAAGGGTAATTATTCAGTAACTCCACGTCTTTTGGTTAAATTAACTTAGGATTTCACCAAGAGAACACAGGGTACTTTTGGTCTGATTAATATCCTTTAAAAATTGATTTTCTGAAGAACAGTTTTAGGTTTAGAACAAAACAGAGAAGTTACAGAGTTCTGTATATCCCCTGCCTCCACAGATGCATAGCCTCTCCCATTATCACCATCACTTACCAGAGTGGTAAATTTTTTTTACTACAGTTGATGATCCTACATAACACCTCAAAATCACTCAGAGTTCATAGTTTATATTGTGGCTCTCTATTGCTTTTGTACATTCTGTGGGTTTGAACAAATGTATGATGACATCTGTCATTATAGGGTCATACAGATTTATCTTCACTGCCCTAAAAATCCTCTGTATTCTGCTTATTCTTCTCCTCTCCCAACTGCTGGCAACCACTGATCTTTTATTATCTCCATAGTTTTGCCCTATCAAGAATGTCTTATAGTTGGAATTGTATAGTATCTAGACTTTCCATATTGGCTCTCTTCACTTAGTAATATGCATTTAATATTTCTCCATGACTTTTCATGGCTTGATAGTCTGTCTATTTTTTTTTTCCTAAAGATTTTATTTATTTATTTGACAGAGAGAGAGATAGCGAGAGCAGGAACACAAGCAGCGGGGAGTGGGAGAGGGAGAAGCAGGCTTCCTGCCGAGCCGGGAGCCTGATGCGGGACTCGATCCCAGGACCCTGAGCTGAAGGCAGACGCTTAACGACTGAGCCACCCAGGCGCCCGATAGTCTGTCTATTTTTAATGGTGAATAATATTCTTTTATCTGGATGTACCAGTTTATTAATCTGTTTGCTATTGAGGGGCATCTTGGTTGCTTCCAAGTTCAGGCAATTATGAATGAAACTACTATAAACATCAGTGTGTAGGTTTTTGTGTGGACATAAGTTTACAACTTCTTTGGGTAAACATCATCCTGCATAATTGCTGGATTGTATGGTAAGAGTATATTTAGTTCTGTAAGAAACTGCCGAACTGTCTGCCAAAGTAGCTGTACCATTTTGCATTCCTACCACCAGTGAATGAGAGTTGCTGTTGCTCTACATCATGTCCAGCATTTGGTGTGTCAGTGTTCCAGATTGTGGCCATTCTAAGCTTTCCTTGATGACATATGATGTGGAGCATCTTTTCATACGCTTATTTGTCATCTCTAGATCTTCATTGGTGAGGTGCATTAATGTACTTTTTATGTTTAAATCACTGGTTCTCATGAATCTAATGGTAACTTCTTGAAACATCTACCAAATGCTTAAATTTCATATCGAAACAGCAATTTTTTTACTAAAGGATATTATCTGAACAGTAAAATATTGATCCTCATATGTGAGATAGACATAAGTCATACTTGGGCATGCTTATATTAAATATTCATATATTAGAATTTTATGATGATAAAAGAAGATTTTATTACTAGTCATAAAAATCTTATAACATTTGGAAGTAACTTCAGAAAGCATGTTGTTAAAATCACCACTTAGTGTATGATCTTACTTTGTAATATTTTGTTTTAAGGGATCATTTCATCTAGAATTCCTTTGACGCTGTCTTTGGAATGCTGCTTCTCATGATTTCCAGATAAACTATATGCTGCTAAACACTGGAGGACCCTAGGGCTCACTCCTTGCATGTCTTGCTTGTGTATGT
Organism: Mirounga leonina; assembly: GCF_011800145.1. NCBI lineage: Eukaryota > Metazoa > Chordata > Mammalia > Carnivora > Phocidae > Mirounga > Mirounga leonina. The sequence continues at coordinate 13,881,357 of NW_023270158.1, forward strand.
ATACTCGCTATGTTGGGGATCTCTTCAAATAACATGGCTTTAAATACCATCTATATTCTTATGATTCCCAAATTTTCATCACCACCCTGGATCTCTTCCCGGAACTCCAGACTCATATATCCATCTGCCTAGTCCACATCTTTACTTGTGGTCTAAATAGGTCTATAACACTTAGCCAACCCCCAAAACATTCCTCATCTTCCCTCCCACACATGACCCTTCCTATTCTTCCTCAGTGGTAACTTCATTCCTCTAGGTGCTCAGGCCAAAACCTTGGATTCGTCTTGACTCCTCTTTATCATATGCTCCACCCCATTGGCAAATTCTCTCAGTTTTGTCTTAAAACTTAGACCCAGAATTTGATCACTTCTCAGCCCATCTCCTGCTATGTCTTGGTCCAGACTCCCTCATCTCTCACCTTTTTCATTTTAGTAGTCTCCTAACCATTTCTTCTGCTCTCACTGTTACCCCCTTTTAGTTTTTTCTCATCATGGTAGCCAGTGTGATTGTTTGAAATACAAATTGTGTGATACCTTCCTCTGTTCAGTATCTACTCATGATGGTCTCTCTCATCTCCCTAAGTATAAAACCCCAAGTCTCTACAGTTGTTTACAACAGTACAGTCATGTGGCTCTTCCTTGCTGTTGTCTCCTGGTGCTTCCCTCTTGCTTGCTCCACTCTAGGGCACAATTCCCCTCTATAGACCAGACTCTCTTCCTCCCATGTCAGCACCTGCACTAGCTATTCCCTTTGCCTGGGATGCTTTTTCCCCAGCTAGCCTCATGGCTCCCCTGCTTCCCCTAACCCTTCCTACCCTGTCACCTCCTTCAGATATTGGCTCATATATCACTGCTTAGTGAAACCTTCTCTGGATACCTATATAAAATTGCAAACTACCTCCCTTAGCTCTTACCACCACTGACCTACATTACATAATTTCTTTTCTTTTCTTTTTTTTAAAAGATTTTATTTATTTATTTGAGAGAGAGAGAATGAGAGAGAGAGCACATGAGAGGGGGGAGGGTCAGAGGGAGAAGCAGACTCCCCGCCAAGCAGGGAGCCCGATGCGGGACTCGATCCAGGGACTCCAGGATCATGACCTGAGCCGAAGGCAGTCGCTTAACCAACTGAACCACCCAGGCGCCCCATAATTTATTTTCTAATTGTCTTTCTTCCTTCACTTAATATGTAAGCTTCATGAAGGCGTAGGTTTTTACCTGTTTTGTTCAATATCCCCAGTACCTAGAAGAGTGCCTTGCTTAATAAATGTTGATTGCTAGAATGAATTATTTCTAATACATTTTAAATACTAGGCAATTATTTACTGTCTAATCTTTTCTCAAGTGTACTTTTACAGTAGAGAAAGCAATCAGTAGGTTCTTTGGTTTTAATTTGGGCTTTCTTATTTAACAAATTCATCTATTTCATTTTTTCCTTCACCAAACCTGTTTATTAAAAAACGTCCACTGTGCCTAGCCAAAAGCTGTGCACCCTTTACTTAACAGTATTGGTGCATAATCATTGCTTCTTGTGATACTTCCAGACTTGAGTTCAACCTTTACAAATTAGTTCTGAATTAGAGACCACTGCTAGATGAGATGTGTTAAGATAAAGACAGAATTTCCTGCTCAATCTGGAATAATTAGAAGGACACAGACAACGAGAAAAGACTATTTTCAGAGGGTCAGGCCTTGTTTTCATTAACTGCTGTCACAAGCATGCCATTAAAATAGTCTTATTTCCTCAAATGTTGGACTTTGAGATGCAAAGTTGAGTAGTCAAATAGTTCTGTTAACTTAACCTAATTTTCAGAGATGGTGTTGTATATGCTTCCATTCTGAATCTGTAAGCCTTTAGACTTCTGATTTTTTTTTTTTCAGTCCCAAGCTGATAGTATTGTAGTAAAGCTCAGAGCTTTACTGTCCTAGGGAGGAAGAGAAAAAGGTATCTCCCCTAAAAACAACCCAGAAAACTATATTCAAAGTTAGAATGTTTAAAAAGGAATCTACTTCTTCTGTAAAGGGAAAAGACATCACCATTGTTCTGCTGGCTGGAAGTGTTGGAAGCGTCTCAAAGAAACACAATTGGGCTAATTATATTTCCATCTTTCTATACCCATTCAAGTCTGAGAACACACACTTTGCTGAAGTTTTACATTCTTTGGGATTATATGAGAATTTGCAAGACTATCAAGATGCCTTAGATGGTTTTTTAGAGATAACATGTAATCTTTACTATGATCTTTTGTGGGTCTGATGTTCTTTCTCTGAGAAAAATCATATGAAGAAGAAAATTCAAATGTGCCCAGTACCAAGTTTGAGATTTTTTAAAATTCTGATTTAAAAAATATTTTATTACATTAAATTGACCTTTAAAAAATACGATAAACATGAGCATAAGACTCTGACTTCAGAGTTTAGCCAGTTTCTCTAACCAAGGGATTTAGGTTGTTCAGAATTCACCTACAGTTCACTTACAATTCACCTACAATTTTAAGGTCCAATAATAGAAAGATACTTGAATAATACCTGCATAACAAAATGGGAGTGATATTAAAATTAAAATTTAGCCTTATAAAATCTCCTATTCCAAACATGTGTGCCCTATGATCCAGCATTTTCAACCGAGGCAATGTTCACCCAGAAGTAATAGGTACTTTTCTTCTCAAACATGTTCATAGCAGTGCAATTTATGGTAGTTTAAAAGTGGAAACAATCCAAATGGCCACCAATGGATACTCTATGGTTATCATCATACAACAGTAAGAATATCTTATGTAGCAATAAGAATAGTCTGTTGTTAAATGCAACACTACAGGAGAATGCCAAAAATAAAATGTTAAGCAAAAGTCGATAGACTCAGAAGAGCATATATTATGATTCCATTTAGGTAAAGTACAAAAGAAGGGAATATGAATCTGTTGGGTGTTAGAAGTCAAGAGATAGTCATTATCTTTGGGGGTTAGTGACTAGAAGGAGGATGAGGATTACTCGTGGTATTGTTTATGTAAGGCATTTTTACTTAATGAAAATTCATGGAGTTCTGTACTTATGATTACTTTTCTGTATATATGATTTACTTCAATTAAGTGTTTACTTAAGAAAAAAACAGTCTTTTGCGTGTTGAGTTTGAGAAGTTCTTTATAGATCTTGGATACCAGCCCTTTATCTGTAATGTCATTTGCTTCTTCTCCCATTCCGTGGGTTGCCTCTTTGTTTTGTTGACTGTTTCCTTTGCTGTGCAGAAGCTTTTTATCCTGATGAAGTCCCAAAAGTTCATTTTTGCTTTTGTTTCCCTTGCCTTTGGAGACGTGTCATGAAAGAAGTTGTTGTGGCCAATGTCGAAGAGGTTACTGCCTATATTCTCCTCTAGGATTTTGTCGGATTCCTGTCTCACATTGAGGTCTTTCTTCCATTTAGAGTTTATCTTTGTGTATGGTGTAAGAGAATGGTCGAGTTTCATTCTTCTGTATATAGCTGTCCGATTTTTCCAGCACCATTTATTGAAGAGACTATGTTTTTTCCATGGTGATGGCTATTAAGGAGAGCACGTACTGCATGGGGCACTGGGTGTTATACACAAACAATGAATCGTGGATCACTACATCAAAAACTAATGATGTACTGTATGGTGACTAACATAACATAATTAAAAAAAAAGAAAAATCAGTCTTTTCTTCCAGGTTACCAGAGATGGTAACAAATGAGTAGTTAGTATGTTCTAAAAAACTAATTCAGTGGTCTTTGCACATGGCTTTATAACTCTGCCATTTGTCTGTAGCTAGCTTATGTTGTGTTCAGAATGTGGAATATAGGATGTGGAGAAAAGAAAGCCATTTCCCATGTGTAGTAGATTCCTTTGGTTGCTGTAACAAATTACCACAAGTTTGGCCTAAAACAACAGAAATGTATTGTCTTGTAGTTCTCGAGGCCAGAAGTTTTGAAATCAGTATCACTGGGATGAAATCAAGGTGTCAGCAGGATCATGCTTTCTTTGAAGTCGTGAGTGGGGAATCCTGTACACTGCCTCTTCCAGCTTAACTAGTGGCTGCTAGCATTCCTTGGCTTGTGGCCACATCATTCCGACCTCCGTGCCATCACCTTCAGATCTCTCTGTGTTGCACCTTCTTTTCTGTGTCAGATCTCTGACTGCTTTCCTCTTAAAAGGATCCATGTTACTGCATTTCATACCCACCTGGATAATCTTCCCATTATAGTGTTCTTAACTTTATGCCATATGCAAAGATTCTTTTATTTCCTATAAGGTAACATTTGCACGTTTCAAGGATTAGGACAAAGATCTATTTTCTGCAGGCATTTTTCAACTTTCCACACTGTGTGATACTCGACAGGAAGTAAATGAGATAATATTGTTCACCAACTGCTGCTGTTTGGGTACACTTGACACAACTTGCAGGTGTAGAAAATGATTTTCTAGGATTACCTCACTCTTTGTAAAGCTCCTATTATTTATAATTCTAATCAAAAGATCGGAATTGGCTACAGAGACTTCAGAAATCACATAATGCAGATACTTTTAGTCCTTACAGTTTTTCTTCAGATGAGATCTTTTATGAAACCCAAATATTAAACCACAGACAGCACTGCCCCACCATCTCAGTTTCTCTTTCTTTCCAGAGTGGTCTCATGAGGGTATCCTTGGAAATTCCTTGGGCTCTGTGGAGCTGTTTGAAAAATTTAGCTTTTCTAATCTCTTTATTTTACTGAGACCCAGCAGTTAGCATTCATGGGATCACAGTTCTCTTTTTCAAAGATCATTCAGAAAATTTGGATATAAATCCTTTATCTCCAATATTCTTTGCACTAAACCACCTTCAGATGCCTCTACATGGAAGACACCATATGGTTACCGCAATTACATCATACAGGCCCCTTAAACCTTTGGCCCAGATTTCTGGATATCACAGAAAACACACAGAATGACATAAGATGGCAAAACATGTGAACAGGTTTCTAAGCTATCAATATCAGTATCAGGGCATATTATTTACCTCCTATTAGGATTGTGAGAGCTACTTTCTGTGCACTAAGGAAAAAGGATGTCTCAGATCAGCTGTTATTCCTGCAAACAGCCCATATATTTGAGTTTACACTAGTATACACAGATGTCATCAACTCAAGCTTGCAATGTCAGAGCAAAATGGAACTCTGCTATTATACATAGCTTAGTATATGGGTATCTTTCTTGCTCATCTTTGTCCCTTGTTGTAAAACTCATGGCACAGTGCTACACACATTTTATATTCTACATGTTAATCCCATACATTTCTGTCTACCTTTGTTCTCTGTCCTGTGAAACTTTGTTTTCATTATCTGAGCAGTTTCACTGATACGCTCTACTGGTTTTATTCAGTTGATATCACTACTCTCTTGCCAGACAAAGATCTTAAAGTAATGTGTGTTTACATGTATTAAAGGCTGTTAATGTCAGTAAACAAAGAACACATTTGAAGGGACTAAAGAATATGATTTTCTATTTTTATGTTTGGTTGAAATATTTTGTTTATTCTAGCTGTACTTTATATGGTAATTGTCATTTATCTGTAGGAGAAACGTGTTTGATTTTTGTATGTGGTAAATCACTCATGATTGTTTACACAGTTGAAGCTCAGACTTTTATTAAAATGGTTAGTCTCATGAAGGCATAGTAACTGAATGCATTGTGACTGTCAAGGAAATACCCTCTCACATTTGCTAGTATGGGGAGTGTAATTGATTGCTGGCTCCAGATTCTGCACTCTTTTCATAGTGCTGAGGCCACCCCACACAAGAGCTTATCTCAGTCAATGACTGAGTGTAGCAGGGACACTAAGCAAGGCCCATTCCTGCAACATGTGGGATTCCTCTGATGTGACTTTGGCTCAAGGACTCCCCAGTCAGTTTGGCTGAAACTTTCTTAGATTGTGCTACAGTACAAAGCCCGTTTCTTTGCTGACTCACTTCCCCCTCTCCTTCAGAGTGGTCAGACATGTATCATAGTGGGATAGCTCTTCCAACCTCCTCCAGCTTTCTCCTGTTTTCTTTCACAGGTGCCCCTCCCACCACCCCAAGAACTCTTTTTTAAAATTTTTATTTTTTAAATAAATTTTTAAAAGATTTATTTGAGACAGAAAGAGAGCAAGAACAGCAAAAACAGATTTTGTTTATTTGAGAGAGAAAGAGAGAGTGAACGAGAACAAGCAGATGGAGGGAGAGGACACCATACTAAGAACTTTTTTCCTTGTCTAATCCCATCTTTGTGTCTGCTTCCAGTCCAGGAAGAGGACTTGCACTACCACATAAAAAAAAAAAATTGTTTTTCCCAAATGGTTAAATATTTAGGCCCCTTTATTCATATTTGGTTTCAAGTTTTAAAGCCTGATCTTTCATAATAGATTTACATACCCCTCTACTTTTTTAGGAAGCTATTAGATGAACTTGAATATTGTCTTAATTTATTTTGTTGAACCTAGTACGCACTTCCCTTCATTTTGAACTCTGCCAACCAGTATAGAAAAGTATAGTTTCTCCTGCAACTGCCAGTCAGAGGAGGTTTGTTTACCCTATTTGGCAAATCAAGATGACTTGGTGACACTTTGCCAGGTCTCCTGTGATGCTGATTTGTTGGAAAACACTTTTGCACACTACTAGATCCTATTAAGCAATTTTGTAATGGAGGCTTGCATTAACAATTCACCCTTGCCTGGAAGAGTCTTGACACCCTGCTATTTAGGATGAACATGTTGGTACTTGGTTTTGTTGTGTCTCTCTAGGATTAGGGCAGTGGGAGATTTACCATACCTCTGCATCTCATTTTGGCATGTGTCATTGAGATGGGGGCTCAGGAAGGTGGTGGTTATTAACTCTTTAACTACCTACTTATTTTACAAAAATGAAATTTTACTGGTGGATAGCCTCCTAAATCAGTTATGGTGATGAATTAATATTAGTTTCGAGGACCTGAATATCAATACAGATTATTTGGGTGCTTTGGATGTTAAGCATTATCTAAATCTTGGTGAAAATTCCTCCCTTATTAAAGTGTTATCTGCATACAAAAACAATTTTATTAAAAACATATGGGAATGCTGATTGTATAAGGTGAACTTTAAATCTGCAGAATCTCTGAGAATGAAACAGTACAGTAGTTGCCATCCAAGGAGCAGTTGAAGGTCAGGCTTTGAGGTACATTAATTCTTTCAACATTAAATCTTGTAAAAATGGTACTTTATTGTTATTAAGTGGAGGTTCTGAAAAGGCCCATTAACTCTGGTGACCACAGAGTGGCACATCAATTATAAATTTGTTATATGTAAATGGGATCCCCAAATGATGCTATCATTGTATTGCTTTTTACCTATGATCAAAATTGCCAAAGCTACTATTTGACAGTATCTTTGCTTGATTTCTCAGACAAAATCTGGGGATAGCTGAGCAATTCACATCTCATGCATTGAAGACAAATTGCCTCAGTGAAAATTCCATTATAGCTTAAGAAAATTATCTCCCTGGATCTTATACACTGAGGTGGCTGAGAATATAGTTATCTAACAACACCTGCTTAAAATGGCAATGGGAGGTATTGGGAACGTTTGTTCCACTCAGTTGCCACATATGACCTTTGGAATTGCAACAAGTACTTTAGAGCAGAGAACAGGAACACACCAAGATTTCAGTGAAGCACTAAGTAAAACCTGAAATGAAGCTAAATTTACAAAGTACATAATACTAGACTTTTGGAACACACACACATTTTAAAACAGACCACTATGGCAAGCATGTTATACAAATGAAGCTAATGAGATGGCATGATGCATAGTATTTACGACCATTTAAAATATTTTATACCCAAGAACAAGCCAGCGCATAAGTGTGGAGTTAAATTGCCAAATACTAGCTTCTGATATTTGCATTACATTGCCTAAAATTGGAGGAATATAAAAGATTTCTGTTTGAAAGTGGACACTTGGTGGTCTTGCAGCAGCTTTGATTCACTCCCGTATTAACCCTCATAGCTTGCTGTTGACAACATTCAGGACCAAAACTACTTAATACGATTAAGTTGGCAAAGCTTGCATTTTGGTGTTTTATCCACTCTACATTTCCTTGGTACTGATTTTTCTACTCTCTTAGTTTTTGATACATGGACATAATTCACATGTGTAAATAAAAGTCAATATGTTACTTTCCCAGAGATACTTTTATGTGAGGTATTATATCAGATATTGAAGGAATGAAAGACATTTTCTTGTTGGTTGGACTTGCAGTCATCAAAAACCACAGAGAGGGTGAAGTATGACTGAAGCTATATAGGGTAATGGTTAAGTATGCAGAGTTGATCCCTTACTGCTTGACTTCACATCTTGCCTCTCTGATTTGGGGCAATTTCCTTAATCTCCGTGCTTCCCTTTCTTAACTTGTAAAAAGGAGACAATGGCAATACCTCCTCACAGGGTTTCTGTGAGAATTCAGTGCATTGATGTTCGAATAACATTTAGCACAGTACATCTAGTACGCTGAGAACTCAACTATTATTATGGGCTGCTGAATATTCTGATATATATAGATATAAATACATGTCAATCAGAAAAATGCTTGGCACATAGGAAGTGCTCAATAAATAATAGCTACTGCTAAAAATAGAGGCAGGGTATGAGTCCAGGTTTTTTTAAGTCTCTGAGTTATTACAATTTGGGGAGGGGGTGCTTTATAAAAAAGAAAACAAAATTATGAATGCAAAGTGCCTACAGCAAATTCAGCGTTATTGCATAAAATAAATTATGAATATAAATGCTTGCAATTTCCATGAGAAGGACCCATGCTAGTGAAAGCACCCTGAAATGTATGTGCCATTGGCTTCCCAATAAATCTATATTTGAGAAAAGGAACTTTGCCAACCCTATTGAAATTACTCACCCTGACTATGAATGAATTTATGGAGGGTCCTGAGGAGTAGGGCCACAGTTAATAAGCAAAGATTTGGGACCAAATTCTTACACCTTTATATACAGCTCTCCACCCCCTACACACACACACACACACACATAACGTATACACGTGTGCCCCTAAGAGAAGTATTGTTAAAATTAAGATTGTCAGAAAATGTTTGCTAAATAAAGGCAGCTATTATGTTTGTTAGCCTGTAAGCAGTGTCAGGAAATAAAGTAGGGATGTAGAGGTAACCTAGATGAGGAAAATAAAGAGTAAAATTAGAAAAAAAATAAGGCTGAAATAAATGATTTATTTTTTCATCCAAGAATCATTTATTAACTACCTACTAAATATACTAAGTGCTAGAGATAAAAAGAGAATGAAGATAAGGTAGCTGCCCTCTGGGAGTTTACTGTTTAGAAAAAAGAATTAGAAGATCTATAAATAGGAAAGTTTCAAATAATAGTAGGGCCTGCCATAGAAACTCTGTAAGGTGGTAGTGTTTAAGTTTATTGATTATGGTAATGAGGCAAGTTTTAAAGAGAATGTACCACTTGATCTGATTATCAAAGTAGTGAGGTTTTCATTGAGTAGACAATGGAATGGCATGGACAGAAGTAAAGAGGTGTATGAAACATAGATAACTTAGAAAACTCCAAATAATTTGATGTAAGTATTAGGCTTTCTGATAGTTATGCCAAGAGATAGGGTCAGATCATGGTCTGATAATACACCTTACTAAGGACTGCTTATTTTCTCCAGTGAATGGTGGGGAGCCAAACCATCAAGGTAATTTAATCAGATGTGCACTTTGGTAAGTCATCTTTACTAATAATATTTACCTGTATTCTCCAAATTCTGTTAAGAGTGAATCATTCTTTGAAGGGTAGACAGTGTACCTTATTGTTGGTTAGATTTGATTCCTTATGCAGTTTATAGTACACAGAAATGCATTTTAAATGTGCAATATAAGTTAACAATACATGTAAGCATGATATACAGTCATGATCACCTACAAAAAGATCTGAACTACTTAAAAATATATTTCAAAATCTCCAGTTAGTTTATTTGAGATCATTGATATAATAAAAATTTGAAATATTTGAGTAGTTTATGATGCTTGTTTTAAAAGTAATTTAATCTATTGAGTATACCACTTACTCCATATTATTTGTGTGTGTGTGTGTGTGTGTTTTCAAAAGAATTATCCTTTAAGGAAAGAGATGCTAGTTAGATGTTGACATAAATTGCTTTGCCTAAACTGTGATTACCTTGTCACTGTTTTCTAGTCTATTATAATGCAGATAACAGAATCCAAACTATTTATGTGAAGGTGAAAAACATGGGCAGTGGTAGAAAATGATCAAGATGAAATCGCATCTGTCTACCAAGCAACTTATTTTTGTGCTCAGTCTCTGCATCTGTCAAGTGGGACAAATAATACTCCATAACTCATTAGGTTGTTTTGAGGGTTAAGAAAGAAAACACACAGGGGCACCTGGGTGGCTCAGTCGGTTAAGCATCCAACTCTTGGTTTCAGCTCAAGTCATGATCTCAGGGTCTTGAGATTGAGTCTGGCTCCATGCTCAGCAGGGAGTCTGCCTGAGATTCTCTCTTGCCTTCTCTCTCTGCTCCTCCCCCTGCCTATGTGCACATGCGCTCTATCAAATAAAATCTTAAAAAAAGGGCACAAAGTTCTCATATCAGTGTTTAGCATATTAAAAATACTCAATATGTATAAATTATTTGGGGAGGGAATATATAATACTAATTATTTATTCCTTCTCTTTACAGAGTGAGCAACACTCTATAATTAGCCTAATTGTCCCTGTGACTTTACTAATCTGACTCTTGTTGACTGAGAAAGACTGAAAGTCAAATCTAGATATATCTTAAAGCAACGTTTTCAACATTTACCTTAGCTATATTTTCTACAGTGTTAAAGCATAATATAATGTATAAAGTGTGCTAAACTATGTTTTATTGTTCCCTGGTGTAATTTTTCATTTATTTAGTAAATCTCCTTGTAAGGTATCTTCTCAATAACACTGCTGAAAAAAATTTCTTCCAAACATAGCATTAACTAGACTAGGAACTAACGCAGTTCATTTTAAAGGCCGTATTAATATTTCCCCTAAGAAAACAAGATAGCCACTTACAATATAACTGAATAAGCTAGTAATGTCAAAAGGGCTCTCAACCTGTCTTCTCCCAGCATAAAAAATGAAGGAGATCAGTCTGACTTTCAGAAGAGACTCTCTGGAAGAGAACAGCCTGCTAATAATAGTAAGGTCAGGAAATCTATTTAGCTGTTTTCTACTCCTTATTTCTCTGACTTTCCCAGTGGTTACAAGCTGGCATGTTTGACCTGTGGCTAAGATTCAAGATGAATAAAACACACAAAAAGAGGGCAGAACATGGAGGGCCAATACAGAGAGACCATTTCCTGTTACAAAAGCTTTAACTTTTTTTTTTTTTTAAACATGTGACTTGGAGTTTTGAGCTGAAAATGCAGGCATTTAAAGCAGGAAACTCAGATTGTGAGGGTTGATTGAAAGAACACTTAAGTCTACAAGGACAGATGCACCTTGTAATGAACTACAGTGGGCTCAAAAATGAAATCACTGGTAGCTACATGGAAAAAGAATAGAAACAGAATGAAGAACATCCAGATTTACAGCATCCCTAAAGCATCAGAGGGGATGACCCCATTACTTTCATTGAGCAATTTTGTTCTATCTCTCCTCACACATACCTTCACTAGGATTTCTAAAATGGAAAGGTGCACAACATCCTTCAGCCCTTTCCACTGTCTCAGAAAGGTCCCCAACTTTGTTTACTAAGGTTTTAGAACTCCCTCATGTTGTACTCTTTTTAGTGTTTGGTTAGCATTCTCTTATTTTTCCTCTGCTTATTTTTCTCCTTGACCTAGATCATGAAATCATGTACTAAGAGGGCATTTTTCTAAATGCAGGTTGTTAGAAATGACTTGGCAAGGACTAGCAAAACTCACAGTATCCTGCAGCAATAGAATTAATGAAGAGGTTTTTTTTTAAGACCTACAGTGATTAATTTTTTTATGATTTTGAAATACAAATGCCAAGAAGAATATTTGGAGAAATAATTTTAGAAAGATAATTTGTATATAAAATTTTGAGTTTAACATTTAAACAAGCATAAGTTTAAAATGAGCATTTTTTAAAAACACTGGTTAATCAGCAGCTTTGTTTTTTTACCTTAAGGGTTATTTACAACATTCCACACACTTGATGCTTATAAATATCTTTATGCAAACTATACTGTATGTCTAGGAGAATACTGTACAATGCCATCACCTTTAGTGATATTTGGTCTTTGTTTCTCAAGTCTTTTGTGCCATACTGGTATTTTTTTCTTGGAGAAAATAAACTCCTGTCTCAGGAAAGCTTGGTTGGACCCAAATTTATAAGCAGACATGTAAGGGCATGAGAACTCTGGAATATATCATGTAATCTTCAGTTGTGCAATCTAATGATTAAATTGGAAGGAGAAAAGAGTTCCAGTTACATGAAAAGGATCTACTTTGTTGGTGGATCTGTGCCACACATTCATAGAGGTCCAACTTCATGTCATGCACTGTGTTAAGTGCTGGTGGTACAAAGACATGTAAGGCAGACACTAGCCACTGGATGCGTCAGGCTGGAGTGGGACTAGCTTTGCAGGAGTATCGAAGAAAATGAAAAAAATGTTTTCTTTATAGTGTTTAATATGTTGGCTTGGCTAACTTTGAAGTTATAAATGTAAAAAGACCAAAAATAAGTTGTTGATAGCAACTTTTTCCCCCCAAACATTTATTTTATTTTATTTTATTTTATTTTATTTATTTATTTATTTATTTATTTATTTATTTATTTATTTGGAGAGAGAGCGTGAGAGAGTGAGTGAGCCAGGGGAGGGGCAGAGGGAGAGGGAGAATCCCAAGCAGACTCTGCACTGAATGTGGAGCCTGATGCAGGGCTCAATCCCACACCCCTGAGATCAGGGCCTGAGCCAAAATCAAGAGTCTGACACTTAACTGACTGAGGCACCCAGGCCCCCCCAAGAGCAACTTTCAGAATCATTGCTACAACTGGTTTTGGTTACCTCCATAATAGTATTAAACAAGCAATCAACCAATTATTTATTAAATAGCTTATGGAAAATTAAGCCAGGCCTTGTATTATTAGGTTATACCACAGACCAGCAAACTCTTTCTGTAAAGGGCCAAATAGTAAATATTTTTGGTTTTTGTAGGCCACATGATCTCTGTTGCAACTACTCAGCTCTGCCATTGTTGCATGAAAGCAGCCATTGACAATATATAAATGAATGAGTGTGTCTATATTCCAGTAAAACTTTGTTTACAGAAGCAGATTCCTGGCCTGATTTGGCTTATAGGCCTTTGTCAACCCCTGGATTAAGCAGTGAACATGACAGGTTTCTTCCTGGCAAAGGGTTCGTTATGAGGATATATGATTTAATATATGTAAAATGGCATGTAGTTAATGCTGTAAATGTGTTAGTAATAACAGAAATAGCATTGTTATTAAATAGAAAAGTAGGAGAAGAACATATTTGGATTATTTCTAGGACTTACATCTTGCATATATATTTCTTTAAAACCTGGATTATTGACCACTGCTATGCCTGAATTTCAATGAATCAGACATTCAAATACATGGTAAGGGCTTTGTGGCTGAAAATCTTGAAATGGTTCAGGGTTTCCACTGCATTGCATATATTATGGCTGTCTATAATAATAGACAAGAATGAATTCAATAATATTTCATATTATTTAAAAAATTTTAAATTTGCCAATTATATGTTCTTTATACTTCTAAGCATTTCCCAGAACTTGTTCATTCTACTGACATACTTTGGTTTTCTCTTCATACTCTTGCTTTGATTTTTTTTTTTTTTTGGAATTGTATAGATATAAACAGGTGTTTCTGAGCAAGAAAGACATTGGGATGCCTGTACTGAGTATGCTCTTCTCCCACAGTAGCACGCCTAGTGACAACTCTACTTCATATATACTATAATTGATTTTACCAAAATTTTAAGAAATCTTTGAAACCTAAAATGTTACAGTTTTTTGGACACTGTATTTAAAAAAAAGAAAAAGATGAAGTTTGGTTTTAGTGGCCTGGAACAGTAGTCATTTAGTTAAGTATAACCAAGTTTTAGGAATGTACCTGTCTTGTTGACATTTAGGATTCTTTATTCCATCTTCCTGCTTGTAGGAAACATGAAATAAAATATATGATACTTGAATTTTTGAATTCAGAGATAATTTTTATGTGTCTGTGCCATATGCAAACTAAGTATTGGCCATGTAGCTCATACTACATTTTTATGGAGTAAGATAACAATATTGAAAATCTGTCATGATTTTCACAGTGGAGGTGCTTTCACAAAAACTAGAGAGAGTAATGAGAAGAGTTGTGGGAAGTGGAGGGAAGAGCTGTTTTTAGATAGGAAGGACTTGAAAGGCTCTTCAGAGAAGGTGGCATTTGAGCAGAGTGAGTTGTAAATAAAGTGAGAAAATAAGTCATGTGAAGATTTGGTGGTACAGTGTTCAGACAGTAAGAATTACAGTGTAAGAGGCTCTGAAATGGGAATGGAGCTGGTATATTTGAAGAATAGAAGAAAACCAGTGGTGAGTTTGGGGAAGAGTGATGAGATAAAATCAGTTTTTGTGCAAGTCCTGTGGGCCTCTTTTAGAGTTACATAGAACTCTAAGGCAGACATGAAATGGTTGTGGGTAGGGCACTACTGGGCACTATATTGTTTTCCAAGATTATTCTGTTAGCTTCAGTGGTAGCAGGTATACCAGTAAACAAGATACTGTAGTATCTCATTAGGAAATGATGGTCATTGGACTCTAGTGGAAGCTGTGACAATGGTGGAAAGAGGTGATTCAGAATATGAGTAGAGGTAGAACTAGTAGGACTTGTTGAGCTGAGGTAGGGTTTGTAAAAAATAACTGATTCAAGGATGCTTCCTATGTTGTGGTCCGTGTACCTGGTGAGTTGTGATACCACTTATTAAGATGAGGAAATTTATAGCGGAAGGGGATTTTCAAGAATCAAGAGTTAAATTTTAGCTCTATTAGGTTCATGAGGCTTTCTCTGTATGCAGATGGAGCTGTTGAGGAGGCAGTTAAAGATTGGAATCTTGAATTTATGGGAGAAATCTGAAATACAGGTGTAATCCTGACAATCACCAGAATGTAAATGATATTTCAAACCATGAGTCTGTATAATATTGTCAAAACAGTGTAGCCAGAGAAGTTCAAATACTGAGTCCTGGGGTATTTCCAGTTTAGGTGTTTAGCAAAAGATGAGCCTGCACAGAGGACCAAGGTGTGCCCAGGGAGTTAGAAGGAAAACTAGGATTGTTTTGGCCCGCATTCTAAACAGAACATGATTAAGTTGGAGGGCATTATCAGTTGATAAATACAAAGAAGAGCTTGAGTAAGATGAGAACTGACAAAACTGATCGTTAGATTTGGCAAGATGCAAAAGACTGTTGACCTTGAGAAGAGTTTCAGTGGAGAAATTGAAAAATTAAATTTAAAGAAAAACAAAGGCGAGGAAATAGAAGTAGGGAGTACAAGCACAACTTTCAAGAAGTGTGCTTTAAAACAAAACACAAAGAAACAGCCTAGTAGTTTAGTAAAGAAATAGAACCTAGGCCGTTTGTTTTTAAAATGGATGACACTATAGTACATGTGAATACTAACAGATATCTTCCATTAAAGAGGGGGAAATTTGTGATGCAAGAGACAAAGGATTTTTAAACAGCAGATTTTTTTTTTTAATAGATGTGAAGGAAGGGAATCCATTGAGCCAGTGGACAGCTTGGCTTCAGATAATGATGATAATAGCCATCATTTAATATATACCAGATGCTGTCCTAAGTTATTTACATTTATTCACTCATTTAATCCTCAGAATCACCCTATAATCTAGGTTTTATTATTTCCATTTTATAGGAACAGAAACTGAAATGCAGAGGATTAAGCTAGTAAATGTTGGAGCTGGTTTCCAAATCCAGTATATCTGGCTCCATAGTCTACATTTTATTTTAGAGATTTCATACATGATAGCTGGAAAAAAGGCAGATCAACAGGTGAAGTTAAGGGAATTTTTCACATTTTGTCATAACATGAGATAATACAGTTCTTAGTTTATTTTTCACTGAAATTGAAAGCAAGATTATCATCTGAGATGAGGAGGAATGTGCTAAGGGCATTTTGAGAGGGATAAAAGGTAAGAAATACTTGGTATTCAAGTAGAAGAGTTAAAAAAGGCCATGGAAATTATTTGAATTACCTGCCAGTGCCAAGGAGACTTGGCACTTGACGATTTTTGTCAGTATTTTGAAGTAAGATGTGTCAGTATGGGAGGCAGCTAATTTCCATCCCCCTTTGCTTCAGGGTGTCCCCAGTAAACTGTAAATGGTGGGACCGACAGGCATTCCAAAGGCGGAGAGCTTGCCCTCCATCTTCACATTTATCATCTTATTTGGGATAGAGGCATAATGGCTGGAACTTCACCCCCAGTAGTATTTGGGCCAAGAAGATAAGTACCACACTCTTGCCATTGGTAGAACATTGACCTGGACAGAGTTTCCTTCTTGGTGATTTCATTCAAGTGTCAAAGCAGTCCTACACTCTCTGCCTACAGACTTTCTAATGTGAGCCAGAAATAAACTTGTATCTTGTCTAAGCCTATTTGGGAGTCTTTCTTTCTTACAGACAAACTTAATCTTAACTTATCCATAATTTGTTTCCAAAAGGGGATTGCTAAACGGGCAAACCTAAAAATATGACTTTGGTTTACTGGAGTCAAACAGGTGGTTAACAGCAAGACTCAGATGTTGCTGAATCTCTGAACATAAGCCACTGTTCTGATGTACACATGGAATAAGGGCAAAATTATTTTAAATATGCCTGAGTTTTTGTTCAGGTAAGGAAAATGGAGAGAGAAAATAAATTCCACAATTTTCTTTAGTAACAAATGTCAATGTCTAGCAAACATCCCTTTTAGGAATTGCTTCCAGGTAGGTTACTCAATATTCTTCAGCTTCGATCAACTCCCATTTTCTTATATACCAAATCCAAGTTAAAAACTGTAACAAAATTTTAGGTTTGTCCAATATTTCGTGTATTATTTAACTTTACTGCTATCTCTTACGGGAAATCTAAAACTGGCCTATATATACTTTTTTTCAATGTGTTGTATTCTCACAATCTGCTATTTAAAGAGTTATTTCGGTTTCTAGCACTGTAACTGCAAAGAAACTATAGTTACAAAACTGAACAGTGACATACTCTTTGTTCAACTTATGAGTCTATCCCATTGCTCTTGGACCTTGTTTCTTATTTTGCCTTTTTTCTTTAAACTCTTAGAGTGAACGTCTCAAAGGCATAGCAAGTAGAAAGACAGACCTGTGCTGGAATTCATTTATGAGAGTCTATCCACATTCTCTCAGATGGCAGGATTTCCTTCTTTTAGTGGCTGAATAATAGTTTATATGTATTACGTTTTACCTTTTACTCATTCATGCTTCTGTCACTGGACTCTTAGGTTGTTTTCATATCTTTGTGAATAATGCTGCAGTGAACACGATGTGAAGACAGCTCATGGATTTAGTGATTTCATATTTTTCACACCTTAAATATACACATTGTTATATGTCAATTATATTTCAGTAAAGGTGGGGAAAAATGATTTGTACTTAAGATTGAATGAGGTAGTTTTGGACAATAACATTTATTTTATCTCGCTCTTGGTATTTTTTAGCTTTTCTTTGCTTTAATTCATACCACGTGCCACCTCTATCATTACCTAGTATTACCTTAGGTCTCATATCTTTATCCTTTCCTCCGTTTTTATGGCCATTTCTCAAGTCTTCAACTTAGTATTCCTGGCTTGGCTGTGGTTCTCTATTACCTGTATTGCTGCCCATTCTCCAGCTGCTTATGGAGGATCCTCATCTCTTAGCAGGTTTGCCTTCTTACTGCCCCCTGAATACCTTCTGCTTGTACCCATTTCTCTTTGTCTTCTCTCCTGCATCATTTTTCTTTCACAGGTGATAATCTCTAGTTCACCAATTTATATGTATAACTGCTTTTAAGACTGTGTTTCATGTCTTCCCAGAAGTCCTCACTTACTAGCTTAATCACAATGGAGATGTTTACTTAGATCAAGCTCCTCTGATACATGTATATATTTTATCATCTTATACTTAAAAATTCTCCAGTTCCTTGTTGATTTTATTTTAAGTTTGTCTTAATTACCCATTTAGGATGTAAAATCTTCATTGTCTTCATGATATATTTATAGTGTAAAAACTTTATTCAAAGGAAGTTAAAATAATTTCTTCTTGTCTATACCATGTACCATGTTATATAGTGTTAGAACTATGCGGAGAATTTATTAATTGGTTACATGCCGAATTTAATATTTAAAAGCTGTTAAATAAATGAATACTGGTACTAAAATATCCCAAATCTTTACTTCTTAAACTCTTAACAGTCATAGTTACCTTTAAACTTCTTAACCTAGCTTTCTTTTTCTTGTGTGTTTCCTTTAAATTCAAATTTTTATATTACTCCTTACTTGATGTCCAGAATTACCCCCACTGCCATCATATGTTCAAATTCATGCAGAGTAAGTTTGGAAATTTAATTCCCAACATCTCTCCTTAGCTTTGCTTCTAATTTTCAATTTTAGTTTAATTGTAATTTCTTCTAAAAATCAGCTTAAGGTCAGTCATATGTTATAATGTATAAAGTTGATGCAGTATTAATTACTTGTTATTTCTTTATGGTGTATTATAGTCAAGCCCATAGCTGAACATTGCATACCTTGATATGTATAAATAATTAAATAAATTGCATATGCACTAGGGAGCTAAAGTAAAGGCGTAATTAAAGTGGAATATGTTAATTAAAAACTACTGGACATATACTAAATGAAAAGAAAATTTAGGTTGTATTTTTATATTTTTTTTGTTGAAGTGAAATTCATGTAATATTAACCATTTTATTTTTCATTTTTATTTTACATTTTAGTCTTAAAAATATGATTAATGTTCAGTGTTATATTAGTTTCAGGTGTAAAATACAGTGATTCATCAGTTCTGCACGTTACTCAGTGCTCATTACAATAAGTGTATTTTTAATCCCCTTCACCTTTTTCACCCATCCCTTCCCCCACCTCCCTTCTGGCAGTCACCAGTTCTCTATATTTAAGAGTCTGTTTTTTTTGTTTGTCTCTGTTTTTCTCTGTTCATTTGTTTGGTTTCTTGCACATATGAGTGAAATCCTATAGTATTTGTCTTTCTCTGACTTATTTCACTTAGCCTTATATCCTCTGGATCTATCCATGTTGTTGCAAATTGCAAGATCTCATTCTTTTTTATGGCTGAGTCATACTTCTTTTTTTAAAATTTAAATTCAGTTAATTAACATATAGTATATTAGTAGTTTCAGCGGTAGAGTTCATTGATTCATCAGTCTTATATAACACCCAGTGCCCATTACATCACGTGCCCTCCTTAATGTCCTCACCCAGTTACCTCCTCCCCCCACCCCCTCCAGCAACCCTCAGTTTGTTTCCTTTGATTAAGAGTCTCTTATTGTTTGTCTCCCTTTCTGATTTCATCTTGTTTTATTTTTCCCCTCCCTTCCCCTATGATCCTCTGTTTTGTTAAATTCCACATATCAGTGAGATCATATGATAATTGTCTTTCTCCGATTGACTTATTTCACTTAGCATAATACCCTCTAGTTCCATCCACGTCATTGCATATGGCAAGATTTCATTTTTTTGATGGCTGTGTAGTATTCCTGTGTGTGTGTGTGTGTGTGTGTGTATACACACACACATACCACATCTTCTTTATCCATTCATCTGTCGATGGATATCTTGGCTCTTTCCATAGTTTGGCTATTGTGGACATTGCTGCTATAAACATTGGGGTACACGTACCCCTTCGGGTCCCTACATTTGTATCTTTGGGGTAAATACCCAGTAGTGCAATTGCTGGGTTGTAGGGTAGCTCTCTTTTCAACTTTTTGAGGAACCTCCATACGTTTTCCAGAGTGGCTGCACCAGCTTGCATTCCCACCAACAGTGTAGGAGGGTTCCCCTTTCTCCGCATCCCCGCCAACATCTGTCATTTCCTGACTTGTTAATTTTAGCCATTCTGACTGGTGTGAGGTGGTATCTCATTGAGGTTTTGATTTGGACTTCCCTGATGCCAAGCGATATTGAGTACTTTTTCGTGTGTCTGTTGGCCATTTGGATGTCTTCTTTGGAAAAATGTCTGTTCATGTCTTCTGCCCATTTCTTGATTGGATCATGTGTTCTTTGGGTGTTGAGTTTGGTAAGTTCTTTATAGATTTTGGATACTAGCCCTTTATCTGATATGTCATTTGCAAATATCTTCTCCCATTCTTTTGGTTGTCTTTTGTTTTGTTGACTGTTTCCTTTGCTGTGCAAAAGCTTTTTATCTTGATGAAGTCCCAATAGTTCGTTTTTGCCCTTGCTTCCCTTGCCTTTGGCGATGTTTCTAGGAAGAAGTTGCTGTGGCTGAGGTCAAAGAGGTTGCTGCCTGTGTTCTCCTTTAGGATTCTGATGGACTCCTGTCTCACATTTAGGTCTTTGGCTGAGTCATATTCCATTGTATTGCATACCAATCTTCTGTATCCATTAATGTATCCGTGAACACTTGTGTTGCTTCCATAACTTGGCTAATGTAAATACTGCAAAAAACATAGAGTTGCATATATCTTTTTGAATTAGTGTTTTTGTTCTCTTCTGGTAAATACCCAGTAGTGCAATTGCTGGATCAGAAGGTAGTTCTATTTTTAACTTATGAGGAACCTTTGTACTGTTTTCCACAGTGGCGGTGTCAGTTTGCATTCCCACTGACAGTGCCAAAGGTTCCTTTTTCTTCACTGCCAACACTTGTTGTTTCTTGTGTTACTGATTTTCGTCATTCTGACAGGTGTGAGGTGATACCACGTTGTGGTTTTGTTGCATTTTCCTGATGATTAGTGATGCTAAACATCTTTTCATGTATCTGTTGGCCATCTGTATGTCTTCCTTGGAAAAATGTCTGTTCATGTCTTCTGGCCATTTTTTCATTGGATTATTTATTTTTTCATGTTAAATTGTATAAGTTCTTTATGTATTTTCCATATTAACCCATTATCAGATGTATCATTTGCAAATATCTTCTCCCGTCCAGTAGATTGACTTTTTATTTTGTTCATGGTTTCCTTCACTTTTCATAAGCTTTTAATTTGGATGTAGTCCCAATAGTTTAATTTTGCTTTTTCAAAATTGTAGCTTTAATTCCAGTTAGTTAACATAAGGAGTTATATTAGTTTCAGGTATACAATATAGTAATTCTGTCACTTTCATACATCACTCTGTGCTCAGCATGACAATTGCACTCCTTAATCCCCATCACCTACTTAACCCCTCCTCATACGCCCCTTCTGTCTGGTACCCATCAGATTGTTCTCTATAATTAAGAGTCTGTTTCTTTCTTTCCTTTTTCTTGTTTGTTTTGTTCCTTAAAGTCCACATTTGAGTGAAATCATATAGTATTTATCTTTCTCAGACTGACTTATTTTAGTTAGCATTATACTCTTTAGTCCCATCCATGTCATTGCAAATGGCAAGATTTCTTTCTTTTTTTATGGCTCAGTAACATTACATTGTATATATAAATACTGCATCTTCTTTATTCATTCATCAGTCAGTCACAGTTGGGCTGCTTCCCTATCTTGGCTATTGTAAATACTGCTAAAAAATGAAGCAGGGCATTTATCCCTTTGGATTAGTGTTGTTGTACTCTTTGGATAAATACCCAGTAGTGCAATTGCTGGATCACAAGGTAGTCCTATTTTTAACTTTTTGAGGAACCTCCATACTATTTTCCACAGTGAATGCACCACTTTGCATTCCCACCAGTAGTGCATGAGTGTTCCTTTTTCTCCACTTCCTCGCCAACACCTGTTATTTCATGTGTTGGTGATTTTTAACCGTTCTGACAGGTGTGAGGTGATAGCTCATTGTAGGTTTGATTTTCATTACCCTGATGATAAGTGATGATGAGCATCTTTTCATGTGTCTGATGGCCATCTGGATGTATTCTTTGGGAAAATGTCTGTTCATGTCTTCTGCCCATTTTTAAATTGGATTATTAGTTTTTTGGGTGTTGAGTTTCTTAAGTTCTTTCTATATTTTGGTTACTAACCTTTTATCAGTTGTTACTTGCAAATATCTTCTCCTGTTCTGTAGGTTGCCTTTTAGTTTTATTGATTGTTTCCTTTGCAGAAGCTTTTTATTTTGATGTAGTCCCAATAGTTTGTTTTGCTTTTGTTTCCCTTGCCTCGGAGACATATCTTGAAAGAAGTTGGTATGGCCAGTGTCTGTGTTCTCCTGTAATATTTTTATGGTTTCCCGTCTCATGTTAGGTCTTTAATCCATTTTGAATTTATTTTTGTGTATGGTATAATGAAGTAGTGCAGTTTTCATTCTTTTGTCATGTTCTCCAGTTTTCCCATCACCACTTGTTAAAGATATTGTCTTTTCCCATTGCATATTATTGCCTCCTTTGTCCTAGATTAATTGACCATATAATCATGTGTTTATTTTCGGGATCCCTCTTCTGTTCCATTGATCTGTGTCCATTTTTGTGCCAAGTACCATACTGGGATAGTTTTCTTAATTTCTTTTTCTGCTGCTTCATTATTAGTATATAGAAATGAAACTGATTTCATTATATTGATTTTGTATACTGTAACTTTACCAAATTCATTTATCAGTTCTAGTGGTTTTTTGGTGAAGTCTTTAGGGCTTTAGGGCTTTCTCTATATAGTACCATGTCATCTTCAAATAGTGAAAGTTTTATTTCTTCCTTACCAATTTGGATACCTTTTATCTCTTTGTTGTCTGATTGCTCTGGCTTGTATTGCCAGTATGTGTTGAGTAAAAGTGGTGAGAGTGGACATCCTTGTCTTGTTCCTGCTCTTAGAGCTCTCAGTTTTTCACATTGTGTATGGTATTAGCTGTGTGACCTTTATTATGTTGAGGTAAGTTCTCTCTAAACCTGCTTTGTTGAGGGTTTTTATGATGAATGGATGTTGTATTTTGTCACAAGCCTTTCCCATATCTATTAAAATGATCATATGGTTTTTATTCTTTCTCTTGATGGGATGTATCATATTGATTTTTGAATATTGAACCCCTCTTGCATCCCAAGAATAAATCCCAATTGATGATGGTGAACGATTTTTTAAACATATGGTTGGATTTGATTTGTTAAAATTTTGTTAAGGATTTTTGCATCTTTGTTCATCAGAGATCCTGCCTTTAGGATTTTTTTTTTTTTTGGTAGTATCTTTATCTGTTTTGGGTATCAGGGTAATGCTGGCTTCATAGAATGAATTTGGAGGCTTTCCTTCCTCTTCTTTTTTTTTTTGAAAAGTTTGAGAAGAATAGGTATTTACTCTTCTTTATGTGCTTGTTACAATTCACCTGTGAAACCATCTGGTCCTGGACTTTTGTTTTGGGGAATTTTTCATTACTGATTCAAATGTTTTAGGAATTTATACATTTCTTCTAGGTTTTCCAATTTGTTGTCATATAGTCTTTCATAGTATTCTCTTATAATCCTTCGTATTTCTGGTGTCCATTATTACTTCTCTTTCATTTCTGATGTTATTTATTTGAGTCTCTCTCTCTCTCTCTCTCTCTCTCTTTTTTTTCCTTGATCAGTCCGGCCAGAGGTTTAACAATTTTGTTGATGCTTTCAAAGAACTAGCTCCTGGTTTCATTGACCTGTTCTATTGTTCTTTTAGGCTCTATTTCACTTATTTCCACTCTAATTTTTATTATTTCCTTCCTTCTGCTGGTTTTGGGCTTTGTTTGTTCTTCTTTTGCTAGGTTCTTTAAGTGTAAATTTAGTTTGAGATTTTTCTTGATTTTTCATGATATGATTTCAGTCTTTTTGAATTTGTTGAGACTTGTTTTGTGGCCCAACATGTGGTCTCTTCTGGAGAACATTCCATGTGCACTTGAAAAGAATGTGTATTCTGCTGTTTTTGGATGAAATATTCTAACATTAACCATTTTAAAGGGAACAGTTCCATGACATCTTGTGTAAGTTTTATCTTTTACTTGATTTTTTAACAGCTTTATTGAGGTACAATTTACATACAATTAAACCCATGTAAAGCATAAAATGTAACAGCTGTTAGTATGTAAGTTTTGCCCACATTACCACAACCACTTTTAGAACATTTTCATTAACTGAAAAAGAAACTTCAGACCCATTAACAGTCATTCCTTCCTTATTACCACCAGTTCTAGGCAACCGTTGATCTTTCTTTCTCCATGGATTTGCCTATTCTAGACATTTCATATAAACGATATTGTACAATATATGGCTTCACGTATCTGTCTTCTTCCATTCAGCATAATGTTTTCAAGATTTATCCATATTGTAGCATGTATTACTGCTTTATTCCTTTCTATCATGGAATAATCATCCATGTTGTGGATAGACCACATTCTATTTATCCATGCATTAATTGATATTCATCTGGTGGTTAGTACTTTTTGGTTATGGTGAATAGTGGTGCTGTGAAGAGTTTTGGACACGTTCTAGTTGGAACACCTGTTTTATCTTAGGAATATGCCTAGAATTGCAATTGCTCGGTTGTATGATAACTCTGTATTTAACATTTTGAGAATCTACCAAATATCTTCTCTACTGTTTTTTAATTGGCTTCTATTTTTGTTGTAGGTTTTATTTTACTTATATATTTGACCAGTAGGTTGTTGTCTGATTTTGTGTATCTCCTGACTTCTTTGTGCTTTGGTTTTATCATTAAATAACAACTTGCTTGCACTTTTTAATTTTTATTGTTATGTTAATCACCATACATTACATCATTAGTTTTTGATGTAGTGTTCCATGATTCATTGTTTGTATATAACACCCAGTGCACTGGGTGTTGCTTGCACTTTTGAGGAAATTTACATCATTTGTGGAATAGAAGTATGAAAACACTTTGTGATTCTTAGAGGTGGACACTTTGTAAAATATAGGTACTGTTATCCTCATGCTTACACTTTAAGAAAAGGAAAATTATATTTCTAAATAGATTTCTAATTTCTCTTTAGATCTCTTTTTTGATACTTTCTCTAAATACTTGGCCTTAACTCAAATTTTCCTGTCTCCTTGCTAATCAAGTACAACTGAGAATTTAATTGTGATAGGTTTTTCTTGAACACATATATATATGTGTTATGCTAACCCCTTGCTAATTAAATGGCCTTGTGATATAATTTGTGTTATTTAATTCCATAGGGGAATCTGGGGAAAATACTGTACTTTGCTAAATACAGTGGAAATAACAAAAGTGGTACCGTCCACATTATATCGGAATTGTTCTCAACTTACTCCTATATGGAATGGTGGTTTTTAAAATTTTTTGTTATGAATTAAATAAATATTCGGGAAGTACCTACTTACTATGTCAGGAAAGTTACTGAGCTAAGTAGAGTAAATGAAAATATTACTTTCTGGCTTAGTTTGTATTTTTAAAATGTCAGTATTATTTTTGACATTAGTTGAAGTTATTTATAACACATTTTTTGTTCTTTACAGGTAAGAAATGAAAGAATTCTAGCACTAAGTTAGAGAAAAGCAGCTTGCTTTTGCTTAGAGTGGATGGAAGGAACATAACAGTAAAATGAGCATATAAAGAACTTTCTGAGTGGAAAAGAAAGTATTCTTAAAATATTTAAGGACATGCCTTAATGAGATGAGATAACACATACAAGGTAATCTAATCCCAGTTTTGACAAAGCACTTTTAGTTATACTGTATCTTTTAGAGTGTAACAGGTTGGTAATTTACAGTAGGAGCAGGCTTAGTCTTCACTGTCTTCTTTTCTTTTCCTTTATTCTTCATTTTCTGACCATGCTGAGTTAAGTAAAACAAACTATTGACTGATAAGTGCTTGTTCAGATAGGAGAACAGTACATTTTCAAATTTAGCAACAACCCATCTTCATCAGAACCTCCTAAGAGGGTTGTGCTTGCAAAAATGTAAATTTTCCGACCCCTACATCAGAACTTTTGGGTCACAACCTGTTGGGGTGGGGCCCAGGAATGTGATTTTTATCAGTCATCCCAAAGTGATTCTGACATATGTTAAATTTTGAGAACCACTGCACTGTACTGTACACTCCACTTACAGTGACTACAGTTTACAAAATGGACTTTGGTGTCAAGTTTATCTAAGGCAAGACTTGGATTTGTTATATCATTGTGATATAACCATGGACAAGCTACTTAAAATTGTTTCAGCCTTCACTTTCCTCAGCTATAGAGTTGGTGATGAGAGTCCAGTTTTAAGACCATATTGCTGCTCAATTACTAATAGCATTTTTCTTCATTCTCAAAATGATCCTAGTTCAGAATACAAATTATATGGTCACTCCAGCATGTCTATGTATTAGTATATTGTGATGATTATATGATATAACTTATATTGATTTAGCACAGTTGGCAGATAGTACATATTAAATAAATGTTCTTATAAAAATGGTATTTTTGAGAAAGCAAGTTTGTGTTTATTATGTATCTTAACAGCATGCTCTGGATTGTCTGTTGCTTTAAATACCTTTAAAAATGGATTTTCATGGAAAGGAAGTCACTGATCATTGATTGTTGGCTAGTTTTGTCCTCCGTGGTAAAAGGTCCTTAAATTAGGTCATTTTGTTTTTGTGGTTTTCACTAGCTTGGTCATGCCAGTTGGCATTATCTTGTGCTGAAAGACATTCTAGAATAGAGACTTTGGGGGGAAACATTCGAAAGAAGGATAATAAAAGTCTGCAAGGTGGAACTCTAGCATGGCATAAAATATTATCGTCTAATAAGCCCCATTATCTACAAAAGACAATTACAACGTTCTTCTTCTCTTATTAGCTTCTTGATGGAAAACCTCATTATACGTCCTTCACTTTTCATTTCCAAGCAACTGTGTTTTATGGCAAGGAGAAGGGTATTCAAGGGTTGTTCTTGTACATAGATGAAGAAATCCTAGACTCTCAACTCTGGAAGACCTATGTTTGAATTCCTGTTCAGCCACTTATATGAAGTTAAGTTTCTCTGAAGTTAAGTTTCTTTATCAGTAAAATGAAGACATTATTAGTGTTTACTTCATTGTGGTGCTGTGAAGATATGAGATAATGCAAATACAGCTCTTAGTAGCATGGCTCTAATTTCATTTATTATCTCATACCATTAGGAATAATATTGAAGATGATCTTAAAATTGTGTGGACATTATATTTGAAGATTGCAGCTTGGGATGTATTTGGCCTATTGGCTTCTTTCTACTCCATTTGGATATTTACTTCTCCATTGTTTAATTGTTGCTTTTCCTTATGAGAAAAAGGAAAAAAACAAGTGAAATGGTTTAAGGAGAAAAAATAAATCACAATATCTTAGGGAGAGAAACTCAGCAATTGATGAGGCCAAGTGACATGGCAGGTACATAATAGGTTTTGGAGTGCCTGGTTGTCAACACATGCCAACAAGTGGTTGAGACTTTATGTTCAGAGCCTTACTCCATTGCCCTTCTGTAAATATTTTTATTCTACTTCAAATTAAGTCATCATTCTCTGATAATGTGAATAATTTTGTGTTCAACATGGAAATAATATTTAAAATAGTATAGCATTTTGGAGCAAAGATAGTCTTTTTAACAAATGGTGTTGGAACACCTGAACATCCACATGCAAACAAATTCTAGACATAGATCTTACACTCTTCACAAAACTCAATTCAAAATAGATCACATACCTAAATATTGAATACAAAATTCAAAAACTCCTAAATAAAATCAGTCTCAAAGAGATATATCTGCCTTCCCATGCTCATTGCAGCTTTATTCACAGTAGCCAAGATACCAAACCAACGTAAGTATCCTTTGACAGTGAATGGATAAAATGGTGTGTGTGTGTGTGTGTGTGTGTGTGTGTGTGTGAGAGAGAGAGAGAGAGAGAGAGAGAGAGAGAGAGAGAGAGAGGGAGAGAGAGAGAGAATTCAGTATTTAAAAAGGAGATCCAGGGGCGCGTGGGTGGCTCAGTCGGTTAAGCGTCTGCTTTCGGCTCAGGTCATAATCCCAGGGTCCTGGGATCGAGCCCCGCATCGGGCTCCCTGCTCGGTGGGAAGCCTGCTTCTCTCTCTCCCACTCCCCCTGCTTGTGTTCCCTCTCTCGCTGTGTCTCTCTCTGTCAAATAAATAAATAAAATCTTTTAAAAAAAATAAAAAATAAATAAAAAGGAGATCCTGCCTTATAGAATAACATGGATGAACCTGGAGGACACTAAGCTAAATGAAATAAGCCAGACACAGAGAAAAATGGTTTTATCTCACTTAAATAGGGAATCTTAAAAGTCAAACTCATAGTAACATTAGAATAGTGATTATCAGAGGCTAGGATTAGAGGGAAAAAGGGAACTATTAATTAAAGGTTATAAACTTTCAGTTATAAGATGAATAAATTCTTGAAACCTAATGTACAGCATGGTGACTGTAATTAATAATATACAGTGTGCATGAAATTTGCTGACAGTAGATCTTAAATGTTCTCACCACACAGAAGAAAAAGGTAACTATGTGAGGTGTTGGATTTGTTAGTTTGATTGTGATAATTTCTTCACAGTATATACATATATCAAAACATCATGTCATACACCTTAAGTATATACAATTTTTATTTGTCAAAAAATAATTTAAAACCAACCAAGTAAATCTCCCCCCAAATATCTTGTAAAATTTCTAGAAGATAACGTAGGAGAAAACATAGGTGACCTTGGGTATGGTGATTATTTTTAGATAAAACACTGAAGGCACAATCCATGAAAAAAATAATTGATAAACTGGACTTCATTAAAATAAAAATCTGCTCTGCAAAAGACAAGTCAGGAGAGTAAAAAGACAAGGCTCAAAGTGGGAGAAAATATTTGAAAAAGATACATCTGATAATGAACTATTATCCAGAATATATGAAGAACTCTAAAAACTCAACAGTGAGAAAGCAAACAACTCAATTAAAAAAAATGGGTCCAAGACCTGAACAGAGATCTTTTACAAAGAAGATTTGTAGATGACAAATAATCATAGGAAAAGATGTTTCACAACATATGTCATGGTATAATACAAATTAAAACAATGAGACACCATTACACACCTGTTATAGACTGGTCAAAATTCAGAACACTGACAACACCAAATGCTGCTGAGGATGTGGAGCAAAAGGAACTTTCATTCATTTGTTGGTGGGAATGCAAAATAGTACAGCTACTTTGGAAGAGTTTGGCAGTTTCTTATGGAACTAAATACACTCTTATACAATTCAACACTCTCACTCCTTGGTATTTACCCAAAGGAGTTGAAAACTTCTGTTCACACAAAAATCTGTAGATATATATAAATATATATAGTGGCTTTATAATTGCTAGAACCTGGTAGCAACCAAAATGTCCTTCAGTAGGTGAACGGATTAATAAATTGGTATATCCAGACAATGGAATATTGTTTAGCACTAAAAAGAAATGAGCTTTCAAACCATGAAAAGATATGGAGTAATCTTAAATGCATATTACTACGTGAAAGAAGCCAGTCTGAAAAGGCTACATACTTTATGTTTCCAGTGATATGACATTCTGAAAAAGGCAAACCTTAGGAGACAAAAAAAGGTCAATGGTTACCAGGGGTTGCGTTGGGGTGAGGGGTTATTAGGCAGAGCAAAGAGGATTTTTAGGGCAGTGAAAATACTATGTGTGATACTGTAATGGTGGATATGGCATTCTATATATTGGTCCAAACCCATAGGATGTACAACACTAAGAATGAACCACAATGTAAACTGTGAACTTGGGGTGATTAAGAAGTTTTGATGTCAGTTCATAAACTGAAAATTTACCATTCTTGTGAGTGGTATTGGTAATGGGGGAGGTAATACATATGTGGGAGCAGGGGTTATATGGGAAATCTTTGTTCCTTCTCAGTTTTGCTGTGAACCTAAAAATACTCTAAAAAAATCTTAAAGTAGTATTAAGTCTGAAGTATCCTTCATAATGTTTATTCACATACTGCTAATATTTAAAATATAGAAGGAAATTAGAAATAGAATTCTACACTTTTTTTTTGTAGTTTTTAATTTTATTATGTTAGTCACCATACAATACATCATTAGTTTTTGATGTAGTGATCCACGATCCATTGTTTTCGTATAACACCCAGTGCTCCATGGAGTACGTGCCCTCCTTAATACCCATCACCGGGCTAACCAATCCCCCCTCCCCTCTAAAATCCTGTTTGTTTCTCAGGTCCATAGTCTCTCATGGTTCATCTCTCCCTCCAATTCCCCCCACCCATTTTTCCCTTCCTTGTCCTCCATGTAAGTGATAATCTTCATGGCTATAATAATAATGTTGCAAATGCCAGTTTCAGTTTGTGCAAATGACGATGAATTAGAGAAACGTCTCAAGCATGGATTATCCGATTGACAATCAAATACATGTAGGTTATCTTGAATTAATTATTTTGTGCCAAAATAAAGTGACTATTGAGAACCACATGTTTAGTGTGTAAGCCACACTTTCAGTAATGTTTGTGTCCACTGCAATATTTTTCAATGAACCAGCTTCCTTATAATTAACATGTTGTTATTATAAGGAAGCTGGCAGTACAAGTGGTACTTTGTGTTTTCTCATTTCATGCTTTCATTTAGATTTGAGATGTTCTTGGTTTCATTTCCAAGTTGGCATGAATTAGCAGTAAATAGGAATCTGCTGGCTTGTGTTAAGTTTGCTTTTCACATCCCTCTAGGGAAAGAATGGGGAGAATTCAGAACTGTAATCAGTTTTGATTGAGGTTACCTAGATAGAACTCTTTCCTTTATCCAAACTTCAAGCCAAAATCTTAGCGTGTAATTAGAAGGAACCATGTTGATTTTACAACTTATTGAGGGGTGTATGCTTTGATTAAGGAGCCATAGGGAAAGGAGATGGTGATACCCCCATAGATTAATGATTGTGGATGTTCAGCAGTTCAGAATTTCATTCAACCTAGAAGACAATTTCTAAGACTCACTAACCGTGGAAGATCGTAGGAACAGGGTTGATTTAAATTATGAATAATGCATAAAATGTAATATGTGGCTAGAAAAACACACTGGCTTTAACTTGTGATTAGACATACATGATTGATTTCAGGTCCTTCTTTTAGCATTCCTTTTAAATTTTGGAGGTACTGCCTCTAGAGAGTTAAAGAATATCTCTCCCTTGAAAAATACTAAAGGTGAATGCTCCAAAGGTAGATACATGTGTTCCTGATAATTTTGCATTGGGCAGTGTGTTTCCATCAACCTGACTTGCTGTTTCAATCAAAATAGTCTAGGTTACACTGCAGTAAGAAACAATCCCCAAATATCAGTGGGCTGAAACTAAACAACCAAAGAAGTGTCTGTTTTTTGTTCGGGCCACATGTCCTTTTTAGGATGGAGATGAGGGATGTGAGCTATGCTTCATGTTGTCCTCACTCAGACTCAGGCTTGGTAAAGACTCCATCATCAAGTGGCATGCTGCTGGTTACTATGGCAGGAAGAAGGGGAGTGCTTGGAAATCTTTCAGTTCAATGTTGTGGTCCTGAAGTGACCTACATCACTTCTGTCTTCAGTGCTTTGACCAG
Organism: Mirounga leonina; assembly: GCF_011800145.1. Classification (NCBI taxonomy): domain Eukaryota; kingdom Metazoa; phylum Chordata; class Mammalia; order Carnivora; family Phocidae; genus Mirounga; species Mirounga leonina. The sequence goes on from NW_023270158.1 coordinate 13,913,109, forward strand.
AATTAGTCTCATTATCCTACTAATGGAGAGGTGGCAAACAAGTATAATTCTCCCTTGTGGCTAGAAGGGGAAAAGAACCAGCCTTGGAAGGGCATTAGACATCTCTACCACGTCTGAGGAACAAATTGACTGTCAGAGCAAAGGTCCAGGTATCCCACCTTGGCAAATGACATGCATGATTAACCCCAGAGCTGCAGATTCTGAGCTCACATTTGACCTGATTCCCTCTACTCACCCCAAGCTGGCAGCTGTGGCTTTGCAAACATGGATAATGCCTCTGTGGTCAGAACTGAATTGAATATTGGCAGTAACAGAACTTGTAAGTTACAGTCCTTTTGTGTATCCATGCCTAAGTTAATTCATATTGAATGAAATGTTCACTCATTTTATTCTTGGGAAAGAAATGATAACATAAAAGCTACTCCACCTATTAACTCAAGGTTTTCTATAAGATTTTTATTAATTAATGTGCCTGTCCTTCCATAAGCCTGAAACTGATTTTATTTTTCAGTTGTGATAGGTTTTGATACTTTGAATGTGGAGAGCACACCAACTGTGCATCTTTTTCTTTTTTTTTTTTTAGAGATTCATGCTTAAGGCAAGAGAAGTACAGGTATCTCTAAAGAATATAGTAACCTAGTTCTATTGATTATCACAGGCAAAGAATGCTTGTGGCTTTATGTCTTGCCTAATCTTGACTGTGCACCAAAGTCACCTGGCAAAATTGACATATTTTAACATATTCCTGGCCCTGACTTTCAGAGTTCGCAAGTGAGGAGGTTTAGGGTGAAGCCCGAGCATCCATATTTTTAATGTCATCAGGTCATTCTGATGGGCAGCCAGAAGTGAGAACTGCTACCCTGACATGTTGTGTGAGAGAAACCTAATAATTTTGAACTTGTTTCTGGAGACAGTTATCCAAATCTCATTTTGTAAACATCTTCCAAGCTTAAGGATAAGACCATCCATTTTGTCAAACAGAATCCATTTTTTCAGTATTTCTGGTTCTCTTATGTGAAAAACATTGAAGTTATTAATAATTAAGAGAGTGTTGTAGAACCCTGTCATTCTCTGTATGCTTCATACTCTGGTTTATGGGTCAAATAACTAGGGAATATATGTATCCTCAGTGTGCTGCACAAGGTCATACTAAGTGTGCATGGATCCCATTAACATAGTTACCCTAAGTTAGGATTTACCAAAATAATGGGGAAAAAAAGTTGTAACTGACGATTGGTTTGTCTGTTCTTATCTCTTTCTTTAAAGCACCATAGTCATGCATGAAACATGTTTTTTAAATCATATTCTGAGTTTGGAAACAAGGGTTAAAATGATTCCTAGAGAGAAAGCACAAGCGAGCAAGCATTGGAAACTCCAGTTAGGAAGCTACTATACAGAAATCCATGTGATAATAAGTTTGCTCTTCTCTTTCTATAAAGGACATTTGCTTCATCCTTTTCAAGGCTACCAGTTGCAGGCTTGTTATTTTGAAAGTGATTAAGACTGAACATCATTCTGATGTCCATAGTTCAGTATAATAAATTAAATACACATGCTATGAAAGTTTGTCAGTAAATATTATACTTATCCATTTTTTTGGTTTGCTTTAAAATATTCTTCAACTTATGTGGAAGAGTATTAAGTGGAAGTAAATAGTAATTAAGCCAAATAATGCTGATATTGTCAAATACAAATCTGGACGTAGGTGAGGAGGGACTTTATTCAAAAGGATCATTGCAAGAGGGACTAGCGCTATAGGGAGAATGCTTCAACCATGAGATCTATAAGCATTTCCATGGTCAGGTAGACAAGGTCTTTTCTTTTATAGGGGGCAGTGAACAAGGCTAGAAAAGAAGCTGGGTGTGGAGAAGCAGGATGGAAAAGTGGCATGATCATATAGTTGATTATAGAATGTTTTTCCCCTAAGCTCAGTCAGTGCTCTGATGGAACTCTTAAGAAATGGTTGTATGTTCACTCAGGCTGAATGTGTGTCAAAGTTCAGAGGCCTTGGAGAAGGACAGAAGCTTTAGTTAAGCTGGTTCAAGCCAAGGTAGTAGATATGTTTTCTACATTGGTCAATGGGTACAGACATTTCAGCTAATCATTTATGAAGCAAAGAATCGGAACTTGAAGGCTCTGTGTCAGAACTTGTCATAGGGGGACACCTCTGAGTCTTATCTAAGTCATACAGGAAAGGCAGTGAACTTTCAGAACACAAAGGGTAGGGAGGTTTATTTAATCATCTCTGTTTTCCAGGTTCACAGGGCTCAGATAAAGTTTACCACTGTCACTATAAAGAAATCAGATCTAGCTGATTCTCGTACAATAATAGATACCATTTGGTGATGGCCTGGCCCTCGACTGAGCACTTCACATGTTTACTTCATTTCAGCCCTTTGTGGTGTGAATGATTATCCATTTTTCAGGTTTGGAAATAGAGGCTTAAAGTGTCTCAATATGTCATAGGGATTTAGTGTTTTATGTGGAATTCAAACTTGGGTGTCCATACTACACAGGTCAAATTTGTAGGCTATAGAGTACATATTTAAGAAAAAAGTCACTCAATCGTTAATAATAGTATTGAATTTAACACTGGAGCAAAGAAAAATGCTGTATACAATCTCAGATATGTATTTTGTGTTCTGAGAGGCAGAGATTGAGTGAGAGGAAGACAGAAATGAGGAGTACCTTAAGGCTGAAATCTTTACAAAAGCATGACTGTTAAGGAATGCACCTCCCAAGTGAACTTCTCTGATTCTCTTGATTTTAAACATTATGGCAGGCTCTATTCCTTCCCTTTGAACCATGCTGTGAGATCATGCTGAGAAAGTTCTCTCTGCAGTCTGCTAACTGACACTTACAGGGGATTTAAAATTTTTCAGTTCATATATGAATGAGCGTATTGTATCCAGAACCTACAAATTATAATTTTTGTCAATGTATGGTTTGGAAATGTTTCAATTAAAAATGAAATGAAAATTAAAATGTGACTAGGACTTTAAGCTAAATTGTTTTTAAGGACAGTAATACGTGTTATTAGAACATCTAGCTAGCATCTAACCGTGGAGTTGAGAATTGCAAGGGAACTTAAAGGTCATGGAATCCAGCCTCCCACATAGTGCAGGAATTCCCTTGTGAAGACATCCTTAGCACTGTTTCAATATCTTTAGTGTTGGGAAGCTCACTCCAGGGGCAGACATGCCATTTTTGAATAGCCCTAATTATTGAAAATTTTCTGATACTGAACTGACAAAGAGCTATGAAACAAGAGTATTTTGTTTTAATCAGTACTTTGAAAATCTAAAAGGAAATAAATGCAAAATATTAAAAAACATCTCTAAATTTAATACTAGCTCCACGGGGCAGAATTAACCTAGTGTCACTCATTATTTGGTGATGTAGTACTGCTTCCCTCATAAACCGTAATTTCTGTGTCATAGGTTTTTCCTGTTTTATTTGGTTTGCAAATAAATTCTGGTGTGAGGGGGATGTGTATTTCAGGGGAAAAGTATGCATTGTCACAAATAGCACATGCTTCTGGCTGTTACTTGTCTTTGAGCTATTTGTACAAACTGAAGTAAATTCTGTCTTGTTCCATGGAGTTTCTACTGATTTCCCTCCCAAATGTAGATAAACCATTTTTGCCCCCATTTGTAATTCACTCCATGTACTCCATAGAAATTTTTCCTTTAAACCAGTGATAACATCTGTCTGGTTTCCTCATTTAATAAGTACAAATAAAATTTTTAATATTTGTTCATTTTTATTTTATTAGTCATTATATTATTTTTTATGAAAATTATCTTTTAAAAGTTTTGGAGGTCTTCCAGTAAGATGCCCAATGGGTTCACCTACCACAGCAAGGTAAACTTCCTTAATGTACAATTTAAATGTTACTTTTCTTGGGTTCCAAAGGTGAATCCTTAGTGGTTTAGAAATTTGTTGACTCTCTTTTTCTTGTTTTTTTTTTTTAATTATTTTTGTTTTTTTAGAAGATTTATTTATTTATTTGAGAGAGACAAAGCATGAGCAGGGGGAGGGGCAGAGGAAGAGGGAGAAGCAGACTCCCCACTGAGCGCGATCCCAAGACCTGAGATCATGACCTGAGCTGAAGCCCAGTGCTTAACCCATCAAACCACCTAGGTGCCCCTCTTTTTATTTTTTGTTCTGCTAATTTTGTGTTTTGGTTTGGTTTTGGCCAGTAAATTATTTCCCATTGCTGGTAGGAGAGGTTGGAAATCTTGTTTTATGATCTAATCATTAAGCCAAGTTATTTCCCATCATTGGCGAGCTGGTTTGTAATTTGACTTCCTAGTCTTACCATTTGATGAGCTCTGTAAATGCATTAATGGTTTATAGAGATCTTTGTTGGGGGCAAGATGACAGAGAAGCTGGTTTGTTGACCTTTTTTGTATTGTCCTTAGCTTGAGCTCAAATCAGTTATGAATTTCACACCCAAAGAGAGGTTATCTAGACTGGTGAGTTTTATATTTCTGTTTATCATGACTCACGGCTGAAATCTAAGAGTAGAAGTTATAAACTTTCCCTGTATGTCTGCATGTGTACATGTCTGTAATTTTGAAAGACCTTCACTTTTCATTGTGTGAATGTATAATAGTTTCTTACTTCTGGATGGTATTCCCAGATTAGACTATAAAATCTCCTAAAGGAACTCCATTCTGATTGGTTTAGAGATTAACAGGTGGTTGTCTAAATATGACTAAATTCCTGGAAATTAAAGAAATTTTACAGAAACTGACTTGAAACATTTAAAAATTGTAAGTTCATACACAAATGAGGTAAATCTTTGGCATATGAGATTAAACTAATCTAAACCTTTGGCATATGAGACTATTTTAGACTTGTTTTTTTGTGTGGCATTAAGTACAAATATACATTGTTCATTCTACATGGATACATTTTTCTTAAATTTAGTTTGAGGTTTACTAATTGAATACCAAGCATTACTTTTACTTAATGTTTAAAATTATTAAAAATTCAGTGATATGGAGAAAAAGGAAGTCTCTGGCTGTTGCTTATCGATAGAATCACTGTCTAAACAATATATGGACAAAATTGGCTCTGTGAGAATTTTAAAAAACAGTTAAGAGTTTGTAGTATACCAAGTGAGCACAATGGAAAGAAGAGATGCATCTAAATGCATAGGAAAATCTTGGCATTTAGCGTACCGAAGCCCCAGTCCCTCTCTGGCATGTGACATGATAAGGAGAAAATAGCTAACTCCTGGCTTTTGCTAACCTAGGGAAAAAGAAGAGTAGAACATGCATCCATTTTTCTGGCCTTTTGGCAGGCTGCCTGAAGGACTGGTTTTTGTCTCACTTGATTGTGAGTGCTTATAGGAACAACAATTTGGACACCATATTGGGCTGCTGAGAACAAAAATGAAAGCACCATGGCTTATTACAGCACCAAAGAGAATATAGTACTACAAAAAGATACCAGAGGAGTGAAAGATTACAGGCTTCTGAGTAGAAATGGGAAAACCTCTTAAGGAAATTAAATGTATAAGCCCAAGGAGATGCATCCTCAGAAACGTTTTATGAGGTCCCTAAACTATCACGCTGGTTGGTGAAGGTTTTCCCCTGTATGAAGTCAGTCCCTAAGGACTGGGTAAGGTGTCTATTTCAGATGCCCACATCTGTGTGAAAGATCATAAGGCATACAAAGAAATAGGGAATCATGGCCCAGTCAAAGGAACAAAACTAATGTCGAGGAATTGACTCAAAAGTAAGAGCTATGAAATACCTGAGAAACAATTTAAAATAATCGTTTTAAAGATGTTCAATTTGCTGAACGAGAAAACAGACAACACTAAAGGTATAAGTAAGAAAATGATGCATAAATAAAATATCAACAAAGAGATAGAAACTATAAAGTATCAAATTGAAATTCTGGAGTTGAAGTATACAGTAATTAAATTGAAAAATTTAGTAGAATTGTTCAAGAACAGACTTAACCAAGCAGAAGAAAAAAAAAAAATCAGTGAACGTAAGACAGTTCATTTAAAATTATCAAGTCAGAGGAGAAAAAAAGAATAAAGAGAGCTGACAGAAGTTACTGGATACCATCAAGTGGACTAATAATATGAATTATGGGAGTCGACTGGACAGCATCAAGTGGACTAATACATAAATTGAGAGAGAGATAAAGGGCCAAGGGCTGATTTGAAGAAATAAGGGGCAAAACAAATATTTAGAGTGAAAATATTGGCTTTTGTTTGATCTTGTTGAAAATTGATAATATAGAGTGATAAAATAGTACAGCTCTATTCAGTAGAACTTTTGGCAATGATGGAAATATTTTCTATCTGTAGTGAGCAGTAGAGTAATCACAAACTGTTTAGTTTTAAAACACTTGACAAGGGCTTTTGCATTTGTGAACTTGGATTGTTTTAATTTAAGTTTAAGGAGACACAAATGGCCACATATTGGACAGAGCAGATTTAAAGAGTGAAACTGACTTCAAGGAATTTTTACTAGGTTCCTCTGGTGGAAATTTTGTAACTATGTTACATGGTTTTAGAATGTTTATATTTGCATTTAATAACTCAGAAAGGAGAACTTTTGAAAGCATCCTTTAAAAATAATGATTTCAAGAATAGTAAACAAAAATTTATCTAAAATTATAATCCATACCTTAAGATAATTTAGGGCAAACTGTTACAAAATATTTCACTTTTTGTACTTCATACATTAAATTAAATTGAATACAGTAGCATTCCTTGGAAAACAAATGGATTTCAAATGACAATTCCTAAAACTTTTGTATAACTGAGAGCTTTTTAAAATATAAAATAAAAATATATTGTACTTTATTGATAGTGATCTAAATGATTCAGGAAATGCAATATTGGGGGAAGCTAGACTTGAAATTTTATGGGTAAACTGAAAATATGAATGAACAGGTAATTGAAAGAGCCAGATAGTGTCATCCAGAAGTAAGAGTATTAATCATCCCAGAAAATAATCAGAGAAAAATACATAACATCAACAAACATTTATAAAAATGTATTCAATTATTCAATTATCCTATAGCTAGGGACTTGATTAATACTAAAGCATTGAACTTGAACCTTTACTTTTGAAAAGTGTTGAATTATGACTTCTGAAAAATACTACTTAATGTTCAAGCAAAGCTAGGTTAATTGCTTATTGATGTAAATAAAGATTTTTAACCTTTACAGTCTTATTCTGGAGGTAGAAGGGCATAGACTATCTTATTCCTCTGTTTCACAAACCATGCAAGGAACAATATCATATAATCCCAGAATATCTATATTAGAAAGTATTTTTTGAGATTGTTTTGACCAATCTCCTGCTTTTATAACCATGCTTTTAAATTTTGGCATTGCTTAATAATAAAAATGCATCGTTTGATGTAGCTTGTTATGACTGGTTATGAAATATACATTATTATTTCATTGTGCAAATAGGTGGATGGCAGATAAGGACACAAGATACAATTTTTATCAATTATTTGATAAAGTATAGGTATTTCACGCTTGTCACATTTTAATAAACCTCTCCAAAATTCTTATGTGGAGTTGTCCTAAAGTGATTTATCTGCCAATTCATATATAGATTCCATTAAAAAGAATAATTAAAAAAAAAAGTAAAATCATGACTCTCATGAATATGAAAAGAACATAGCATTAAAGATTTTATTTAGCTCACTAATTATTGAGGAAACCAGTAATATGTTACAGCTATTTAAAAAGAAAATCAACAAAACAAAACAAAAAAACCCAGATAAAGCCAATTAAGAACTCAGAAATGAATTTACAAATGGATGCACAATTCCTCACTCTGTACAGTGTAGTAATTAAATGCAACTCCAGGAGGTGCTGTTCATTTATTTTTCTATGAACATAAATCATTTGCATTATAGTCAGTTGCCTACAGCTTACAGAGTGGTAAAATAACTTAAAGATAATGAAAAGCATGGGAGAAGCAGACGAACAAATTAATGACCTAGAAGACAGAGTAATGGAAAGTAATCAAGCTGAACAAAAGAGAGTAAAAAGAATTATGCAAAATGAAAATAGACTTTGGAAACTCAGTGACTCCATCAAACATAACATTCATATTATAGGAGTCCCAGAAGAAGAGAAAAGGGGGCAGAAAATTTATTGGGAGAAATAATACCTGAAAACTTCCTGAATCTGGGGAAGGACACAGATACCCAGATCTAGGATGCACAGAGAACCCCCAACAAGATCAACAAAAGCAGATCCACACCAAGACATATTGCAATTAAATTAACAAACTGTAGTGATAAAGAAAAAATTTTAAAAGAAGCCGAACAAAAGAAGACAGTAACAAACAAGGGAAAACCCATAAGGCTAGCAGGGGTTTTTCAGCAGAAACTTTCCAAGCCAGAAGTCACTGGCATGATATAGTCAAAGTGCTGAATGGGAAAAATCTGGAATACTCTGTCCAGCAAGGACATCATTCAGGAGAGAGAAAGAAATTCCCAGACAAACAAAAACTAAGAGACACTCTGATCACTATACGAGCCCTGCAAGAAATGTTAGAGGGGACTCATTGAGTGGAAAGGAGAGATCAAAAGTGACAGTATGAAGGTAAAAAACAGAAAAGCAGTATAAATGAATATTTCTGTAAAAAATTAGTCACTGAACTCACAAAATAAAAGGAGGTAAAATATGACAATATATACCTAAAAATGGAGAGAGAGGAGTAAAGAATGTGTTCAAACTTAAATGACCATCAACTTAATACAGATTGGTATATGCAGAAGAGGTTATATACAGACCTAATATTAACAATACATCAAAAATCACTAAAAAGCATATAAAGAATAAAGAGAAAGAAATTTAAATATATCACTAAAGAAAATCAGCAAGCCATGAAAGAAAGGTAAGAAAGGATCAGAAAAAATCTTGAGAAACACCATGAAACAAATCCTGAAATAACAATAAACATGTATCTATAATTTAGAGAGAAATGGATTAAATGCTCCAGTCAAAAGACATAGGGTGGCAGAATGGATAAAAAAAAGAAGACTCATCTGTATGCTGTGTACAAGAGACTCATTTGAGACCTGAAGAGACCTGCAAATTGAAAGCGAGTAGATGGAGAAACATCTGTCATGCAAATGGATGTCAAAAGAAAGCTGAAGTAGCCATATCAAACGATATAGTAGCCACTTATATTGATAAGTAGCCACTTATATCGAACAAAATGAACATTAAAACAAAGACTGTAACGAGACAAAGAAGGGCACTATAATAAGGGGGACGATCCAACAAGAAGATATAAGATATGAATACTAATCTACCTCACACAGGAGCACCCAAATACATAAAACAGGTTTTAACAAACATGAACTAATCGATAATAATACAATAATAGGGTACTTTAATACCCCACTTACAACCAACGGACAGATCATTTAAACAAAATCAACAAGGAAACAATGGCTTTGAAGGACACACTGGCCAAGATGGCTTTAACAGATATATTCAGAACATTCAATCCTAAACAACAGAATACACGCTTTTTCCAGGTGCACACAGAACACACTTCAGAATAGATGTTAGGCCCCCAAACAAGCCTGAAAACATTCAAGAAGATTGAAGTCATACCATGCATCTTTTCTGACCACAACACTATGAAACTAGATGTTAACCACCAGAAAAAATCTGGAAAGACCACCAATACAGGGAGGCTAAATAACATGATACTAAACGATGAATGGGTCGACTTAGGACTTAAAAGAAGAAATGAAAAAGTACATGGAAACAAATGAAAATGAAAACACGATGGTCCAGAATGTTTGGGATGCAGCAAAAGTAGTTCTGAGAGGGAGATTTATAGCAATACAGGCCTACCTTAAGAAACAAAAATCTCATATAAACAACCTAACCTTATGCCTAAAGAAGCTGGAAAAAGAACAACAAATGAAGCTTAAAGCCAGCAGAAGGGAGGAAATAATGATAAGAGCAGAAATAAATGAAATACAGACTAAAGAACAAAACAAAACAAAAAGCCCAATAGAATGGATTGATGAAACCAGGAGCTGGTTCTTTGGAAAAAAAAAAAAATCAATAAAATTGATAAACCTCTAGCCAGACTTATCAAAAAGAAAAAAGGACCCCATAGAATAAAATGACATATGAGATAAAATGACATATGAAATAACAACCAACACCACAGAAATACAATCATAAGAGAATATTATGAAAAACTATATGCTAACAAATTAATGCATTCATTCCTAGAAACATATAAACTACCAAAACTGAAACAGGAGGAAATAGAAAATTTGAACAGATTGATAGCCAGCAAAGAAATTGAGTCGGTAATCAAAAAACTTCCAACAAACAATGGCTTCCCAGGGGAACTCTACCAAATATTTAAAGAAGAGTTAATACCTTTGCTGCTTAAATTATTCCAAAAAGTAGAAAAGGAATGAAAACTTGCAAATTCATTCTGTGAGGCCAGCATTACCTGGATACCAAAACCAGATAAAGGTGGGTGGGATATGAGTGAAGGAGGTGAAGGGGATTAAGAGTACACCTACTGTGATGAGCACTGAGTAATGTATAGAATTGTTGAATCATTATATTGTACACCTGACACTAATATAACACTATATGTTAATTATACTGGCATTAATAAATTTATAAAAAACAATCATAGATGAAATTAGGAGGGCTTGTCTCCATCTAGTGGTCAGTGTATTATACTAATATTGTTATTCTAAAATCAAAATATTAGGGGCATTTTATTTTCTTAACTATAATGAAAAAGTACTTTAACCAAGATACTAGTGTAATTTTGTAATCATGTCTGCCAAATTTGACAGTAATCAGCTAGAAGATCTTTTTTTAAATTTTATTTTATTATGTTTGTCGCCATACAATACAGCATTAGTTTTTGATGTAGTGATCCACGATTCATTGTTTTCGTGTAACACCCAGTGCTCCATGCAGTACGTGCCCTCCTTAATACCCATCACGGAGCTAACACCCCTCCCCTCTAAAACCCCCAGTTTGTTTCTCAGAGTCCAGTCTCTCATGGTTCGTCTCTCCCTCCGATTCCCCCCCGCCTTCATTTTTCCCTCCCTTCTCCTAATGTCCTCTATGCTATTCCTTATGTTCCACAAATAAGTGAAACCATATGATAATTGACTTTCTCTGCTTGACAGATACATTGATATATATGGCTTAAATATATTGTCCAAAATTCCATGAGGGTGTTTCTCTGCTCCCCAGAAAAAAGAATTTCTTCCTGTTAAATGTAATTTCATAGTTTGTCCAGGTACTTTTACTCATGTTGTTACAGAAAGATATATTAAATGATTTGATTTTATTTTCATATTAGGCATTTTATTTTGACACCTACATGTAAAACAACATTCATTAGCATATACTGAAGATTGATAACACTGTTTGGAGCTGTTCTTAACTAACAGAGTATTGTGTCTAAATCTAAAATACTGCTTACCAATTTCCTTTTTTTCCTCAAAGATTTTATTTGTCAGAGAAAGAGAGAGAGAGCGCGCACAAGCAGGGGGAGTGGCAGGCAGAGGGAGAAGCAGGGCCCCCCTGAGCAAGGAGCCTGATGCAGGACTCTATCCCATGACCCTGGGATCATGAGCCGAGCCGAAGGCAGATGCTTAACCGACTGAGCCACCCAGGCGTCCCTAAAAACTAATTCCTTAAAAAAAAAAAAAAGACTCTAGGAGAAATGAGAACTATAGGGCAGTATCTCTCATGAACATAGATGTACAAATCCTGACCAAATACTAGCGATCTAAATCCAACAACACATTAAAAAACCATTCATGATCAAGTGGGATTTATTTCTGGATTGCAAAGGTGGTACAATATTTGCAAATCAATCAGCGCGATATATTAAGTCAATAAGAGAAAAGATAACCATATGATCATTTTAATTGATGCAGAAATAGCATCTGACAAAGTACAACATCCATTAATAGGTATAAACCCTCAATAAAGTAGGTTTAGAGGGAAAATGCATCAACATAATAAAGGCCATGTATGAAAAACCCACAGCTAACATCATCCTCACTGGGAAAAAACTAAGAGCTTTTCCTCTAAGGTCAGGTACTAGACAAGGACGTGCACTCTCACCACTTTTATTCAAGGTAGTACTGGAAGTCCTAGCCATATCAGTCAGACAACAAAAAGAAATAAAAGGCATTCACATCTGTAAGGAAGAAATAAAACTTTCACTATTTACAGGTGACATACTATATATAGAAAACCTAAGAGACTGCACTTGCGTGCTCGCTCGCTCTCTCTCTATACACACACACACACACACACACACATACACATATACATACATACATACACTGGAATATTATTAGACCATAAAAAAAGAAATTTTGCCATTTGCAACAACATGGTTGCAGAGTATTATGGTGGTATTATGCCAAGTGAAGTCAGTCAGTCAGTCAGAGAAAGACATATACCATGATTTCACTCATATGTGGAATTTAAGAAACAGAACAAACGAGCAAAGGGAAAAAGCCAGAGAGACAAGTCAACAGGCTGTTAATTATAGAGAAGAAACTGATGGTTTCCAGAGGGGAGGATGGTGGGAGATTAAGTAGCTGATGGGGATTAAGTTGATGGGGATTAAGGAGTGTACTTGGTGTAATGAGCACTGGGTGATATATGAAATTGTTGAATCACTATATTATATACCTGAAACTAATAAAACACTGTATGTTAAAAAAAAAAAAAGGTAAAAGCAGGTATAACCCAGAAGAGTACAGTAAGAGCATACCCAGTAATCTTTTTCTGCCTATTTCAAGGATTTTAACAATTTTTCCTTATAGTCCCAATGAGGATGAAAAAAAAAAGTTTTCTTCCTTGCCCTGTTCTCTTCACCCCATATTATGCGTTGTCTATCTGACTCATTTGTGTTTTTTGTTTGACCCTTAGAGTCATTTTAATATAGAAGTTCGATATTTCTACTGTTGAGTGTAGATTTAAAAAAGTCACTTTCCTAATTTTAAAAGGTTTAAAAACTTAAATATTTGTTTTTTTAATTGTAACCTTAGAGTTGACTCTTGAATAAAATAATGTTGCTTTGATAAGAGCTTCTCTGGGAAAATATCTCTAATATATATGGGATATAAAAAATTCTAAAAAAGGTCTTGTGATCTTTTATTGTTCTGTCAAATTTTAGGCAAGATTTTGAATTTGTGTGAATTTACTTAGTTAACAAGTATTTATATAGATCATTAATAAAAGTTTTATCAATGAGAAGTAGCATGGGTTGATTTGTAATGATTAGCTTGTTTAGTTTGAAGGATACAACCTCAAAACTCTTACTAGGTTTTGAATAATTTATCATGCAATATTTAGGGCATACTTAAGCACACTTGTAGTTATCACCCAACTTCAGTAATAAAATATTGCAAAGCAGTCAAATTCTCTTCCCTGTGTCCCTTCCTGGATTCTCTCTCCTCTCCCAGAGATAGTTATCATCCTGAAATTGGTGCTTATTCCATGCATTTTTAATTATTTTTAAAAATATAGGTGTAGGGGCGCCTGGGTGGCTCAGTCGTTAAGCGTCTGCCTTCAGCTCAGGTCATGATCCCAGAGTCCTGGGATCAGGCCCCGCGTCGGGCTCTCTGCTCAGTGGAAAGCCTGCTTCTCCCTCTCTCACTCCCCCTGCTTGTGTTCCCTCTCTCGCTGTGTCTCTCTCTGTCAAATAAATAAATAAATAATCTTAAAAAAAATAAAAATAAATAAAAATACAGGTGTATATCCCTAAGCAGTATGTGATATTGTTTTTACAGTTTTTAACTTTCTATAAATGGTATGATAAAAATATATATTCTGCAACATACTTTCGTTTGGCCCTGTGTACTTGTGAAATTTGTTCAAGCTAGTTAAGCATAGCTCCAGTTTCTTCATTTTAAGTCACGTGTGGTAGTCCATTGTTAAATTCTATTTATTGTCAAATGATTGCCTACCCAGGAAATTGGAAGAATGTGGTAAGAAACCCAAGTTGAATAATATTCTAATATTTTAATTACTTTCAGGACTATTACAATAAGTTTATTATCAATCAGTAAGAAAAAAAGTCATATTTAATATGGAGCATGTATCAGTTTCCTGTTGCCTTTGTATCAGTAATTTAAAAATAAGTAAATATTGTGCTGATTCAATAGTAAAGTGCTGTTTATCTCAATTTTACTTAATTTGGAGGTAATATATTAAGTAGGAAAAGTAAGAATATCAGTATTGACTAGTGATGTATGAGGCAGGAGATGTGCAAAATAGGGGATTGTTAGTGAGGTTCTGGTCTCAATCATGATGAAGTGACTTGGTTTGTTGTGCCTAAAGATCCTGTCTAATGGGTTGTGTCATCTTAACTGGCCACACTGGTGAAAAACGTAAAAAGTTAATCCTAATGATCTCTCTCAAAAGCTTATCAGTTAGCCAGTTAGCACCTTAGCCCAAAAGTTTCTGGCCATCTGGCTCTTACTCCACCTTACCCTTAATAGTTAACCAAAATATGTGAGAAGTGTATCTGGTACTAATTACCTGTGATTGCTATGCCATGTGTGGTCTTGTTATAATAAAGAAGGCATTAAGTATGTAAAACAACACGTGTTAAATTGGCCAAGTGAGTACAACACAGCAAAAACATATACTCTTTCTGCAGTGTTCCATTATGAATGAAGAAACAATGTTGGAGTTGTGGAGATAGAAGGTTTGGTAATATTACAGATGCAAGTCATGGATATTCATGTATGTTGTCCTTTGTGCAAAAATATTTTTTAAACAGTCTACATCATTTCTTGCTAGGAAATTTTATCAGTTTTGTTTGAAACACTGATGTTTCTATGCTAATCGAACAGTAGATATTTCTGTTGGATTACAGTCTAACTAGAACTTGGTTTTCCCTTTTTTTTTTTAGACAGGAATTTATGTGATAGTGATTATGTTGTCATGGAAAGGAGACCAGAACTGACAACAGTTAACAAATACAGCTCTTTTATTACCTGTTTCCCAAACAGTCTTAAATTTACCATTTGACAAATTCAATCATACTTTATAAGGAGCAACAACTGTGTATGCACAGTGCCTTTTATATATACTATATTTACATTAAGACATTTAGGTTTAAAAGAAGTTATTTCTATTAACTTGAGGATTTTTGATTATAAAGACAAAGGCAGTATCTGAATTTTCCTAGTTTAAATAATATACCAAGTACCATATTATTTTATTGTACTATTAGTATAATGCTACTAATATATTATTAGGGTTTAATTACTTTTTGCCTATATATTAAAATGTATATATGAAACTTTTTGCCTATATATTAGAATGTATATATGAATTTGCATTTGCATAAAATGCATATTAAGGTCTAATATTTCATAGATAAGGCAAAACTATATTCACATGAGAATACATATTGAAGATTCCACATCTATAAGCTTTAAGGTGAATAAACATTTTAGTGATATAGAGAACAGAATTTTTAATAATGATATTATGAATGCTAAAATATTTGTGCATTTTTGTCACATTATCTGTATCTACATTAAGAAATTGTTATATTTGCAAGTGAAACATTTTCATCTGAACTTGAAAGGCGGGGCTAGAAATTAGCTACTTGGTACTATTTGGAATGAAGCACTTTTTTTCTTTTCCTGAAGATACTATTTTTCACTTATTTCCTCTTTTCAGCATCTTTCAAGTTATTAATCAGATTGCCTAAGGGAGAAACCATCTCCCAAAAAATTGTAGCAATTTCTTCAGGGACTTTTCATACTTGGCTTCAATTTCTCTTACCCTTCCTAATAGATGCACCCTCATTGTTCACTTTTCTAAAGGAAGCATTGTAAGCAAACTTTCCTATAGGGCATATACAATATCTCGTGTTGTCCAAATTTTCTTCTTAGGTTAGACACTTAATTACTAAAATAAGTTTTTTTTTCTCTTTTTTTAAGATTTTGAGAGAGCACACTTGCTCCCGATTGGGGGCAGGGCAGGAGAGGGAGAGGGAGAAACTGTCTCAGTGCAGAGTGCGGGAGCCAGATCCCAGGACCCTGAGATCACTAACCTAGCCACAGTCAGATGCTTAACTGAGCCACCCAGGCACCCCATAAGTGTTTTTTATCATCATCTATTCTCCCTCATCACTACTACAAATCCTCTATATTTTCTTAAATAGGAGAGTATATTGGGAATCCATTTCCAATGCCATACTACTTGAATTTAGTTGTGGATGGGTTTTTTTCCCTCCTAATCCCTATTAACTCTGAAAGGTGTTTGAAGAGAACTTGCCTTTTTTGTTTGCTTTGTTTGGTTGTTAAGCTTTAATGGTAAGATGGTAAATGATCAGGGAACATAGATAAAAGAAAATCTTAAAAAGGCATGGAATCCTCATTCAGTTTGGAACAAACACCTTAGCTTAAATGTCTCTGCCACTTAACATATTTAAGTTCTTTGATGGGTAAACACTTGTCCACAGTCTTAAATTGAGTAGGCCTTGAAACTCTCAGACATTTTTAAGATAAATTTTGTTTCAGATCATGCATTGCTAAATGGTGTGTTTGATTTCAGAGCTGTTTATTAACACTTTGTTCCTCAATAAAATATCTGTAACCATATTTTTGGGTCGATATTAGTACAATTTAGTTTGAAGACAGAAATAGGTAACTTTCAATGTAGAACAATTTATTTTACTTAATATCTTAGACTTAGCTTTAGAAAATGATTCGTTAAATTTAAATTTTTCAAACACTTGAAGCATCAAGGAAAATAATAGAGAATAATTTTATGCTATTGATTTCAATTTGTGTAATACAGGATGCACTTATTTTTTCTACTGGGCAAACTTTTTTTTTTTCTTTTTTTTACACTTACCTTGTGTGACCTTGTTAAATCCGTTAGGTTTTCTCATTAGCTTAGCAATTCTGAACAACACCTTTATTTTGACATTATATTTGGTTTCAAAATATGTTATTGGATCATGCCTGGATAATTGATAAACTACTGGGGTGTTTTATATGTATCCACTTTAGTTATTTTATGATGAAGTCCCTCATGAGATAGGTTAGTTAAGGTGAAAATTGCTCCTATCAGTTTAGGTCCAAGAACTCTTGTCAGTCATTCAAGCTGCAGTCGTAACCTCATGGAAAGCACTGTGGTAGCTTGTTTATGAATGACTGATGGTATTTCATTTTGTAATTAATGATATCTGAAAACAAGTAATGGTATTTGTACTTCCAGTTGACAGCAGTTCTTAGTGAAATACAGAATGACTTCTCCGCATATTGTATTCATTAAGAGTGTTGTAATTGCCCTAGGATAAGTAGTTTTAGTTGGCGTATATGAATAACCGATTCAGAAATGCTTCACAAAAATTCATCATTATGGTAACTTATTGGGTTATCCTATGGAATCTGAAATTAGCAAACCCAGGCAGGATTCATAAAGGAGAGAATATGGAATAGGAATACTGTCAGAAGTAAGGCAGAACTTTGAATCTAGTCTCAGTGGCTACTTTGTCTCTTGATTTAATTCATTCTCATATGTTCATTCCACAAGTGTTTTATTAAGAACACTTGTGTGTGTGTGTGCACGCGCACGCCTGGGCCAGGCACTGGAACTATATCATGGAACAAGAAAGATTTGATTTTTTTTAAAAAAATAACATGTAATTCACATATTGTACAATTCACACATTTAAAGGGTACAATTCAGTGATTTTTTTGTATATTCACAGAGTTGTGCAACCACCACCACAGATAATAATTAAAATAATTAAAATAATTTTAGAATACCCAGAAAAGAAACCCTGTACCCATTAGTAATCACTTTCTTTCTCCCCTCCCCACAATGCCTGGAAACCACTAATCTGCTTTCTGTCACCATGGATTTGCCTATTCTTGATATTTTATGAAAATGGACTCACATCTCATCTTTTATGACTGGCTTCTTTCACTTAGCATAAAATATACCCTAGATATTTCATTCCTTTTTATTGTGGAATAATATTTCATTATATGGTAATAGCACATTTTATTTATCTTGTCATCATTTAATGGACTTCTGGGTTGTTTTCCTTTTTTCTTTTGGCTATTATGACTAACAATTCTTTGAACATTCATGTGCCAGTTTTTGTGTGGAGATATGTTTTCATTTCTCTTGGGTTTATACATAGGAGTAAAATTCTATTTCATAAAGTAAATCTGTTTAACCTTTTGAGGAGCTGCCAGACTTTTTCAAAGAAGCTACACTATTTTTCATTCCATTCCCACAGGTTCTTGTCAACACTTACTGCTCTCTTTGATTATGACTAGCCTAATAGGTATGAAAGGGTATGGCATTGTGGTTGTAATTTATATTTCTCTAATGGCTAATAATGTTGAATACCTTTTTATGTACTTATTGACCATTTGTATGGCTTTGGCCATTTTTAAATTGGGTTATTTGTGTTCTTGTTGAATTGTAAGAATATGTATTCTTTATGTATTCTAGATAAAGTTCCCTTAAATATAGAGTTTAAAAATATTTCTCCATTCTCTGGGTTATTCTTTCACTGTCTGGGTGGTGGTCTTTGTAGCACAAGAATTTTTAATTTTGATGAAATCCAGTGTATGCATTTTTCCCTTGTGCTTATAGTTCATAGCTAAGAAGACTGCCACACCTAAGGTCACAGGAATTTTCTCCTATAGTTTCTAAGAGTTTTATAGTTTTAATTCTTACATTTAAGTCTGTGATCACTTTGATGTAATTTTTGTGTATGGTGTTAGGAAGAGGTTCCACTTCATTATTTCACATGTGGATATTCATTTTTCCCAGCTTGATGTCTATTTTTCAGATGTGAAGAAGAATCCCCTGAGGTTCTTGTTAAAATGTAGATTGTGGTTTAGTAGTGGGGTCTGAGAGTCTGCTTTTCTACAGAGCTTCTGAGTGATGCTGCGGATAGTGACCCCGGGATTATGTTTCTACTAGCAAGGAGATAGACAACTACTGAACAAGTAATTGCACATGCATTCTAACTACATCTGTTTTGATTCCATCTGTGGACTGGTTTTCTTTACTGCTCCTGGTATGTGGGAGATGATAACTTCTCTACTGCTTCTGAGTTCACATTCCATTAGGTAAACTTATAAATTGAAGATTGCTTAGTAGTATCACTAAGACTGAGTTTTTAATTCCCAGCTAAGATCACTGGTTAACTCCACTGGGACCAGATATTCAGCTCTTATACTTATCAACTGTGGTTAGGGTCTGGCTTATTTACCTTCCTATTCCAGGGTAATTTCCCTATTTAAAAGTCACCTGATGGGTAATCTTAATTCCATCTAGTACCTTAATTTCCCTTTGTCATGTAAACTAACACACAGATTTCAGATGGCTCATTGTGTAGGTGGCAACTCTCAGTGAAGAGGGTTGAAGGTTGGCTAGAGACTGAATACTCTTCTAATTTCAGAAATATCTGAGAATCTTTCACCTTTAAATTTGAGAATTCCTACTTGGTAGTTAAGTAAGAGTGAGAAAATCTTCAAATAACTATTAATGAGTAATTCTGGGCTGAGAAAGGGGAAATAGAGTTTTCCCTGATGACCAGTTAACCTCCACATTTCATCTTCAGCAATGCTGGATGGTTTCTGTGATTTCAGTAAGGGCTCTTAATGGAAGGCAGGCAGTCCTGGTGCAAATACCTTGGAATGGGCAATCACTGGAAAGGTACTGAGCCTTTGTAGAGGCTTTCTTTTTTATAGACTGAGAATAATAGCTGTTCTGCGTAGACATTTTAATGACTTTTTTTCTGGAACAGAGTGTAGGTGCTAAATGTGTTAGTTTTCCTGCCTTCCTACTTCCAGAAAAGACTTTTTGTGATTTACATATAAATGACCAAGTATAATAGGGCCATTAAGGATAAAACAAAAGCTGTCTAATGGAAAGAGAACATAGTTCTTATACAAAATCAAGGCTAAAGATGGCTACTGTAGGTGAATAAAAATTAAACTATGAGCTTTTTGGCAACCATGGTAAAAAGGAAAACAATTAGATACCTCTTAATATGTACAGATAAAAGTATACTATTTTGTTAGAGAGAAAATATATTTCTTAAAATTAAAGTTTAATGATTTAGAATGACTAATAAGAAAAATAGAATGATCTAATTGGCAATGTTTAAAAAATATCAGATGGCAGACTTTCTTTTCTATTATGGTCCATAAAATTCTTCTAGCTTCTGCCCATTGCCCAGTTCGAAATTTTTAGGTATTTGTTAAATCAGCATCCCACTTTCATTTACCAAAATCTGTATTAGTTTCCTATTGCTGCTATAACTGAAGGCAACAGATTGTATGGCATAAAACATCATAAGTTTATTATCTTACAGTTCTGGACATCCAAAGTTCAAAATAGGTCTCGCTGGGCTAAAATCAGGTTATCAGAAGTCTGAGTTCTTTGTCCAGGCTCAAGGGAGAATCTGTTTCCATGTCTTTTATGGTTTCTAGAGTTTGCCTGCCTACTTTGGCTTCTTGTCTTTTCCCTCCATCCTCAAAGCCTGCAACACCAGCCTAGTCCTTATCACTCTGCCATTTGTATTGGTTCTCTTCTGCCTCCCTCTTCTCATTTTATGGACGACTATGATTATTTACCTTCCTATTCCAGGGTAATTTCCCTATTTAAAAGTCACCTGATGGGTAATCTTAATTCCATCTAGTACCTTAATTTCCCTTTGTCATGTAAACTAACACACAGATTTCAGGAATTAGGACATAGGCCTATCTTTGGGAAGTGGGGGAACATTATTCAGCTTATGATAATGACTACTTGTGATACTAATCCTTGATAAAGTCTGTGAACATCATACCCATTTCTGGTTGTGTAAGGTATTTCTGTAAGGGGGCTTAATTAAAAGAATCCAAGTACATAGCATTTCTGTAGTTTTATATGATCTAAGAATTAAGAGATTTTAGAGAAATGGATATTTAACTGTGGCCTCCTTGCACATTCAGTTATTATTTAACTTATTTAAAGATTTTATTTATTTATTTGACAGAGACACAGCGAGAGAGGGAACAGAAGGAGGGGGAGTGGGGGCACCTGGGTGGCTCAGTCGGTTAAGCGACTGCCTTCAGCTCAGGTCATGATCCTGGAGTCCCGGGATCGAGTCCCACATCGGGCTCCCTGCTCAGCGGAGAGTCTGCTTCTCCCTCTGACCCTCCCCCTTCTCATACTCTCTCGCTCTCTCATTCTCTCTCTCTATCAAATAAATAAATAAAAAATCTTTAAAAAAAAAAAAAAAAGAAGAAGCAGGGGGAGTGGGAGAGGGAGAAGCCTGCTTCTCCAGAGCAGAGCAGGGAGCCCAATGCGGGGCTCAATCCCAGGACCCTGGGATCATGACCTGAGCCGAAGGCAGACACTTAACGACTGAGCCACCCAGGCGCCCCTGCCCTTTTAGATATTGGTTGTTGCACTTTGCCTTCTCTTCGGAATTATATATCTGGTCATTTGAGACAAGATTTGAATTTTTAATTTAGAGTCATTTGAACGAGTTTTACCACATCTTTTTTAAAAAAAAAAACATTTTATTTATTTATTTGATAGAGAGAGAGAGACAGACCACAAGCTGGGGGAGAGGCAGAGGGAGAGGGAGAAGCAGGATCCCCGCTGAGCTGGGAGTGTGATGTGGGGCTCAGTCCCAGGACCCTGGGATCATGACCTGAGCTGAAGGCAGATGCCCAACCATCTGAGCCATCCAGGTGCCCCAGTTGCCACATCTTTTTAATGGCTATTTCTGTTCACTGTCTCTCTTTTTTTTTAAGATTTTTATTTATTAGAGAGGGCACGAGGGGGAGGGAGAGCAGAGGGGAGAGGAGGAGCAGAGGGAGGGGGAGAAGCAGACTCCCTGCTGAGCAGGGAGCCCTAATCAAGTCTAATCATGACCTGAGCTGAAGGCAGACACTTAACCACCTGAGCCACCCAAGTGGCCCTCTCTCTTGCTTTCTTATAAGTGGAAACCAGTAGTCTGTTAGTGAAAAGAGTGGACAAATACTAACTTAGTTCAAGAATATTGACTTTTATATATCATATAATAAATATACTGGATCCCTTTTACAGTACAAAGAATAGTTGCCACAGTAGTATGCCAGTAAGCCTGCAAATAATTTTGCTAATCAACAGCTACTAGGATTTCTTCATTAACCCACTCATCATCTACTGAGAATCTAATATTGGAGATGCAGTAGTGAGGCTTGGCTCACATGGTATCCAAAGAAAATTGGTTTGTTGGGAGAACAGTATGAACCTTATCAAATATGCTCCCCAAACTGTACAAGTGCATAATTATTTTGTTTGAATATTTTTATTGACACAAAAAAACTTACTAAAACTTAAAATGATACAGATATTCAGTTTCAAATGCATTTAAAAATTTTTATTCCCATTTTAACAATTTTATTATAAAATGTTTTACACCTATCAGAGGCAAAAATAATGATAAGTCACCTTGGCATCAAACTCTTTTATTACCATGTGGTACATGCCAGGTTCCTTTTATAGCTGTGAAATCTGAGGTAGAGAGAAACTTACCTGAGGTCGTAAAACTTGTAAGTGGTATTGCTGGTTGAATCCAATAGTTTGGCAGTATGGCTTTAGATTTTATGCAGGTAAATACTAAATAAACTGCAGTAATAAATACAGATTATATGCACTAATATGAAAAACTGTTTTATCTAGCATTTATAGAATATATTCTGAGATGTCAGTATTATACGTTATAGCAATAAAAGATAATTTTGCTAAAACATAGTTGTAGGCTGACTAAATATTCATCATAACACAAGATCATTTAAAGAGAGCAGCCCATAAATAAACCCACACTTATATGTATAATTAATCTACAACATAGGAGCCCAGAATATATAATGAAGAAAGAACAGGCCCTTTAACAGTGTTAGGGAAACTAAATGGGCACATGCAAAAGAATCAAACTAGACCACTAACTTATACCATACCAAATGAACTCAAAATGTGGATTAAAGACTTGAATGTAATACCTAAAACCATAACCTTCATAGAAGAAAACATAGGTGGCATACTCCCTGACACCGGTGTAGTGACATTTTTGTGTATCTGAATCCAAAGGAAACTGAAACAAAACCCAAACTAAAAAAATATGAGTAGATCAAACTAAAACCTTTGGCAAAGCAAAGAAAGCCATATTCAAAATGAAAAGACAACCTAGTAAATAGAAGAAGATATTTGCAAACCACATACTCAATAAGAAGGTAGTACCCAAAATACATAAGGAACTCCTACTACTCAAAAACAAAACAAAACAAAACAAAAAACCCAAATGGCATGATTAAAAAATGAGCAAAAGATTGAGTAGACAGTTCTCCAAAGAAGACATACAGATGGACAACAGGCACATGAAAAGATGTTCAACATCACTAATTATTAGGGGAATGCAAATCAAAACCATAATGAGATATCATCTAACACCTGTCAGAATGGCTATTATCCCAAAAACAGTAAGTAAAAAGTGTTAGGGAGGATATGGGGAAAAAGGGATGCTTCACATGTACACTGTTGGCAGGATCATAAATTGGTATAAACACTATGAACACAGTATAAACATCTCTCAGAAAATTAAGATAGGAATCGCCTTATGATCCAGCTAATTCCACTTCTAGGTATTTATCTGAAAACTATGAAAATATTAGTTTAAAAAGATATGTCTATCCCAGTGTTTATTGCAGCATTTGTTTACAATAGCCAAGATATAGAAACAACCTATGTGTCCAGTGACAAATAAATGGATAAAGAAGATGTGGTACATTTATATAATGAAATGCTACTCACCCATAAAAAAGAATGAAATCTTGCCATTTGTGACACGATGGACAGATCTTGAGGGTAATATGCTAAGTGAAGTAAGTCAGACAAATAAAGAAAAATACCATATGATTTCACTCATATGTGAAATAAAAAAAAACAAACAAAAATAACACAAAAACTCAGAGATATATAGAGAAGAGACTAGTAGTTACCAGAGGTGAAGGAGGTAGGAGATGAGAAAATGGGTGAAGAAGATGAACTCTATGGTGATGGATGGTACCTAGACTTGTGATAATGATCACTTTATAGTATATATAGATGTTGAATTACAAATCTATATACTTGAAACATAAAATAATAAATGGTTATGCTGCCACCTACAACTAAAATATCAAAGTAAACAAATCTGTTTAAAAGGGAAAATCATTTCCCCTCTTATTCTCCTTTGCCCATACTTCAGAGATAACCACTCTTTTTAAAAATCAATTACTAGCTCATTCTGTTATAGTTTTGTTTTGGTTGAAACCTTGACCTTTAAATTGTATGGAAGGTGGATTTTACTTCACTTCCGTAACTTACAATTTACTCTTTGTCTCCAATCAACTATCTTTAGTCATAAAATTTTTTATATTCTTAAGATATGTAACGTTTACATCCTTTGTGACTTTAAGCCTTCCATACTCTGTGCATAGATTACTTTTAAAATTTTAAACTCTACAATAAGGGCATTTTCCATCTTATTACTACGAGTCAATGATTTTGTATAGTTGTTAAAAGCTATCTGTCCCTTTACTGGGTTTGGGGGGTTGTAAAAAGATAGGGAATGAAGAATGCAAAATGGTTTATTGTTCAAACTGTCCACTCTGATCCAACCCTGTATTGATAGTACCTTTCCAGTATGATAGTGTGATGTTGCATACAGTGCAGTGAACATAACCAACTGTATAAGTAAACCCATAAAGCCAGGAATGTAAACTGTGACCAAAT
Source organism: Mirounga leonina (assembly GCF_011800145.1). NCBI lineage: Eukaryota > Metazoa > Chordata > Mammalia > Carnivora > Phocidae > Mirounga > Mirounga leonina. The sequence continues at coordinate 13,937,947 of NW_023270158.1, forward strand.
AACATTGATACTTGGGCGCCTGGGTGGCTCAGTCAGTTGAAAGTACTTTGGGTTAATTTATATATAATCCAGGTATAAGCCATGGCTCCACACAGCCCCAACACTATACAGAACGACATTCCAAAAATAATTGTTTCAGTAATCTTAATAATGTAATGTATACAAAAAAATATACATCATGACTTGCCAAAAGTTCCCCAGAAATCCTTGTTAAGAACTTCCACATTCATGTCTTTTTCTCATTGTCTAGATTAAACCACCTCACCCTTGTCTTTGATTTTGTCGTCATCATGACACTCTGTCTTTTTGCTACAAGTGGTTATTGGGATTTCTGCTGCCTCCCCACTTCTTAGAGAACTCAGAAGTTCCATGCCTCATCCTCAACCCATGGGTTTCCCACAGAGAGAAGTTAAAGAAACCTCCAAATAATAGTAGTTCTTCCCTTACTCTGATTTTCATTGTGGAGAATGTCTAGTAAATAAAAATTTACACCGCTGTCTTCTCTGTATCATTTAATAAATTGGTAATAGTGCAGGTTTTATCTACCCTTCAAGACTTAAGAAAAATTGAGGGTAGGGAGCACTTTCATTACTCATAGCTTAACCTCTTAGCAATTCCCTAATATATTTATTTCATGAATAAGAGAAAATATCTCAGCTATACTTCTTTAAGGTTAAATACCCAATAGCCAGGTCAGGTTCACTCTCAAACTTGTAATACAAGCAGATTGTCATTGGCACCTAACATAGATTCTTAAAGCCCTATTCCTTTTGTATGTGGTGTTTAAGAAGGTCTAGACGAAATTACTTTCTTTGCTTTCTTTCCTAAGCATGCACTTTTTCTACCTCCTTGATATACATGACAGTGGCTTAATCAAATAAAGTAAGTTATATTTATATGTTACATAATAGATTTTGTTACTGGAAGTGGATAAGACAAAGCCTAATCAAATATCTTAACATTGGTATTTATTAAGAGTTACTTAATGGTGACTAACATAACAAAATTTTAAAAAGTTACTTAAATAAATATATTCTCTTGGTAACATATAAGATGTCCATATAATGCATACATAAGAATTTTAAAAATTACATCTCCGTGTTTTTTTACATTTAAAACATTTCTGAAGAAAATTAAAATATAAGCGCATACAAGAATATGGGTGTGTATATAGTATATATACACAAACACACGTTTCCTTTTCTCTCTCACACACAAAATAGCCATGTGGTTACCTTCTTTCTACACAGACTTCCATTGACAACAGAGTAACAGAATGTACTATCTTGCTGTCATATTCAAGCATCGTCATAATCATCATCATCACAATAATGATAATAGCTACTACCTACTATGCTATTATATATCTAGCACTAATTTAAAACATTTATAAAAATGAATTCATTTAATAATCATAAAAAATATGAAGTGAATTGAGTACAGGTAAGCCCGAGGCCACACTGTCTATAAGAGATTTAGATAGAAAAATACCAGGAAAATTGCTCTGGAGTTCCCAGTAATAATTTCCAGCGTTTTTACTTGGAACAGTATACATAACACTTTGTGTGGAGTTCAGAATTATTACTGTTCATTCTAGCCATGGTTCTCACAGTGGGTGCTTATTTGAGCTTCAAGTATCAGAGTCAGCCCCTGTGTCACTGAGTAGAGAAGGTGGCTGTGAATCTGACAGGCCTTAGCTTTATTACTGGTAGAGTACTGTAATCATTACCACATTCTTAGCATTAGGAATGAGTGAAAATTTAAATATTTACATAAAAGAAGTTGCCTTTTAGGTTTCTCTGTTCTTTGGAAAGTCTCAGTTCTTTTTTTTTTTTTTATTTTTTATTGTTATGTTAATCCCCATACATCATTAGTTTTAGATGTAGTGTTCCATGATTCATTGTTTGTGCATAACACCCAGGGCTCCATGCAGAACGTGCCCTCCTCAATACCCATCACCAGGCTAACCCATCCCCCATCCCCCTCCCCTCTAGAACCCTCAGTTTGTTTTTCAGAGTCCATCGTCTCTCATGGTTCGTCTACCCCTCCGATTTACCCCCCTTCATTCTTCCCCTCCTGCTACATTCTTCTTCTTTTTTTTTTTTCTTAACATATATTGCATTATTTGTTTCAGAGGTACAGATCTGAGATTCAACAGTCTTGCACAATTCACAACGCTTACCAGAGCACATACCCTCCCCAGTGTCTATCACCCAGTCACCCCATCCCTCCCACCCCACCCCCCACTCCAGAAACCCTCAGTTTGTTTCCTGAGATTAAGAATTCCTCCTATCAGTGAGGTCATATGATACATGTCTTTCTCTGTTTGACTTATTTCGCTCAGCATAATACCCTCCAGTTCCATCCACGTCATTGCAAATGGCAAGATCTCATTCCTTTTGATGGCCGCATAATATTCCATTGTATATATATACCACATCTTCTTTATCCATTCATCTGTCGATGGACATCTTGGCTCTTTCCACAGTTTGGCTATTGTGGACATTGCTGCTATAAACATCGGGGTGCACATACCCTTTCGGATCCCTACTTTTGTATCTTTGGGGTAAATACCCAGTAGTGCAATTGCTGGGTTGTATGGCAGCTCTATTTTTAACTTTTTGAGGAACCTCCATACTGTTTTCCAGAGTGGTTGCACCAGCTTGCATTCCCACCAACAGTGTAGGAGGGTTCCCCTTTCTCCACATCCCCACCAACATCTGTCGTTTCCTGACTTGTTAATTTTAGCCATTCTGACTGATGTGAGGTGGTATCTCATTGAGGTTTTGATTTGGATTTCCCTGATGCCAAGCGATGTTGAGCACTTTTTCGTGTGTCTGTTGGCCATTTGGATGTCTTCTTTGGAAAAATGTCTGTTCATGTCTTCTGCCCATTTCTTGATTGGATCATGTGTTCTTTGGGTGTTGAGTTTGGTAAGTTCTTTATAGATTTTGGATACTAGCCCTTTATCTGATACGTCATTTGCAAATATCTTCTCCCATTCTGTCGGTTGTCTTTTGGTTTTGTTGACTGTTTCTTGTGCTGTGCAAAAGCTTTTTATCTTGATGAAGTCCCAATAGTTCGTTTTTGCCCTTGCTTCCCTTGCCTTTGGCGATGTTTCTAGGAAGAAGTTGCTCCGGCTGAGGTCGAAGAGGTTGCTGCCTGTGTTCTCCTTTAGGATTTTGTTGGACTCCTGTCTCACATTGAGGTCTTTCAACCATTTGGAGTCTATTTTTGTGTGTGGTGTAAGGAAATGGTCCAGTTTCATTCTTCTGCATGTGGCTATCCAATTTTCCCAACACCATTTGTTGAAGAGACTGTCTTTTTTCCATTGGACATTCTTTCCTGCTTTGTCGAAGATTAGTTGACCATAGAGTTGAGGGTCCATTTCTGGGCTCTCTATTCTGTTCCATTGATCTATGTGCCTGTTTTTGTGCCAGTACCATACTGTCTTGATGATGACAGCTTTGTAATAGAGCTGGAAGTCCGGAATTGTGATGCCGCCAGCTTTACTTTGCTTTTTCAACATTCCTCTGGCTATGCGGGATCTTTTCTGGTTCCATACAAATTTTAGGATTATTTGTTCCATTTCTTTGAAAAAAGTGGATGGTATTTGGAAAGTCTCAGTTCTTATCTGCAGTTTTCTTGTTTATAAAATGAGGGCGTTTGTTAAAACTATAAAGATTATTATAGCTCTATTTCTACAAATATCTGATTTCCTTTAATTAGCATTTTATCACCAAATCTAATTCTCAAAAGGCTGACACAATACAAGATTTAAACCCACTGTGTTATTCTTCGCATTAAATCCAGGGGATCTGTAGAAGGGAAAAACAGGAAAATAAATACATATTTGTATATATTTAACATATATACAAAACAGAAATATCTATTCTATACATTAGGTATCTAATATTTAAGTTTTGCCATAGGGTTTCAACATGCATGCATATATTCAAATCAGACTTTTACTATTTATCATTTAAGTAAATCATATTTTGTAATTTTGGGAATTAGAGTTTCTAAGGAATGCAGTAATTAGACAGTAGGGATTTTCATAGTGTGTTGCCTTAAGATTCTATTTTGATTTCCTTGGAAGTATACATTACTTCTTTGAAGTTTGTTTTTTTCTTACATTTAGTTTCAGATAATTTCTCTCCCATTACATTTTTCTTCTGTAGTTTCTGAGATAAACACATTTGATTTATTACTGAAATTTAATAGGTTTCAATAGAGTTTAAAAATCATTTAGCAAGTATCACTTTTTCAACATTATAATTATCATCACTAATCTGTAGTTTGAAATTAATATACATACTTGCATTTTTCCAAGTTTGTGGATCACATTATCTAGACAATGATGAGAAAAAAGAGCTTCTAGTTAATATTCAAAATGTAACTTAGAATTACTGATTTATGTTTGTTGGGGACCTTCATGTCTGTGAGCTTTTGAATATAATATTTATAATAACCGTGAAGCATATGGATATTAAAATTTTGCCAGAGAAATTACCACAAAAGAGAACAAATCGCAATATGATTCTTCTTTGTGTGTGTGTGTGTGTATGTATGTATGTATATGTAGATAGAAAATCTACCAAGTGTTTAACAACGATTTTCCTACACTTGACATGGGAGTGGAAGGGTAGATTCAGAATGGATTTCACTGTCTACCTTTTGTACTGGTGAATTAGAATATTTTGAACAAACATGCATTTCTGTAATAACTACCAAAATGTGTAATTAAGAATATTGACAATTCCGGGGTGCTTGGGGGGCTCAGTCACTTAAGCATCTGAGAGTCTTGATTTCTGCTTGGGTCGTGATCTCAGGGTTGTGAGATCGAGCCCTGCTTCAGGCCCTGGGTGTGGAGCCTGCTTAAGATTCTCTCTCTCCTTCTTGCACTCCTCTCCCCTCTCTTTCTTAAAAAAAAAAAAAAAAATTATAATCCCTGCACTACTATAAATTCTGAAATCCAGACTGCATATTATAGGCAAAGAACAATTTGGAAATAGATAAAATACTGGTTATTTCCACACCTACCAGATTATTTTTAGAAAAATACATAAATTATGCTTAAAATATTTGTGGTGTCTATTTAGGTGAAGAATTTTATTTAAACCAGTCAAAAATTTATGATTTGAGGTTTTTTACTCTGTTAATTTTTTTTGTTTGGTAAATATCTGTTACATAGCAAAAGACTAAGACAAATGGTCACACTGTGCTCTGAAGCTTACAGTGTAAGTCTTACATATTCACCCAAAATTAGATTAATATTTATATTGTTTGATAATCAATGTTAGAGTTATTTAAAGTAAACTTGGAAAGAGAAACTAAAATGGAACATCTCAGAGAGTGAAATGAGTCAATTATTTTTCTTCTGTTGCAAGTATCAACCTTAGTTCTAAAAATAGCCTTCATGGTGCTTCAAGGAAAATATCCATTTTCTCACCATTAAGATGTTAGCTGCAGATTTTTTGTAGTTGTTCCTTATCACGTTGAGGAAGTCCCCCTCCATTCCAAATTTGCTGAGCCTTTTTGTCATGGAGGAGTAATGGATTTTGTCAAATGCTTTTTCTTTGTCACCTAATGCAATCATATGATTTTTCTTTTTAGTCTTTTGGTGTGGTGGGACTACATTGATTTTTAAATATTGAAATAGTACTGCGTGTCTGGAATAAATCTCACTTGTTCATAGTATATTATTTTTATGCATTGTTGGATCAGACTTGCTACTAGTTCATTCAAGATTTTGACATATATATTAGAGATATTGATATTTTCTTTGTTGTAATGTCTGATTTTGATATTACGTTAATATTGGTCTCATGGAATGAATTAGAAAATAGTCCCTTTGCGGGTGCCTGGGTGGCTCAGTCATAAGTGTCTGCCTTTGGCTCAGGTCATGTTCCTGGGATCCTGGGATGGAGCTCCGCATCGGGCTCCCTGCTCAGCAGGAAGCCTGCTTCTCCCTCTCCCACTCCCCCTGCTTGTGTTCCCTCTCTCACTGTCTCTCTCTCTCTCTCAAATAAATAAATAAGAATCTTTAAAAAAAAGAAAAAGAAAATAGTCCCTTTGCTTCTGTTTTCTGATGGATAGAAGACTTTGTAACATCTCTTCTTTAAATGTTTGGTGGAATTCACTGCCGAAACCATCAATACCTTGTGCTTTTGTTATTGGCAGTTTATTAATAATTCAATTTTTTAAATAGATATAGACCTATTCTGATTATCTTTTCTCCTTGTATGAATTTTGGTAGTTTCTGTCTTTCAAGGAATTGATCCACTTCAAATAATTTATTAGATTATTGGGCATGTAATTACTTACTGTATTCATTATTGTGTCTGTGGGATTAGTTGTTATGAACCATATTTCATTTTTTTGTGTGTGTGGTAACTGGTATCTTCTTTTGAGCTTTTTTTTTTCTTTTTTTCTTTCTTTTCATCAACTTTATTGATGTTTTCAAAGAAGCAGGTTTTGGTGTTACTGATTTTTTTTTCCATTTTCCATTTTCATTGATTTCTGCTCTCAATTTTATTATTTTCTTTTTCTACTTGCTTTAGATATAAATTATTCTATTTTCCTAGGGTAGAAGCTTAGGTTATCAGGTTTTAGATCTTCCTCTTTTTCAGTACATGTACCTAGTGCTATAAATTTCCCTCTAAGCATAGTTGCTTTTGCTGCATCCCATAAGTTTTGATAAATTGCATTTTCATTTAGTTGAAAATACTTAAAAATTTCTCAAGACTTCTCTTTGATGCATGCTTTATTTAGAAGTGTGTTGTTTAATTTTCAAATATTTGGATATTTTCATGCTACCTTTTTGTTAACTGGTTTGTAGTTTAATTCCATTGTCATCTGAAAATACAGTCCAAAAGATTGCTATTTTTAAAGAATTGTTTAGGAGTGTTTCATGGCCCAGAATGTGGTTTATATTAGTGAATACTTCATGTGAGCTTGAGAAGAATATGTATTCTCTTGTTTGATGAAGTATTCTGTAAACGCCAAATAGTTCAAGTTAATTGATGGTGCTATTCAGGTCAACTTTACCCTTACTGATTTTCTGTTTGCTTTGTTCATCAATTATTGAAAGGAAATGATTAACTTCAATAGTGGATTTGTTGATTTCTCCTTCCAGTTCTATCAGTTTTTACCTCTTACATTTTGACGTTTCCTTGTCAGGTGCATACATGTTTAGGCTTGTTATGTGTTAGAGAATTTATTCTTTTTATCATTATGTGATGTCTTTTCTTATCCCTGATAATTTTCTTGTTCTGAATCTACTTTGTCTGAAGTTAATAGAGCTGTTACATGTTTTTAAAATATAGTGCTGATGAATCACCAATTTCTACCCCTGAAACTAATAATATACTATATATCAACTAAATTGTATTTAAATAAATAACTAAAATTAAAACAAGTTAGTGTTGACATGGTATGTTATTCTCCATTCCTTGTAATCTGTCTAAGTCTTTATGTCTAAAGTGGGTTTATTGTAGACAACATATAGTTAGGTTGTCGTCTTTTTTTAAAATCTCTTCTGACAGTCTCTGTCATTTAATTGGTGTATTTAGACCATTCACAGTTAAAGAAATTATTTATGTAGTAGGATTGATGTTATAACTATTTTCTACTTATTACATTTGTTCTTTGGGGACAGGAGGTGAAAGAAAATCCTTAGGCTAATTATCGCTTGGAATACAAATTAATGACTGCAGGGGAGATTATGCAGGTCTTTCCTAACGGGTTCTTTCTTGAACTACCAATTTTCTTTTCTCACAAAGCCTTAACCACATAGAAACATGAAAATACTCACATGGCATTTCTTCCTGATAGTTTTGGCCATTCTCTGTCAGTTTTATAATCTTTAGAGTGTTTCATTTAACCACCTTGTTCCCCCCTTTATGAATGTTTTAATATTTTAAACATTGTATCTAACTTGATTCTGAGCTTTATTCAGAAATTGAATCAAACCTTTTAGGAAGGTAATGAATTTCTGAAAAATTTTGCTATCCACCATTTCTGAAATGATTGATATTCTTTTTATTTACCATTCATGCTTATATTTTATTAAAAAAACAGTCATTTGTATTTAAGTTTAAAGGATGTTCCAAAATACTGTGATGTATATCAGTAACAGGCTTTGTTTTTAGGGAAGTTTTCTCTGGTTATAATAAAAACTGCTTCATTTCTCTTCACAAATTTGCAAACTCACCAAAAGCCCTCAATCTGTTTTTCCTCAAAGATGTAGCAGAACTTTGGTGTTGAATTCTCAAAATAAAAGTACGATTTTTTTTGGAAACCTGTATCAACTCTGTCTGGATTTATTTTGTGTGACTGTATTTTAAAATAAAGAATTTTTTTGTGACTACGTGAAAAATTAGGAGTGTTGTATTTTAACCAGGCTATAGTAGCTTCAGTTCTGCCAACTCTACATCAACCACATGCAGATGTTCTTATTTAAAACAAATACACCTAATTGTCTATTAATTCTGTGAAGTCTGAGAATGTATGGGTGACACAGTAATCATTTAGAAAGACAATTCGGAATGCTGTTATTTGAGCATAATTCTCTTGGCTCTCTAACCTGAAAAGAAGCCTTTCTCTCAAAAATTCCAAATCTCCCCTTCTTCAAGGGATTTTCTTCTTTTGATCTAAGAATCACTGACACCTTTTGCCTTTCTCAACCCAGTCTGAACATACATCCCTTAGGGTTGGTGTTAGGATTTCAATAATAATAATAAAAATAAAAATGTTTGATGTTAGTAATATATGGGATCTTAGGATCTTTTTCACTGCTCTTATATTACAGGTCAAAAATATTTATTAAATTTCTGCGTATATAGAAAGAGGAATGGAGATATTTACGTACAACAGATTTAGATACTTTTTCTTAAAGGCAGGAGAGAAAGAGTTTCAAAAGGGAAGAAATGATCATCAGTGTTAAGCTCAGCTCTATTCTCTCATTTAAAAAAGTAATTATTTTCATTTAAAAAGTGAAAATATTTTCTGAAAGCTTTTTTTTTTTTTAAGATTTTATTTATTTATTTGAGAGAGAGAATGAGAGACAGAGAGCATGAGAGCGAGGAGGGTCAGAGGGAGAAGCAGACTCCCTGCCGAGCAGGGAGCCCGATGCGGGACTCGATCCCGGGACTCCAGGATCATGACCTGAGCAGTCGCTTAACCAACTGAGCCACCCAGGCGCCCCTCTGAAAGCTTTTTGAATGAGTCTTAGTATACTTCACTTGTCTTTGTAAAACTGCCTGACCCTGGAAATTCTAAGATAGATGAATAATGTAGATAATGGTTGCTGCCTAAGTGTGCTTTTGTGTAACCCTAATTCATCATTGTCCAATGGTTAATAGATTGAGTGTGGCTACGTTAAAAAAAACACACATACTTTTGTTTTTAAACATAATCTGTCTTGTTTTTGTCATCTTGGCAATGGAAAATACAGTTTTATTTTGATAAATGTTGCAGAATTCATTGGGAAAGGGTATCTGATGGTATTAAAAATGTCTTTCTCAAAGCGATTTGAGATATCAAAGTTACTTACTGATGCTCAATCTCTTGACACAGTTATACACCAACAATTTCCTAAAGCCAATACAGAATACTAATGGGTGATTACTTTTTTAGCAAAGAAAATGCAAATGGATTTTGAATTGAATGAATATTGTGCTAAAACTAGGTGATGAATATTTGAAATGAAGTAGAAGTTTCTTAGAAGAATCCCTGAATCATTAATATTTCTACTACAGTACAACTTGATTTTTCAGTTTAGTACCCTGGTGCATATAATGAAATTAAGTTGCCTTTTGATTATCTGGTTAAAAAATATTTTTCAGGAAAGCATTTTACTTCATAAATGCTTGATAAATAAAGCACTTTTTTTCTGGAAGTGATTGGGGTCACATATCATTGTCTTCAGTATGGTCAATAATATAGTTGAAAAGAAAATATGCACAAATTTTGGGAGCAGAAAAATACAGATTTTGTATACATCAATAAATTAGTAGGCTTGAAGCATATGGTTTGTGGGTGCCACATGCTGTGCTATTTTCTCCGATAGAATTGCTCTTTGCTCCATCATCCCCCACTCTGTTTTATCCATGTATAAATTATAGTTCAACTATCACTCCCTCAGGGAAGCATTTCCAGATTCTCAGATAAGGTCAGGGCCTAAACTATACTTAACTTCTACCTAGTACCTATCACATCTAGAATTAAATATTAGTTGTTTAATGGTGTTAATTATCCCTAGAAAGAAAGCTGCCTATGGGTATGGGCCATCAATACAGTGTGCACATATATATCCCCATGGCCAGGAACAGTACTCTGAACATACTGTCCACTCAATAAATTGTTTTTGGCAGACTAAAGGAAGAGATGTAAAAATGAGATTAGGAACTATATTAGATTCAAATCATTATAGACTTTGACTTATTTTGGGGATTTTTGTTCATTTAAATTTTTTTCTAGGCAATAGGGGGCCAAGAAGAATTTACAGCATTAGGTTGATAAAAGGAAAGTAGAGCTCATGTCACATTGTATGTGTAAAAGCTTTGAGGGTAGCAAGACTGAAGGGAAGTAGTCTATCAGAGTACTTAAGGCAGTTCACCTTGAAGATGATATGGCAACCATGACACAAGAGTTTGTGGCATTGGGAATGGATTCGTGATATAATACAAGAATTCATAGCACTTTGATTTGGTGTGGGAGGGGATTATCCAAGATAATGTCAAGGTTTCGAGCCAAGGGAGACAGTGAATGGTAATGACATTACTCAAGAAAAGACAAGAGGAAGAGCATGTTTGGGGCAGAATAACAAGGTAAAGATAACGAATTTCTCCTTCAGAATTTGCTTTTTGTTTTATGTTATAGTAGACACTGAACACATTCTAATCTGTGTGGCAATTCAGTATTCTTCCATTGTAACTATTATGGACGATAGGCTTTCAGAAGTTATGAAACATGCCTAGGGACGCCTGGGTGGCTTAGTCGGTTAAGTTTCTGCCTTTGGCTCAGGTCATGATCCCCGGGTCCTGGGATCGAGCCCCGCATCGGGCTCCCTGCTCAGTGGGAAGCCTGCTTCTCCCTCTGCCTCTGTGTGCTGCTCCCTCTGCTTGTGTTCTTTCTGTCAAATAAATAAAATATTAAAAAAAAAAGAAACATGCCTAAAGTCACACAGGGATTGTCAGAGTTTGGATTTGATTCTGAATTTTATGTGGACTCCATTATGCCATATTAGGATGAGATGCTGAGGTAACTGATAGAAACTATATGTATACATACACACATACACACACATTTATACACACACACACACAAGCAATATAGTAATGTGCATCTATATAATTATACGTGTGTGTATATGTTGTGTTTGAGAAGTTAAACTTAAGGATATTTAGCAAGTGGTTTAATTTTGACGCAAATTTCTAGAGTGATACTGAAGTTGGAAATAGGCAATTTATTGTCATATCAAGGTTTTTATATTTAAAATAAACCTGAATGTGTATAAAAGCTTATCTTGCTAAATTTTAGTTCCATTAGATTAGTAACAGATGTAGGATGATATGTGAAGGGCATTACAACCCCAACCTTCTGAATTTTTCTTTTGTAGGTAGAGTTGAAAAAAAAAAAAAAAAAACTGTCAGTAAAAGGTTATAGTGGTTTTATTATCCAGAATGTTTCCATTAAAAAGTTCTTGTGGTTATTTTATTCATTTTATATTAAAAGTAAACTTGTAAATTCTACACCTGAAACTAATATTATACTGTATGTTAATTAGAATGTAAATAAAAACTTTAAGAAAAAAAGTAAACTTCTCATTTTTATATTTTATTTCATCAGATTTTTTTGTCTTTTTTGTGGTGACAGATAACTGAAAGCCTTTAAAAATAGCTTTCTACAGCATGTCAATTCTGATATTCTGGGTTTCTTTCTCTTCCATTGGGAGGCCCTTATGAGCAATGTAATGATCCAGGAAGATGAGAAAAGGGACTTAATAAATGAAAATTGACTGTAAGGATAGTTCTGTAGTATATTAAAATCATAAATCATTGAGTATGTTGGAGGTGATTATTTCACATCAGAATGGAGAAAATGAAAGTATGAGAAAAGAACATGTGCAATGATTTTGTCTATCCTTGTAATTTCTTGAGGTGTAGCTCCAGAGTATTGGCTCTGACCAGTCTATACTGAATATTTCCATTTTTAAATTACACATATAATTTTCTATTGTGTCCCATAACCTCATGCTTAACAGTGTGATTCCTTTGAAAGCTATTTCATTTTCAATGTAAGCATAGTTTATCTGTTCAAATGGATGGTGTTACCACCTGGAGAAGTACAGACTTGGTCCTTAGTCTTTTGGTAGGAAAGAATTCAGGCAAGAGACCAGAAAGCATGAGCTAGCTGAGTTTATAGAATACACTCAGAAGAGGGCTGAGCAGGCAGCTTGAGAAAGGCTCAAGTGCTCCAAAAGAATTGGTTCCAGGGTTTTTAACTAGTCGGTGGATTATCTGTTACTTGGGGCAGGAAGCAGGGTTTTCAGTGCCTTTTCTTCCTAATTTGGTCAAGGGTTTCCTGTCATGGCATCTGCCATCTTGGGTCTGTTTGTTTTGATCTGGCTTCTTGTGGGGCACTGCCAGAAAAGGCCTCTGACCATTTAGACAGCTGGCCCAGAAGGCGGGCTCCCTCTTTGTTGTGGTGTGGCTGCATGAAGTTCTTTTGTCTTACTTATTACCTAGCATCCTTTAAGAAAGCCCACTGGGGCGCATGTGCATCCCATGGCTTCTGTATTGGAATTCCCCTTGGCCATTTGGGCGGGATTTTGCCTAATTGCAGTCTTAGACATCTCCCACCCAATATCTGCTTCATCCTCTGCTTTCCTGTAGGACCCAGGCCTCACACAACTCTCTATTTGCCTACCACATTGGCAGGCTTTTCCTTTAGAGCTTCCGTGCATTTTATTTTTTTTTAAAGATTTTATTTATTTGAGAGAGAGAGAATGAGAGAGAGCGAGCATATAAGAGGGGATAGGGTCAGAGGACGAAGCAGACTCCCTGCCGAGCAGGGAGCCCGATGTGGGACTCGATCCAGGGACTCCAGGATCATGACCTGTGCTGAAGGCAGTCGCTTAACCAACTGAGCCACCCAGGCACCCTTCCGTGCATTTTCTACAAATATTTATATGTTTGTATAATGCCTAATGATAAGCTGAATATAGAATAAAAAGGACTTGTTAGGGAATTTGGTAAAGACAGTATCACTACTGGCATAGAAAGGTGGGAATATTTCTTCCTATCACACAACTTAGGGAAGATGGGATGAAATGGCACAGTCTAGTTCTGGTTAAGCTGTGTGGCTTCAGTTTCTTTATAACGTAGTGATAAATACTTTAACACTTGTGTTTTATGTAAAAGTGAATTTTACATAATTTGTGAGCATTTGGAATGTTATTATAATTATTCCTAAAACTATAATATGATATATACTAAAGAGAACTTTGACAATACTACTTTGCATTTTTATACCCAGAATAGTCCAAAATAGAAAAATAATTAGGGTAATTTGAATGAGTTGATTTTCACTGATCAGACAGTAAAAAAATATATAGAAATGTTTCCACATTTTTAGGAAGACTTATTTATTTGCGAGAGAGTGAGTGTGAAAGCACGTGTGTGTGAGGGGGAGGGGCAAAGGGAGAGGGAAACTTAAGCAGACTGTGCTGAGTGCAAAGCCTGTCACAGGGCTCCATCTCATGACACTGAGATCAGGAGCTGAGCTGAAACCAAGAGTCCCATGCTTAACCAACTGTGCCACCCAGGCCTACTTATCTTTTTTGATATGCTGAGTGAAGACCTTGGAAACTCAGTGGGATGACAACAAATACTTAGGCACTGTGCTGGTTCAGCACATAAAGTTGAAAGGTCCCTACCTTCATAAAACTTAGAGAATGAACATAGGATGAAAGAAGATACAGTGCAAGTATCATGCAATGTAGTTATAAATCATTAAAAAAATGTGAAGTTGATGGCCATCTACCATTGAATAATTTAAATGATCTGAAGTCTTGTTATTGTTAAATTCACCTATTTTCCAATAGTCTTAAATAATTCCACCATCTTTGTATGTTATCACAGGGAACTTTGGGTAAGTAATAGCTGGAATGAATTGCTTCAGAATCTCACTATGTTACTTCAGTCTTTTGGGTTAATGTTTGAGCCTTCATGTATTCTCCTTAATAGGGATAGAAATACCTGTATTAGCTATATCACAAGTTGTTATTTGAACGCTCTGAAAATATAAAACATTATGCAAATACTATATATTATTATTTAACTCCAGCTAAACAAACAAGGTTGATATGGATGTTTTCAATATTGGTCCCTGCCAGCAAACATATGTTAGCTCTACAAAAATATTCTTCGTATATTCTTTGAAAATATTCACATCATGAACTTTTCATTAATAAAAGTTAATCACTTAACAAGTAGACTGTTTCTTCTTCTTCTCATTTGTCACAAATTTAGGCATATGAACTAAAGGCATATAAAAATCTAGGCGTTATATTGAAATATGTAGATTCTTGCTCCTTTTTTTTTTTTTTTTAAGCTGTCTGGTATTTTATTGTTTCAGGAAGAGTTAGTGAAAGTGTAGGCAATCCACTGTAATTGTAAGCCTGCAGGATCCAAAGTCCAGCAGACTTTCCTTTGCATCCTGGCTCCAGTGCTCAAGATGCTTCCTTAGATGAATAGCTGAAAAATCGTATTTTTTGAATGTCTATAATATTCCAAGCACTGTCACAAATGCTTCACATATGTGGGTTATTTAATTTTCCGGGCAACACTGGAAGTAAATGACTACCTTTGTCCCTGTTTGATAGATGAGGTAACTCAGCTAATAAACAGTGGAAACTTACCCAACAATGTTTACCAGGGCTTGTGCTCTTTTCCAATAAACCACGCCTCTCAGTTTCACTTCCAATCTGTAAAAGAATATTGACTCTTTTATAAGTTTGTGATGATTAAATGAGACAGTAGATGATAATAGCAATTCAGCAGCACACTGTAAGCACTCAACAGTAGGATGAGTGATACATTCCAAACATCTGTTGGTCAATATATTCATTTTTTCAACTTGGGTAGTAATACTAAAACTAGCATAACTTAAGAACAGTGAAAAAGAAAAGGAGAATACAGATAGTTATTAATTTCAAGCAGTTAATCAGGAACTAAATAAAATAAGTTACTTATCAGTAGGATGAAAACATTAAGTACAACTCAAGAGGATATAGCGGGTTTTTTTGGTGAAAGCATTCTTTTATTGGAAAACCATATTCAGATGTATAAAAGCTATATAATTATTAAAGACGTATTTTATTCATGTGATTCTACATGTACTGTTTCCATGCAACAGTGTTGCAAACACATCCTTAAAAGAAACAACACTGCACTTACTCACATACAATAGTAGCATCCTTAGAACCTTCTTTCATTAGCCTTTAGGAAGTTTATTAAATAAAGCACATGTGGTGAATATGTTCTTTCACTGAAATAATGGTCCTTGGGTATAACAGAACTGACATTATTACAAAAATATTTTATAGATGTGACTTTATATAGTATATTCCATGCACCACAGTGTGTGAAGACATTTATTTACTGAATGATATATATACAACGTCCATTATTAGAAGTTGTTTGATTCATGTGCATTTATAGTTTAATATTTCTATTTTCTATATTTTTTACTTTATTGAGGAATAATTCACAAATAGAATTACATATATTTAAAGTGTACAATGTGGTGATTTGGTAGACATTTTCATTGTAAAATATTTGCCCAGATCAAGACAATGAAGACATCATCTCATATAGTTAACTCTTTTTTTGATCCATCTTGTTGATATTTGGGAGCCAGATCACTATATTTTTAATCTGTGTTGTTCTGTTTTTTAAGCAATCTTGTATATTTCCGGGAACTTTTATTAATTATAATTTAGATATGGGGTGCCTGGGTGGCT
The DNA here is from genome assembly GCF_011800145.1 of Mirounga leonina. NCBI lineage: Eukaryota > Metazoa > Chordata > Mammalia > Carnivora > Phocidae > Mirounga > Mirounga leonina. The sequence continues at coordinate 13,953,977 of NW_023270158.1, forward strand.
TAGTCGGTTAAGCATCTGCCTTCACCTCAGGTCATGATCCTAGGATCCTGGGATTGAGCCCTGAATTGGGCTCCCTGCTCAGCAGGGGGAACGCAACAACTTTATTGAAAAAAAAAAAATCTTTTTAAAAAATTAAAAAAATTTATAATTTAGATCTGGGATAATTTTTCTTTAAGTAGTTCCCAGTTTATGTACTGAGTCCTCAGGTCCACCAACCATGTTTATCATCATTTTTCATTTCACAGAGTATAAGCATTATATTTGGGTGTTTTCCTTAATGAAAAACTCCTTTTTCGTAAGTCTTCTCTGATAAAACCATTAGTTTTCTTGTATGGAATGCCAGTACTTCAGTATTGAAACAGGAGGCCAAGATCATTACCTCATCAGAATGTATTTTAACTTGAAGAAGACTCTTCTTTGCCTGAGGGAGGATGCATTGTTAGTAACATGTGCTTTGTTTCTTTACCCAGAAAAGATAATATAAAAGCTGTGCTTTTACTGTCTTTAAAGTAAAATCAGCTTCATAGGAGTCAACTTTCTCTGATGATACTGTAGCAAGGAAAAATGTTAACAACTCATTTAGCATCTTTTTTTGATATAAATCATAATTTTGGAGATTCCCATTGCTTTATCTTGAAGTCAAATTAAATCCTTTGTGATATGATACATGATTTGTGACAGTTTGAGGCCAATAGTATTTTAAATTTTGATTTTGACTTCAGTTTAAACCTAGTGCCTACATGAAATTTATTGAGCTCTTAGGTTGTAATAATGGTGGGCTATAATGATGGCTCAGAATAGTGATTCTTAGCAGGGGTGAAAAGGAAGCCTAAGTGAAGTTGCTGCTGGAGACTTTTCAAAGGTGAAGGCAATACTTGTTATCCAATGCCTTATCAGCCTAGGATTTCAGATACACTGCATGTGGCTTGGAAAGCTCTGCCTGTGTGTTCTGGATAGATATGTGATACTAAGGAGTTAGAGTTAATTTTTTTAAGAAAAATTGCAGTATGACAGATAAAACTGAAAATTTGCCATTTGTACCATTTTATGACATTAAGTGTACTCAGTGTTGTGAAATCATCACCACCATCCATCTCCAGAACTGACTTAACTGTTAACAGTTAACAATTTTTCAGTTAATTCTTCTTTTCTCGAGTTTTTTACCCATGTTTAATAAAATGTGTGTGTATTTTAAATTTGAGATTACTATTTATTTATTTTTAAAGATTTTGTTTATTTGACAGAGAGAGAGGGAGATAGCGAGAGCAGGAACACAAGCAGGGGGAGTGAGAGAGGGAGAAGCAGGCTTCCCGCTGAGCAGGGAGCCCGATGCGGGGCTCGATCCCAGGACCCTGGGATCATGACCTGAGCTAAAGGCAGACGCATAACAACTGAGACACTCAGGCACCCCTGAGATTACTTCTTAAATGGGAGAGTTGAGTTCCATCTGTCTGAGGGCACTGAAAAATTTGACTTTCAAAAATGATTCCTGTTTTGCTGTTGTTGTTCTTCATCACTTCTTTTTTATAGGAATATTTTCTTTAAATGTATTGACAATTTGACAAGCTGTCACTTCTGGCAAATGCCACTTTTCCCATGAGTAATTTCGTCCTTTCAACAAATAATATTAGTCACTATATCTTATTATGTTGAATATCTCCTTTTAACACTGATAATGTGAAATCTTTTGACTAATAATTCTCACAAAAAATCATATTGAATAAAAAATTAGAGGACCAAAAACATTTACTCAAAAAGAAACAAAATTTTTTTCTTGATAAGGACAGTGGCCAACCCAATTAAATAAAATGAAAATTAAACAAAATGAACAAATTTTCATCTGAAATGTATGCTACCAGTAACATTGTGGGAATTTGAATTAATAGGCCCAAAACTCCCATGCGGGTTAAGCCTTTCAAGGTAATTTACAGAGTAAGGGGATTAAAGTATTTGTTACTTGACTGGAGCAACTCTTTCAACTAACTGAAAGCCTGATTACATCTTCTTCTCCTACTGGTCTTGTAGGCTCTGAGAAGGAAAAGTATGGGATGTTGTGAAAGTGAAAACAGGGGTTATTAAGCTTTTATCACAGTTTCCAAGGAATTATCAAGGATCAAGGAAACTTCGCTTAACTGAAAAACAGAGACTTGATGCTAAATAGATGTCTGCTAGGTAAAGACTTAAGGGTGAGCCATTTCTGGTAAAGGAGAAGAGAAGGCTGGATCAAAAGCCCTGAGGCAGGAAGGCAACAGAAGGGAAGGCTAGTAGGGCTGAAGCCTGGCTCAAGAAGGAGAGATTGGTCTGTACATAGGCTGTAGATCATGTAAATCCTTGTAGAAAGCTTTCAACTTTTTTATCTGTAAGTACAATGGGAAGTCACTGAAATCTTTTTTCTTAAAGATTTATTTATTTGAGAGCTCGAGAGTGAGCACAGGGATGGGGAGGGACAGAGGGAGAGAGAGAGAGAATCCCAAGCAGGCTCCACACCCTGCACAGGGCTTGATCCCACAGACCTGAGATCATGACCTGAGCTGAAAGACCAACTGAACCACCCAGGCGCCCTGCCACTGAAATCTTTTCAGCAGGAAATTAACATTAAAAATTTTTATTTTGGGGCGCCTGGTGGCTCAGTTGGTTAAGCGTCTGAGTTCAGCTCAGGTCATGATCTCAGGGTCCTTGGATAGAGCCCCGGGCTCCTCTCTCAGTCATGGTTGGGGGGGGTTCTGCTTGTCCCTCTCCCTCTGCTCATGCTCTCTCATATAAATAAATAAAATCTTTAAAAAATAAATTAAAATTTTTATTTTTAGAAAAGAAACTTTTGCTACTAAGTAGTGAACATGAGTGAAGAATGTTTATGGGTAGAGAGGCTGTTCTTGTTGAAGTCCAAGAATACTTATTTACTCTCTCAGTGTAAATGAGATGAAAGATAGCACCACATGTGTTCAGTAACTGAGGGAGCGCTATACTTTCCTACAGAGACATTAACAATACTTGAGCAGCTGTTAATGTCTGTTGCCTTTAGGAAGCTTATTTCATCAAACATAGTGTTTTATCCCTTATTAACGTATTTCATAAGGCATTGTATTCTGACTGTGATCCCCTCCTTCAGTGCTACTATGCACTTTGTATGAGTGTGTGAAACCCAACTGCTCTCTGTAGTCATAGTTTATAAATACAGAATTAAAAACATTTATGTTATCTTTGAAAATGCCTCTTCCCCCATAAAGTTAACATCATATTCTCAGGAAAGAAGAGATTTTGGAATCAAAATTGCGTTTCAGTTCTAGCTATGCCACTTACCAGTCATTTGAACTCGAGTAAGGTATGTGTCCTTTCTGAACCTCAGTTTACTCGTCTGGAAATGAGGGTAATAACATCTTCCTAATGAAGTTGTTTATCTAAAGCCATCTATGAAAAAGGCTTAGAATAGTGACTGAAACATAGTAAACATTCAATAAGTGACAGATACACAAATAATACAAATTTTAAAAAATGAAAAAAAAAAGGATACCATAGCTTACAAATGTGTTTGAAGTCTATAATGCAAGTGACTTTTTATAAAATCTCTAAATGGTCATATGAATATATTAGGGGCACAGATGCCTTTTAGATTTTCAGACTTGAGAAAATAAGTTTAAATGTAGTCCTCTTTGTTTGGTTGGCGTTATATATTTGAATATATGATTACTTAAATTTGTCTCTATTATAATAATGGATTGCCAAGCAATAAATTGTATTATCCAAACTTAAAATGTAAAGAGAGGGAAAAAAAGGTCATTTAATTCTAATGCCTGGTCTTTTTGGAGATGCAGTGCACAGTATCAGAGAATTCTTTTGCTGTCTCTTCTTTTGAGCACCTAATAGGCCTGTCATTTCTCTTTGAATCAGCCTTTTAAGACTATCTATCTATCTATCTATCTATCTATCTATCTATCTATCTATATTCAAATATAATTACCATACAGTGCTATAGTAGTTTAATTATACAATATCATGTGAATCAGCCTTTTCATAGAACTAATTTGTGATAAATCTCATCAGCTTCCTCAACACCTATATTTTAAAACATGAATCATGCTTAAATGGCATTAATATATGGTACTCTCTTTTTTTTTTTAAAGATTTTATTTATTTATTTGAGAGAGAGAGAGAGAGAAAGAGCACAAGAGGGGGGAGCGGGAGAGAGAGAAGCAGACTCCCCGCTGAGCAGGGAGCCCGATGCGGAACTCGATCCCGGGACTCCAGGATCATGACCTGAGCCGAAGGCAGTCGCCTAACCAACTGAGCCACCCAGGCGCCCTATATGGTACTCTCTTAAGCTGTAAAACCAGCTTTTTTCTGTATAGTTGAGAGTTAATTTGAATATGTGATTTGACCTATATTGTTCCTCTAAATCTTCCTAGGTTTCCCCAGTGATGTGGTTATTTGCAGTGGAGTTGTTCCTAATAAGGAAGTAACACTATTGTTTTTCAGACATCTTTTAGCCTGAAAAGTACTATTTTTGTTACCCAGAGCTATAAATGTCTATAAAATCCTTTCTTCTGGCTGCAGTAGCAGCAAAAAAACAGTCCTACTAGATGTGCAACTTTTGTAGTTTTGGATGTTGTAGTTCCAGGCTAAGAGTTACCTATTGTTCCTTCAGAACTTAGGATACAGAGAGCTGATAGCTAAGTGGTGACCAAAGCACTTGATTTATTAATATCTGACAGTCATCCAGTATCTACCAGAATGCGAGACTTTGTTAACAATAGCTCAATCAAGAGCAAACAGCTCTTCCTGAGCCTAAAATAAGGCCTTCTACCGCCTGCCCATTAACTGAAGACAAATGGGCCAGCAGTGGCTTATGATAAAGCACAAATGGTGAATAGGCAGCTGTCATCCTTAGAAGTTTCTCCCTGGTTTTTTTATATACTCAGAGGCATTACCTTATGTGTTTAAGAAAGAGAAATCCTGGGTGCCTGGGTGGCTCAGTAGCTAAGCGTCTGTCTTCGGCTTGGGTCATGATCCCAAGGTCCTGGGATCAAGCCCCGCATCAGGCTACCTGCTCCATGGGAAACCTGCTTCTCCCTCTCCCACTCCCCCTCCTTGTGTTCCCTCTCTCACTGTGTCTCTCTCTGTCAAATAAATAAATAAAATCTTAAAAAAAAAAAAAAAAGAGAAATTGCCTGGCCTGGTTTTTACTTTTAGAGAGGTTAACTAAATCTGTCTTCTTGCATGTCAAATTCTGACCAATAAAAATAGGGACACTGCCTTCTTGAGAGGAGCAGGTAAGACAATGGTAGGGGAAGGAGGCCAAAGTACCCTGCTTGAGAATGGGACTGAGACTAGAATGTTGAAGGGAGGACCAGAAAGCTTCCTTTCTGCACAACTAAAGGTTATGTGGATTCATCCAGAAACAAGAGTAAAAGATAAAGTAATAGAACTGCAGTTTGTAAAGTCCATGGACTTGAGACAGCATGTAAGATAAAGAATGTGAGTACTCTTAGTTCTTTAATTTGATTGTACCACCATTGAAATCATAGTTTTGAGGGAAATAACCATTACATTAGATGGTAGATGTTAATTACAAGGTGCAGCCTTAATTTCAAAATGTTAATATAAAAAATTAAAAGGTGATTCTTAGAATAAGAGAATTCTGATATTGCAAGGTTAAACTGAAAGGTTTCTAAGTCACTACGAAGCATTTGCCCTGTCTGGTTGGAACCATATTCCCTCTTTTCTTTCTCTTCTTCCCTTCCCTACTTCCTCCCACCCATTTCCCCCCACTGTTTCTCACTAAAAATCATGTTACTGTGGCCAGCTAGTCCACAGAAAGCACATGCCCCAGGAACAAGCTAACACTAAACTCTAACTACAGAGAAGCAGGTTGGCAGAAAAAAGGAAGGGGAGCTTTCTAGTTAAGTAAGAACATTATCCTGCCTACTCCTGGCAAAGTGTTCTGCCAACAGCATATCTGGATTCACACTGTGGGTTTAATTCTTTTCATTTAATCCTTTGGTTGACTTTATGAAATCAAAAATAAAGAAGCACTGCTGGCACTGTTGAAAAGTCATAACTGATTTGTGTGCAACCTGTGGGCATTTAACCACTAACTGATGAATCAAATTGGGCTTAACTAACACAAATTAATAATTTTCTTAAGGTAAAAACTTGGTTTGGAGTGAACCAAGTCCTTATACTTGTGAGATTTTATTTTATTATCATGTTAATTGGTTTTCTGTGAAGAACACTTGCCTTAGATTTTAATGTAATGGTCAGTGACTAAGAAGAAACAAGAAGTTGCTTTTTTTCCCCATCTTCACCTTCATCGCCCCCACTTTCATGGTTCATATGGGTGAGAATGTAATGTTAAGCGAGATACAACACTTTTGTTCAGAGATTGGTATATAGCCCAGGATATGTATAGTTTCAAAAAAAAGAATCTGCTCTATTTTAGAGGCGCTTTAAAGAAATCTGTATCATTAAAGATTTGTTAATTTAAATGTGCTTAGACTCTCAAATATAAACTAAGTCTCTTACCATCTTAAAATTTCATTAGATGTAAATTGGGTTCAATTTTAAGTACTACTTGTGTATAAATACAATGTGAAATCCATAAATCTTCTGTGAAGGCATTTAACCTTCATTCCCTTTTACTTCTTCAGTTTTTGCATATATTTGGACTTCTTTGCATTTTTATATGAATGCATTTGACCCTGCCTAAAATGTGGCCACTAAACATTTTTATATCCCCTTTCCTCTTTAGCACAATACTGTGTACCTGACATATATTCTGTACATATTTAATTTGTAAGTAGAACTGGAAAAATCTTACCTGTTGTTAAGATATGGGATCCAGCTAGCTTTCTAGTCCTGTAACAGAAGAAACACACTCTGAGAAGTCAGGTAGATGGGAAATCATTGTATTCTTACCTGCAGAGATACTCTGTTGAGTAACTTACATGCCCTCACAACCTCAGGTTCTTGTACAACAAGTAGTTTGAAACCAGATTGTTAAGTTTCATTCTCCCTGGTAGAGTGGAGACGATCAAAATCAATAATATGATTTACCCATTTCAAAAAGCTAGTGCCAGATTACGACAGCAAAATGGTCATAAGTTTCCAATGGTGACAAACTGAGTATTTGTCCTTTGGGCAATATAGTCATGCAGTGTGAAATTCCTGTGTGCTTTCCTTCTTAAAAAGAAGCAAAATAGGAAGCTTCTATCTTCGGCATATAGCAAATACCCTTGCCAGTGCAGAAAGTCAGGAAGTCACATAATTTTTTTTTGCTGAAATTTAAAATATTTGTCACTGTGTTTAGTCACAGAATCCTACCTCCTTTGTAAGGTATAATTCATGCTTGATTCAATTCAGAAATGGGTCATTTTTTAAAAATTCCTTTCATGTTTAAAAATAAATAGTTTGGCCAGAGATTAGTCACTTTAAACCATGTTAGCTCTTTGTTCCCTAAAGTTTTAGTTACACTGTCAGTTGGATTAGTTCTTAAGAGTTGGGAAACCAGAGAAGACAATTATGAAAGAATTCAAGTCCTTTCTTGAATGACTAAATTGATATTATCTACTACTTATATAAATAGACTATATTCTTGATTAACTCTGGTATCTGTGCTTAGAAAGTTTATTCTAGTGTATTTTCCTGGAATTTAAATTTGTCACATTTTAAAAATATAAATTGCAATTAGACATTGAGATTACTTCTTGTGGTTATTATATATATATTTTAAGTATTCCATGGTAAATGTGACCTATAAATCTGTTAAATGGTTGAGAGTAAATTTACTTTTACATTCTATGGGAACATTTAGATTACCAGAGGAGTAAAAATAACAGATTAATAACATAGCATTATTTATTTTCAACTTTCATTTTGATTTATATGCCATCCAAATACCAGTGAATAAAGATCATACTATATTGTCAAAATTCATGAAATGGTGTGCTTAAGGTTTGTGCATTTGGTTGTTTGAAAAGTTTGCATTAATATTGAACTTTAGTTAATGATGTGTTATGCTTAAATGTTTAAGGTTGAAGAGTACTGATGTCTGAAACTTCTACCTAAGTAAAAGTAGTGGTGGATGGATAGAAGGATGACTAGATGGATATACATATATGTGATAAAGCAAGTTATAATAAAATGTTAATTAAAGAATCTAGATGGTAGGTATATGGGTGTTAACAATTCTAACTTTCCTGTACATTTAAAATTTTCATAATCAAATGTGAGGAAAAAGAAAGGATAACGTGGTACACATAGACACAGACACACATAGAGGAATATTACACAGCTCTAAAAATGGATGAGATGATGCCATTTGAGACAATATTGATGGACCTAGAGGGTATTATGCTAAGTGAAATAAATCATACTGAGAAAGACAAATGCCATATGATTTCGCTCATAAGTGGAATCTAAACAATGACAATAACAACAAATGAATAAACAAAAAGCAGAATCACACCTACAAATACAGAGAATAAACTGATGGTTGCCAGAGGGTACGAGGGTGAGGAATTTGGCAAAACGGGTAAGGGGAGTGGGAAACATAGGCTTCTAGTAATGGAATGAATAAGTTATGGGAATAAAAGGTACAGCATAAGGAATATAGTCAATACTGGTGCAATAGTGATGTAAGAGGACAGATGGTACACTTGTGAGCATAGCAGAATGTATAAACTTGTCGAATCACTGTTATACACCTGAAACTAATGTAACATTATGTGTCAACTACACTCAAATTAAAAAAAAAAAATTGAGGAAACTTAAAATCTGTTTGAATTATAATTATGTGAAGATTATTAGAATATTATAAATATCCATGCTTCAGAGTTTTTAGTTTCACAAAAGTTACAGGTTTTTGTTGTCTGGAAAACCTGTAATAATGATTTTTTAAATTAAGTAGAAAAAGAACTTTTGTTGTTCAGAATTTAAGATATTGTGCAATACATTCAAGTTTAAAGATGCATTGTTCTTTATTTTCTGTTGTTAATGGAGTCATTACCTACCACTTGTTACTGAACAATTTCCTTCATGTTTTAGACATCCTTGGGTACATTTGATACAATTTTCAATTAGAAATCTAGAGAACCAGGTTTACCTTTAGATGCATAAGTAAACTTCCTGTTGATTCAGGAAATAACCAATGAAAAGGTATTGTTAGTAAAATCTTGATATTCATTAGGTGGCTTTTACTTTATTGTTTGAAGATAGTAATTGGCTAAGTGGTATGGTCACTTCACAGCCACTAGAGCATTAGGGAGGGGTTCTTAAAAAAAAGGTTATATCAAAGTCCAGCAAGCAAAGTTAACATCTGGCACTGTGCCTATCATTTGTCTTTGGGGTAAGATCTCTAGTTGAACATGACATCTTCTTCCAATGACTCATATATACAAGAATTCAATTCATAGCTTCCTCACTAAAAACAACAACACAAAGCATAGCTCTTTTTCTTTAAAATTCAGGTAGAATTGTGTTAGACTGGGTGTTAGCATTAATCTCCATTTGCTGTGCCAGCATTTCAGAAGGAATCTGTTGTACATCATTTGGTTTACCAAAGTTTTTATTTATTTTTATTTTTATTCAGTACAGAATTAGTTTTTGATATAGTGGTTTACCAAAGTTTTTAAAATATAAGGACTCTATTTTAATAATTATTTAAAAAAGACTTCATGTGCTAACTTAAATATTAATACCTATTATTTGAGAGAATTTATTAAACAATTCAGTACCTCTTAAAACTGACTTGAATGTCACTAATTACAAAACTGATTAACACATGTAATAAAGAGTATATATGAATACAAATACATATGAACCATATTTCTGTTCTACCTATGAATCCCGAATGACATATGGCATTGTGGGAGTCATGGTATTTTCCCAGAGGTAACCTGAGGCCCTGGGCTACTAAGTTGATAAACACAATATTGATACTTTGCCTGTATAGTATAGACCTTTTCTAGAAAATTTCCAAAGAATGTATGTCTAAATATAGATCCTGGAAAACAAAAGGGATCTTCTAAATTTGTAAAGGCAAGATTTGTATGGCTCTCTTATGAGATTAGATACCTGTTAGGAAAGAAAGATTTTAACAAGAAAAACCCAAGAACACTACATCAAAAACTAATGATGTAATGTATGGTGATTAACATAATATAATAAAATTATAAAAAATTAAAAAAAATGGACTTTGCAAAAAAGATATAAATGGAAAAGTAAATTTCATTTATACTATTGGAATATTCACATGAGGGAAATAGATTACTTTTAATTTGCAAGAAGCAAAGGCATATGAAATTTTTTCCAGGTCATTTCATTTCATGATTTCCTTTGTACAGATATTAGCTGGGCTTTTGTTATAACAAATATTGCTACAGATTACTTCTGCCATTTTGGCTTTTAGTAGATCACCTGTTGGGATGATTTTTTTTTCATTCCTTTATGTACATTATGAAAACATTTACACAATTGATATGAACAAGGTAGATAATTTGCAGGTTCACCAAATGTTTTAATTTCGGTTGCATTTCTGAACGTTATCATGGTATAAAATTTCCATATGACTTAATAGCTGGAAGGAAGCATTAATATTTAAATATTAATTTTAATGCCAAATATAAAGCAGATTAATACATTTGAGTGAATATTTTAAATTCCCAAATGAGAAGATAATTATATAAAATTGTGTATTTATAATTTGGAGTGCTAAGTCATTCACGGTACATGACAGTGCTGTCCACCTGATTCATCTCTTTTTGTCAGATATTCTGTATTAGTTCTTGATGTCTGTTCTCAGCATGTATCACTTTGTAGTCTTAAGACAGGTGAGAGGGTGGAGAATTAGGCTTTAGTGTGAATTCACAATTTATAATATGAAAATTGCCAGCAGTTCAAATTAGCATAGAAAATCTTGTGAATCATTCAAGTATTTATGGTCCTTTGAATATACAACCCTGTATAGTAGTTGTCAAGCCTACTGAAGTTTTAAAAAAACCAAGCTAAACTAAAGATCCAGTGGAACTCTATATTGCAGATCTTTGGATATTCAAACTCTTTGCTTTTAAAATAACTAGCACTGGGGCGCCCGGGGTGGGTCAGTCGTTAAGCGTCTGCGGCTCAGGTCATGATCCCAGAGTCCTGGGATCAAGCCCCACATCGGGCTCCCTGCTCAGCAGGAAGCCTGCTTCTCCCTCTCCCACTACCCCTGCTTGTGTTCCCTCTCTCGCTGTGTCTCTCTCTGTCAAATAAATAAATAAAATATTTAAAAAATAAATAAATAAAAAATAAAATATCTAGCACTGTGAATTGTGTAAGACTGTTGAATCACAGACCTGTACCTCTGAAACAAATAATACATTATATGTTAAAAAAAAAAAAAAGAAGATAGCAGGAAGGGAAAAATGAAGGGGGGGAATCGGAGGGGGAGACAAACCATGAGAGACTATGGTGGGGGGATGGGCTAGCCCGGTGATGGGTATTAAAGAGGGTACGTACTGCATGGAGCACTGGGTGTTATACGCAAACAGTGAATCATGGAACACTACATCTAAAACTAATGATGTAATGTATGGTGATTAACATAACAAAATAAAAAGAATTTAGCTAAAATTAAGGGATAGTGCCTAGAAATAAACCCAGCTCTAGTGAATTCCCCCCCCCCCCAATAAATAAAATAAAATAGCAAATACCGAGTGGTAGATGGGAGATGGACAGGCAATTCTTTTTTTTTTTATTTTTTTTTTTATTTTTTTTTAAAGATTTTATTTATTTATTTGAGACAGAGAGCATGAGAGGGAAGAGGGTCAGAGGGAGAAGCAGACTCCCTGCCGAGCAGGGAGCCCGATGTGGGACTCGATCCCGGGTCTCCAGGATCATGACCTGAGCCGAAAGCAGTCGCTTAACCAACTGAGCCACCCAGGCGCCCCTAAATCTTTTTTTTTTTTAAGATTTTATTTATTTATTTGAGAGAGAGAATGAGATAGAGAGAGAGTACATGAGAGGGGGGAAGGTCAGAGGGGGAAGCAGACCCCCCGCTGAGCAGGGAGCCCGATGCGGGACTTGATCCTGGGACTCCAGGATCATGACCTGAGCCGAAGGCAGTCGCTTAACCAACTGAGCCACCCAGGCGCCCTGGACAGGCAATTCTATAGCTTAATTTTTCAGTAGGGTAGCCATTAGCTACCTGAGGCTATTTATATTTAAATGTAAGTTAATTGTAATTAAATGAAATAGAAACTTCACTTCATCTGTCTCATTAGCCACATTCAAATGCTCAATAGCCCCCTATGTGCCTAGCGGCTACTGTATTGAACAGCACAAAAGGACATTTCCATTACTGCAGAAAGTTTTATTGAACAACATTGTTCTCAAGTGTTAGTGATTATCCCAGGATTTTCTCCATTTTCTTTAAAGCTTAAACTTCTGAAAACATAACCCAGTGTTGTTTTGAGAGTTACAAAAGCTTTCTGGGATCGAAGTTATCTTCAAGAACAATCAGTTTAGTATTTTAGATGTTGGTTTTCCTAAAAATATTTAATTAATATTTTAAACAAGAATAGCAGAATATTGTCTGATGAAAAATTACTGTTTTTCTCCTAAAATCAGTCCTTAAATTGTGGTTTACAGCCTTGGTTGTAACGACCCATCTCAATGCCTGCCTGCAAATAGCTAAATATCATTGATCTCATTTTAAATTCATACCTACAATTCTCACATGAGCACTCAGCATCCCCAGGCATCATATTCCATTTCTGTTTCCTATTTTCCAGAATGATTTTACACCTTCTTTTCTCTTCAAACAGCCCTCCCACAATAGTTCCCACTTCGCACATGACTAACCTTGCTTCTTATTAATTCATTGAGAAAAAGTTATTGAGAAAAAGTTATCATACCCGAGTTACCTCATCCATGTATCTACAAATCTACCAACTCATCTAGTTCTCAATCTAATTCTTGACCTAATGGTTGACATTCACCTGTTCTCTTTTCAAGCCCAGCTCTTCCACTTGGACTCTGGATTTCATTTTCTCTCAACTTATTCATGCATTTTCTCCTGAAATTTTCCGTCTCCTTTTTCAGTATCAATTTTTTTTTGTATCTACAAATATTTTAGTATCTTCTAACATGAAAAAATCAAAACAAAAGTAAGCTCTTATGATTTGTTTTTCTTCTCCAGGTATTACCTTGGTTTTCTACTCGAGTTACCGTGCATAACCCTCCCCCACACTTAATGACTTTGTTAAATTATTGTTAAGTGGAGTGCAGGATGCTGGATGGTGAGCCTTGCTTCAATAGCAGAATACAAGAGAAATTGAACTGGAGAAGTTTATTACCCAGAAGTCCTGGATAAAGTACAAGGCATGGCTTGAGGGGCTGCATGGAGGAGGTCAAGGCCAAATGTAGAAATATCCAAAGGTAGGGCCTGGGACAGGCCTTAATTAGGGTCCATGGGGAGAGTGCTTTGAAGTTCCTAGGTTAGGGCCATATTGATTCGAACCAAAAGAGTGAGGTTTGGTAAGTCCCATGGGGGGTCTTATTTAAGGGGAACATAAGGCAGACAGGGGAGGGTGTTGATCACAAGGGCTCTTGGGGAAGTCGTATTAGGAACTTACATTTGATAGTGACTCTGCAGACCTCTATCTAGGGCATATGCTTGCACGAGGAGGCTAGTGTCATTTTAAGGTCCATGCAGGCCTTTTGACCAAACAAAATGAATGCCAAGGCAGCAATTCCATGGAGTAGCTTAGCTAAACTTTTGATACATGCACACAGAGAGACACACACTAGCACACAGTTGTGAAGGGATTATTTATAGTTTATATTGCAGTTATTTACCTTATGTTTTCTTTTTAATTCAGTTTCCTAGGTGTGACTTCCTCACAAAGACTGGTTCCCTCCCTTTCTTCTTTTCTCTCCATTGTTCATTCTTGCCTTACTTCCTAAGGCCACATGACCATTTTATTGCCAAATCCAAGGGCCATGTCTCTGTTCTTTCTGTACTTACCTCTCAGCAGAATTTGGCACAATTGACCACTTGACCCTTTTGAAAAAAACTCTCTTTTGTCTTGAATTTCGTAAAATCTTCGCAGTTTTTCCCCTTCTGAGTCTTTTTCTCATCATTTCTTCACCTTCAAATGTTAGCTTGGGTCCTAGTGTAATACTTTGTTTAGGTTATCTCATCCAATCTAATGGCTTTAAATGAGAACTATATGCAAATGCACCTCAAAATTTTTTATGCTTCATTCTGACTTGTCTCTTGAACACAAAATTTATTTCCTACAGCCTACTTGATACACCATTGGAGCATATATCTGAGATGAATCTCAACTTAGCATAATCTAAGCAGACAGCTTGATTTTATCCAGTAGCCCTCCTGAAATAAATAACAAACAAACCTACTTAACGTGTTCCTTTTCTAGGCTCTCCAACTCAGTATGGCAGCATTATGACCTAGGGGCTACGATAAGAGATGCTGAACTTTATGGGGAAACAAACTGAGGGTTGTTGGAGGGGAGACAGGTGGGGGGTGATGGGGATACTGGGGGATGGGAATTAAGGAGGGCACTTGATATAATGAGCATTGGTTATTATATCAACTGATGAATCTCTAAATTCTACCCCTGAAACTAATAATACATTATATGTTAACTAAACTGAATTTAAATAAAGAATAAAAAATTATACACACTTTTATAAACTTGATGTATTATGTCAGTCAGTCTTGTCTCTTCTTCCTCATATATCACAAATCTCTCCCCTTCTCTGTTTTCTCATGATCAGTACCTTGTTTCCCCCTGGTTTCTCACCTACACTATTGTCGTTGCTTCCCATTAAGTCTTTTTACTTTGGTAGAATTGTACATTTTGCGAAAGTGTAAGGTTTTATAGAACCCTACCGTTAAATTTCCCTTCTCCTCCCTACAGATGACATAATCTTTTAATAGAACAAGTAGTATTACTCTAAAGATTTCCCATCACTCTAAGGTAAATACCTGAATTCTTTATCCTGGCATACACAATTTTTCATGATCTGGCCCTTGCCTAGCTCTTTACCTCGCTTAACTCTGTTTCCCAATTTGTTGTAGCCTTAGGCCAAGTTGTTTTTTGCCTTGGAGTCTTTCTGCACTGGGTATTCCCCTACATGAAATGTTCCTACTCCAGGTATTTTTTATGTGGGCTTCCTTTTGTTTTTCCGATTTTAGATAGTTTCTCAGAAATGCCTTTGCTGACCAAATTAAGGTAACCACTATTCACTCTTAATTGCTTCAATTTATGACAGTTGTTGATGGGGCATTTACGCTCTGTAAAATCTTTATTTTAATTCTTTATAGGTTTATTATTTATGTTCATCTGTAAAAATAATCTCTATCATATCCCCAGAGTCTGCAGCTTTGCCTGTCCCAGAATTTTAATTCTTTGAATAAATGAATGTCTGAAGCATGAAATCAATATAAGCTGCACTTGCACTGTTGGTCTTCAAGTACGGGGTGATAGCTAACTTTGAGATTCTGGGGTTACCAAAGATCCTGTTTCTGATTTACATTTCACAGACATAAACACCGGTGATGAGAAAATTTTATGTTAGAACCTGGATGTGGCTATTTCCACTGGATCACCTCCCTCTCCTCTTCATCCTTTACTGCAATCACCATGGAAGTAACTGATCTCTGGAATCAGAATTTTAGCATATCCCACTTGGTACATGTGACTGTTCTGAGAAACGTGTTACAAGGCAGCCAGACAGCCTGATGATTATTTAGTAGCTTTCTTCGTTGAACAGCAGTGAATAATACCTTTGATCTCTGCCACCAGGAAAAAAACAGAACCCATTCAGAATTTAAGTTGTAGGAATGATTTTCACATTTGCTGATATACAGATGTTTGAAGCTCATCTGGTTTATATAATGATTTCTATGTGTTAATTTCAAAATATATAGCAAATCATTTTTATGGTTAATATGAAGAATTTGTAGAACAATCCTGTCCTCCTGATACTGTTGTTGAAACAGGACTTCTTACATCCTAACCTTATAAATAGAGTCTTTCTCTTCTGTGTTCCATTGCAACAAAATGGAAGTAAGGAAGGATATTTTGGTTGAATTTGTTTGCATTCACCTTAATCTCTATCCAGAGGGAAAAAACAGTATTTTTTTTTTTTTAAGGAAGAATGTTAATTTGTATTCTTGAGGGTGGTATCTTATCAAAAGCTTAAAAAACAAAGGTGAGTCAGTGTTCTGTGGACAGCTTAGTTCCACAGTAGGCAGTCTGTCCTTTTTGGGACTTACTTTCCATAGTTTATGGAAATCATCTAGAAGGCTAAGTTCATATAAGCTTTCTACCCATATTACTATGGTAACAGTCATTCTAATACTTGATTCAGCCCCCTACCTAAATGTGAGATGGAGACCACAACTACCAGCAATTAAAAAAATAATAATATGAAGTTAACACTTTTAAAAAGTAGTTCTCAAGAGAGAAATGAGAGAAGTATTTAGTCTAAAGTAGATATTTAAAATATATTTTCTTTTTTTATAAAGTAATGAGACTGATTTTGTTGTATGACTTAAAGAGTATGGATTCAGTATATAGTGGTACTTTGACTTAGACATTACATCAATACTGTAGTTTTTCCATTTCTCCCGGGTGGGGGGGAATGGGTTAAATGGGTGAAGGCCATTAAGGAGGACACTTGTGATGGGCACTGGGTGATATATGAGAGTGATGAATACCTAAATTCTGCACCTGAAACTAGTATTATACTGTATGTTAACTAATTGGATTTTAAATAAAAACTTGAAAAAGGAAAAAGTATAAATCAGCTGTAACTAATACTAAAAATTAAATTCTAGGTATAAGAAAAATATCAAAAACTCTTGAATGTAAATTAGAAATTGGAATATGAATTTCTTCTGCAAAAGTGAATTGAGGAAGGTGTTTGGGTTTACAAGGAAATATTTTTTTTTATTGAAATTCAATTAGCCAATATATAGTAAGTGCATCCTTAGTTTTTGATACAATGTTCAGTGATTCATTTGTTGTGTATAACACCCAGTGCTTATCACATCACATGCCCCTGAACATGCCTGATATCATCAAATACCATTTTTAAGCTGTGCTGTAATATTGGATATTGTGGTAGGTTAGGTTTTTTGAAAATATATATGTAAATAACTGAGTAATGCTGTATAGAAACTGTAATTATTTAGATTAATTGTTTAAACTTGGCTAGTATAGAAGCAGTTAAGGAAATGGCCTGCACTATTTAGTCCATCATTTTTTTTAAAATTTATTTTTATTTATTTATTTATTTTTTATATATATATATTTTTTATTCTTATGTTAATCCCCATACATTACATCATTAGTTTTAGATGAAGTGTTCCATGATTCATTGTTTGTGCACAACACCCAGTGCTCCATGCAGAACGTGCCCTCCTCAATACCCACCACCAGGCTAACCCATCCTCCCACCCCCCTCCCCTCTAGAACCCCGTTTGTTTTTCAGAGTCCACCGTCTCTCATGGTTCGTCTATCCCTCCGATTTCCCCCGCTTCACTCTTCCCCTCCCGCTACTCTCTTCTTCTTCTTCTTCTTTTTTTTTTTTTCTTAACATATATTGCATTATTTGTTTCAGAGGTACAGATCTGAGATTCAACAGTCTTGCATAATTCACAGCGCTTACCAGAGGACATACCCTCCCCAGTGTCTATCACCCAGTCACCCCATCCCCCCCACCGGGACGCCCACTCCAACAACACTCAGTTTGTTTCCTGCGATTAAGAATTCCTCATATCAGTGAGGTCATATGATACATGTCTTTCTCTTTTTGACTTATTTCACTCAACATAATACCCTCCAGTTCCATGCAGCCATCATTTTTTAAAACAGTGTTACCTTTATAGTTAATTCTTTATTATTATTATTATGTTAATCACCATACATTATTACATCATTAGTTTTTGATGTAGTGTTCCATGATTCATTGTTTGCGTATAACACCCAGTGCTCCATGCAGAACGTACCCTCCTTAATACCCATCACCAGGCTAACCCATCCCCCCACCCCCTCCCCTCTAGAACCCTCAGTTTGTTTCTCAGAGTCCATAGTCTATCATGGTTCATCTCCCCTTCCGATTCCCCCCCCTTCATTCTTCCCCTCCTGCTATCTTCTTCTTCTTCTTCTTTTTTTTTTTTTTTTTTTTAACATATAATGTATTATTTGTTTCAGAGGTACAGGTCTGTGATTCAGCAGTCCTTTATAGTTAATTCTAACCAAGTCTCAGAACCTTGGGCACATTATTTCTCTTCTGTCACCATGATTGAGCCCTGTTTTGTTAGAGAGTTTGAAAATTGAGCTCTTTTAGCTCGAAAGAATAAAGCTGTGGAAAAATTTTTCAATTCAACTAGGTAATAAGTGCCATGTATGAAAATATTAAGACTTAAAATAATTCTTAAAATCATTTTTGGGGTTAACTATGAACACAGTTCCTAGTATATATAAATTATGTACTTTTATGTTATAAAAATAAATTCCCCTAAATCCCAGTATTAAAATTAGTAAATATAAAATATAACTTTGAGTGATACTTCAATAGCAATTTCTAATAAGTTCCTAGCCATGCTGTTTCAGGTTAGTTATAATTAGTTAGCTAATGATGTATAAATTATTAAATTGAACTTGGAAATTTTATTTGGAAAAGCATTTGGTCAATTGAAAATGATTAAAATGGTACTGGATTATTATTCAGTATTTAATATTTTATTTCCTATCAAAATAAATCTTAGTCACTCAAACTTACATTTCAAACAGTATTACCAGTTTTATATTTAATATAAAGTTGGATTTGCATATATGAGTACAGACAATTATACCTAGAGAGAGACTTCCTGAAAATATTTAATAATTTAAATAGTAATTTTTATACTATATTTTTACATAGAATCTAAGTCTTATTTTCATGCATTGGATACACAAATTGAGTTAGAAGTTCTAATGAAATATGTAACTTACATATTTTTATTTGTATTCATCACATTGCATTTTGTTCTTACTTGCAAATATCTTTCTTCAGTGGCTCCTTCCCATCTCAGTTCTAAAGAATCCCTTCTCTTTTAAAAAATATGTCTGATGATTTCCTTGCAATTTAATACAGAAAATTTTATAATTGAAGATTTTTCTTGATCCTTGCTATTCTATTGAAAAGAAATGTGTGCTTTTGTGTTTTGATTGATGTGGATAAATACATCTTCAAATTCGAGTGCTAGTGTTTTGGAGAAGTAATATTTTGCTTTTGTTCTGTTTCCTCTTCAATGTAGGAATGAAACAACATAAATATAAAGCAGTGTAGTGAAGGGAAAATGTCTTCATGAGTCCCTTGAGAAGGAGCTCTTTAGACTTAATTTCCTAACTTTTGCCACTGAGTATATAACTTAACAGTTTTTTTGCAATTCAGGTTATTTGTGATGCTAACAGGTAAAGGGAAAAAAAAATCATTAAGAAAGAACAATGGGAAAGAAGTAAAAAGGGGAAATTCAGCTCCAAAATAACAGCATACATATTTGAATTATTTTCTTACAAGATTTAAAACATTCTATATCAACATTTTTATTTTCAAAGTGTTAAAGTTCTCTTAAATTCTAAAGGTAATGCTGCCAATCTTTCTCATGTAATTCTACTCCTAAACTTGTACTCATAAATGCATGATCTAGGTACCTCCTTTTTGCTCATACCCTTACACCACATGCCTTTTTCATGATTTGTTGGATAAATTAATTCAGAGAGTTAATTGGTTAATTCCAAGAATGGATATTTCTTTAATCTCTATGAGCTAGCACCTTTTCTTTAAATGTGCATTAATCATGTGTCAGTAACTTCCTCATGTATTAGATCATGGGGTTTTGGTATAAGTGTCCATGGATTTTCAGCTTGGATTTCTACATTGTAATTTTCAATGGTTTGCTTTTATTGTTCCAGACCCCTCACTATATAGGCAGAGCTTGGAGAGGCAAGCTTTTGGGCCTTTTCCACTGGAATGATATGATGGCTTAATGGCCACCTGGTATCTATAGACTGAATGTTCAGTTTTCTGAAACCGTAGAGAGATGGTATTGGAGAGTGTCTTCTACCATCATGGTGACTCTGTAATTGAACATAGCTGGTAATAAGTAAGCAGGTTTATTTTCTTCCATCACTTAAAGAGAGTTCTGCTGAAAAATAGATTTGACAGAGTGCAGTCTTTTTGTTGTTGTTGTTTGAAGTTTTTATTTAAATTCTTGTTCATTATCATGTAGTATAATAACAGTTTCAGGAGTAGAATTTAATGATTGATCACTTCCATAGAATACCCAGTGCTCATCACAAGTGCCCTCCTTTATATTCATCACCTGTTTAGCTCATCCCCCACCCACTTCCCTCCATCAACCCTCAGTTTATTCTCTATGGTTAAGAGTCTCCTTTGGTTTGCTTCCCTCTCTCTTTTTTTTTTTCCCTTTCCCTATGTTCATCTGTTTTGTTTCTTAAATTCCACATTTAACTGAGATCATACAGTATTTGTCTTTCTCTGACTTATTTCACTTAAAATAATACATTCTAACTCCATCCACAGCTTTGTAAATGGCAAGATTTCCTCCTTTCTGATGGCCCAGTAATATTCCATGTATATATATGAATCACTATCAAACCACATTGAAAAATTCATCTCCGGGGCGCCTGGGTGGCTCAGTCATTAAGTGTCTGCCTTCGGCTCAGGTCATGATCCTGGTGTCCTTGGATCGAGCCCTGTGTCTGGCTCCCTGCTCAGCGGGAAGCCTGCTTCTCCCTCTCCCACTCCCCCTGCTTGTGTTCCTTCTCTCACTGTCTCTCTGTGAAATAAATAAAATCTTTAAAAAAAAAAAAAAAAAAGGAAAAATTCATCTCCTTGGTACTCTGAACATAGTATGTTACCTTGTATCTAAACCTGTTCATAAAATCTTTGTGTTAGTCTGGTTTGTTTTTGATGTGGACATTTTTCTTCCTTGGCATTAAAAATTTGTTTTTTCTGGTAACTGTTTCATTGAAATATATCTTACATACCATACAGTTCACCCACATAAAGTGTATATTCACAGAGTTGTGCAACTGTCACCAAAATCAGTTTTGTAATATTTTTATCACCACAGAAACAAACACTGTATCTATTAACACTTCACCCTCCGTTTGCTCCCAGCAGCCCACATTCCTAGTCAACTACTAATTTTCTTTGACTTTACATATTTTCCCATTATGCCGTCTCTAAGTGGTATCATGATAAGTGATGTGACTGAATTCTCTTAGCACAGTGTTTTTGAAGTTCATCCATGTTGAAGCATGTATCAATACTTCATTCCATTTTATTGCTGAATAGTATTCCACTGAATGGATATACCACATTTTTTGTTTATCAGTTGATTATCATTTTGGTGGCTTTGCCACTTTCTTATTATTATGATGCTGCTATGAACATTCATTTACAACCTTTTGCGGGGATGTGTATTTTCATTTATCCTGAGTATATATCGAGATGTAGAATTTTTAGTCATATAATAACTCTATATTTAACTTTCTGAAGAACTGTCAGACTTTTCCAAAATGATTGCACTGTTTTACATGCCACTGTTATGTGTGAGGATTCTAGTTTTTCTACCTTTTTCACTAGCACTTGTTATCTGTTTTATTTTTATTATAACCATTGAATGGATGTGAAATGGTATCTTATTGTGGTTTTGCTTTGCATTTTTCTGATGACTAATGATGTTGGATAGTATTTCATGTGTTTATTGTCCATTTGTGTATTTTCTTAGGAGGAATGTGTATTCATAGCCTTTTCCCATTGTTGAGTTGGGTTGTCCTTTTATCATTAAGTTGTAAATGTTCTTTTTATATTCGATGTACAAGTAACTTATGTGTATGATTGGAAAATGTTTCCATCAGTTCTATGGATTGCCTTTTCACTTTGTTAATGATGTCCTTTGAAGCACAAAAGTTTTAAATTTTCATGAAGTCTAATTTATTGATATTTAATTACTTGAAATTTTGGTGTCATATGTAAGACTCCATTGTCTAATGGAAGTCACAAACATTTACTCCTATATTTTAAGTTTTGTTATAATTTTAGCTTTTATTTTAAGGATTTTACTTATTAGAGAGAGAAAGAGAGAGAGAGAGAGAGAGAGAGAGAGAGAGAGAGAACATGTGAGAGAGCATGAGCAGGGGGAGGGGCAGAGGGAGAAGCTGACCTCCCCCTGAGCAGGGAGTCCCACGTGGGGCTTGATCCGAGGACCCTGGGATTATGACCCCAGACAAAGGCAGACATTTAATTGACTGAGCCACCCAGGTGCCCCTAATTTTAGCTTTTAAATTTAGCTCTTTCATCCATTTTGAGTTAAATTTTGTGTATGATGTGAGGTTCATTTTTCTGAGTGTGGATATCCAGTTATCCTAGCACCATTTGTTGTAAAAACTATTCTTTCCCACAATAATTGCCTGGTACCCTTGTCAATAATTAATTGACCATAAAAGTAAGGGTTTATTTCTGGATTCTCAATTCTAATAATTGATCTGTATGTCTGTGCTTATGTCATTATCATACGGTTTTAATTACTGTACTTTTAAAAAATTAGGGACTGTGAGTTTTTAAATCTTTTTTTTTTTCCCAAAATTGTTTCGGCTACTCAGGTTTCCTTGTAATTCCATAATAATTTTAGGTTAATTTTTCCCATTTCTGTTAAAAAAGGTCATTGGAATCTTGATAGGGATTGTATTGAAACTATAGGTCAATTTTGGGAGTAATGTCATCCTCCTGGTATTAAGTCTTCTGATCTGTGAACACAAGATATTTTTTCATTTATTTAGTTTAATTTTTTCACAATTTTTATGGTTTTCAGGGTATCTTAAATTTTGGTTGTTCATATTCTAGGAATTTTTTTATTTCATAATTTATTTAATGGTATACTAGTGTTCATAGTATTCCTTATAATTTTTTTTTTTTATTTTTGTAAGGCCACTAGTAAGGAATGGAAGCCTTCCTTTGTTCCTGATTTTTGTAATTTGAGTTTGTTTCATCTCAGAAGCCAAAGTATCATTCTTCCTTGCTTGCTTGATATTTTTAATACTAATTACATAATAAAGGCTTATGTACAGGATAACTTGTAATAAAACAAATTTAGACTGTTTCTCTACATCCTGTGATAACCGGGGTATTGGGGAGAGCAGTCATTGTCTATAACTGTACATGTGTGAATAACTGAACTTTCTCTTCTCATCTTTTTTACTTCATTTCCCTCACATAAGTATAATGTAAATATATATATCTCACACTTTTTACTTCCTGTACCAGCAGTTTTCTACTTGCCAACTGCAGTTTTCTTTCTTTTATATTTGAGTTTCTTGTCCGTTATTGAAACTTTTCATGTTCAAAAGTAGTATTTTTCATCAAGGGCCAGAAGAGAGAAACTGGACAATCAAACTATAGTGTAAAGTTAAGAAAACGATTTCAGGAGATGGGTTGCATCTCTGACCATGTTACTCTTTTAGAGAAATGTCACTGTTTTGTAAATTGGCAAGATTTAAGAATTTAAGAAATGTTACTCATTTCTTACTCTCTACTCCTTACTCTTTCTGTAGCTGTTTTTGTTTCAACCACACTGACTTCCTTACAATTCCTTGACTTCAAGCACACTTTCCCTTCATGGTCTTTCTAAGGCTCTTTTCTTCTGCCTGGACTATTCTTCCATAGGTGTCCATGTGGTTTTCTTCCTCATCTATTTGAAATCTTTGTTCAAAAGTCACAGTGAGGAAAAACCGTATCACCTTCTTTAAAATTGCATTGGCGCCTCACATCACCAAGGACACATTATATCATGCCTGTAGTTTACTTTTCTCCATAGTATTTTGTCACTTTCTAGCATATTATGTAATTTTTTCTTTTTTTTTTTTAAGATTTTATTTATTTATTTGAGAGAGAGAGAATGAGAGACAGAGAGCATGAGAGGGAGGAGGGTCAGAGGGAGAAGCAGACTCCCCGCCGAGCAGGGAGCCCGATGTGAGACTCGATCCTGGGACTCCAGGATCATGACCTGAGCCGAAGGCAGTCGCTTAACCAACTGAGCCACCCAGGCGCCCCGAGTAATTTTTTCTTTTTTTAGTCTATCCCACTCTTCTAGAATATAAGCTGTAAGAGAGCAGAGATGTTTCAATGTGTTTCCTCTGCAGTGAGAGTAGTGCCAGAAACATTTTAGTCACTGAATAATTTTAAATAGAAGATCAATAAGTAAATAATCTAGGTGTTTAACCTATTCAGAAGCTACAGAGCTATTTTAGAATAATATAACATCTTGAGCTTGAACAGAAAGTCTCAAAAAGATCTTAATTCTTTAAGAACTGTGAGGATGTATTGGTAAGTTAAAAATAAAAACTCTTCTGCATGACTATTTGACCTAGAAACCTGCATTGTCCTAGAAACCTGATAAAGAGAATATGCCCAGTATACTAGAAGACAGCATTGATTATATTACAAATGATCAATGATGGGTAAAGTTTTTCAGGACTGAGAGAACTTTAAATGGTTTTGGGATGGTGGTAGCTTTGGGCTTTTCTGAGTGCTTTGACTTTCAAAACTGGAAGCTCTGCCATGGAGCTGTTACAGAAGATACTGACTCTTATTTGACATAGACTTTTAAGCCAGGGAAGTTCCCATACCTAAACAGGATGGACATTGGCATTCTTCTGGCGAGTGAAAGGGAATACTTCATGAAGGACTGTATGGACTATGGACTTTTGAAGAGACTTTTACTGAAGAAGAATGCTTAATGCTGCTCTCTAGCATGCTGTGCTCCTCTCTTATATTCCTCTGAATGAATCTGAGACCAAGTATGAGCTCTGGTGGTCTTGTGTGTTTGAATATTCAAAGAGCCTAACATGCAGGCTGGGTTTGGTTAAAGACATAGAAGCAGGATATAAGAGAATTTAAGCTGCTTGGCATTTGTGTGTGAGGAAGTGCACGTCACATACACTTGCACAGTATGTTTATAATTAGCCAAATGTAGGTCACCTGCATTGACTTACTGTGAACTAATTGAGTTACCTTGAGAAACTCCCTTAACCATTGAGCCACAGCCTCTTCAACTATAAAAATGAGAAAATTGTAATTGATAATCTGTATGGTTTATTCCTAATTGAGCATTCTATGACTCCCATAATATTGTTCACACTGTAGTTTGATATTTTCTTACATACCTGAAGACATGAAGTATTTTAGATGATTTCCTCTCTATGGAAAAAAAAAATAGTGTAGAGAACATTCAAAAGCCTGCAGATTAGGTAACAGGCTGCTCTTTGATCATTGTAACTGTAACAGTATATATTGGAAATGCCTGTTTTGTATGTTCCTGAATATAATGTAATTATATAACTGTGTGCATCTGCACAGGCGTATGTATCATACTGTGGCGGTGCTTTTGATTGAAGGACAGGAGAACTTAACTAAGTAACACTTGTTTGGACTTTGGCTATGTTGGTAGCTTTATGTATTAAAATGGGTGATACACAATTTCTTTGAACTTCAGTTTTCTCTTGTCACAGTAAAAAGTTTACATCACATGAATTCAGTTTCCTTTCAGTTGCACAATCAAGTGATGATTGATGACATCATATTCTTCACATCAGTGCAAGCTGCTTTGACTATTTAGGCCATAAAAACACGCAAATTAGTGGTTTTAATACAAATTTGCAGAGACTTTGCCAAATCAGATTTTTCAAACATTTCTTCTCCAGAGCTCTGCCTCTGACAAACATTCTTTAATAGTTTTTTTTCCTGGGGCGCCTGGGTGGCTCAGTTGGTTAAGCGACTGCCTTCGGCTCAGGTCATGATCCTGGAGTCCCTGGATCGAGTCCCGCATCGGGCTCCCTGCTCGGCAGGGAGTCTGCTTCTCCCTCTGACCCTCCCCCCTCTCATGTACTCACTCTCTCTCATTCTCTCTCTCAAATAAATAAATAAAATCTTTTAAAAAAATAGTTTTTTTTTCCTTATTGGCTGTAACATTATTAATCTTTGCCCCATTGTCTGACCTTGTCATTATGCTATATCCTGTATAAGGTGGTTTATAAATTTTGTCAATAAGAAATATATTGAGATTTTCCAGTTTGCTTTTTTTTCATTATGATCATACCTTTGGAAATATATTTATGTATATATCAGCATAAAAATTGACTCTCTGAGAACAGTAAATAACAGCTGGCCCATTGTGTTGCTCCTTATATTGGATAATTACTCTGAGTTCCTTTCTCACCCCAAGAGCACTGAAACCTGTATTCCATGTTGAACATCCCAAAATATTTGTTGTGATGTACAGCTATGTCATATGTAGACATAACGTAAAATCCATTAGTTTGCCTAGTTTCTTAGGCTTTGAAACTGACTGGATTTTACTTGCCTGCCCACTTGAATAAGGAAACTCCCATAAGGTAGAAAAGGAAAAGGACTGATCTAAGAACACAATAGGAGTTATGTGACTGCCACTTTGGGCAGTATTGGTAGTTATTCTCCCCAAAACATTAAAAATTAGTGACAGAGGCAAGAAGAGGAGAGAAAACATTTCTTCCATTCTTAAAATCTTTTCCAGTGTCTATGCTATCCTGCACTCTGGAATAAAGTCACACAAGTTTCTCAGGCTAAAGAGGACACAACGTATTTCAGAGGTTAGGGTGCACTTTTCCTCTTTAATTTTAACATCTCTGAAATCTGGAAGTATTTTGTTTTACAGTAAATTAGCAGTGCCTTTCTTGTTTCTTTGAACATAAAATAACATTGAATCTTGCCATCAGAGAAATGTACTATGTCACAAGGGCAAATTTAGACAGGCAGTGACAAACCTCAAATTCCATGCTATATCATAGGCTTATCAAATAGAAATATGGCATTCATCATTCCACTGATGAATCAACCCATAATAATGGAGGTTTGACTATACATATAGGTGCGTTTTTACTTTTGTCTTCCTCTTTAAAGCAGGTGCAGCTTCACAGCATGTATTCAACAGGCATGGTAAAGAGTCACTTTAAAACAATCTTTTCATATTTAATATCTGCATACAGAAATAATAGAAAAAGATAAATATGCCCACCAAATACAAAGAGAATTACATTTATATAAGTATCTCTTATTACCTTCTCTTCAGCTCTGCAGAAGATATGAAACCAGTTGGAATGTTCATTTTATGTGGCTCTCAAGGTACTATTCTCATAAGAGTAAAATGAGAAACAGTAAATTATTGTGAAGTTTAGTAATAAGAGCAAAGAAGGCATATATTTATGAGACTAAAAATATTGAGTAGCATTTGGCCAAAGGATCTTGAAACTCATTTGAATTGATTTCTTTTAACCAGTGAGATAAAAATGATTTATTAGTAAAAGCCTATTTCTAAGGGTTTCCCCCCCTGTTTTTACTGTTCTTTTAAGAGGTCTTCTTTTCCTTATGAACAGTTAGGAATATGGTCTTTTTATGTCATAAAACTGTCGGCACCCTGAAGTATCAGAGATGGTTTTCTTTTTAGAAGTTTTAGAAGATGTCATTATGTGTCATTCTAGACAAATAAGATGTGGTTGACTTAAATGTTTCAGAAGTCTCTAAGGAAAGAAATAACCTGTTGATTATATTATGCCCTGCTTGGAGAAATGGAAAATCACAGCCAAGATAATGCTGTCTCTGCCAGTCACATTTGATTGTGTAGTGTGCTCACCTTTGGCCCTTCCTCTGCTATTTGGAGGAACAGATAAATATCAGGACTATGTCAGGTAAACCCTACCCATTGCTTTTTGGGTATATCTGCAGATGATGAAAACATCATGACTCAATCAGTATAACTGATATTTTTCATAAATGCCTTCATTCATGAGTGGGTAATTGATTTCAGCATGAGCAAGAACTGATTTTTCCCTACTTAGAAAAAGAGAAACCACTATAACCTTTACTTTTGGTTCTCTTTATTTTTCTTTTCCTTTATATTATTATTTCATACTTATTTATGGTACTGACCCAAGCAGATTTTTTTTTGTTATTTTTTATTATGTTAGTCACCATACAGTACATGGGAAAGCAAGTTGGTACAGCCACTTTGGAAAACAGTATAGAGGTTCCTCAAAAAAGTTAAAAATGGAGCTACCCTATGACCCAGCAATTGCACTACTGGGTATTTACCCCAAAGATACAGATATAGTGAAAAAAAAAGGGGGGCCATATGCACCCCACAGCAGCAATGTCCACAGTAGCCAAACTGTGGAAGGAGCCGAGATGCCCTTCAACAGATGAATGGATAAAGAAGATGTGGTCCATATATACAATGGAATATTACTCAGCCATTAGAAAAAATGAATACCCAACTTTTGCATCAACATGGATGTAACTGGAGATTATGCTAAGTGAAATAAGCCAAGCAGATATTTAAAGTGTTAATAGTTTTAATAGATTTAAAAAGAAAAAAATATTAGGAGTGTCATTCTGATGTAAAATAAAGCATCAGTGAACTTCTTCTAATGAGCAGTCTTAGATGTATGCTAGTCTTAGGAATCAACAGGGTATTTTTTCCTTTTATTCAACAAATAGGCATATTTATACAAGACACTTCATAAAGTTCTGGGGAATGCTCAGCATTTGCAAAGGGTAGCGTTAAGTGTTTTGTTCTTGACTTTTCTCCCTTGTTAGAAATGCCTTACCAGATGACTACTTAGATTTGGATGAAACTGGTAGATTTGAAGAAATTTATGAGACAGGAGACAATTTGGAATCTTCTGACATGACTTTTTTGTACCACTTTTTTGGCACTTGAGTCTCATATAGCTCCATTTCAATTGGCTTCCAACTAATTGACTGCAGAAGAGACCCATGCTTTGTGGTGATCAAACACATCTGTACCTCAACATCACCAATTAAGAAGGGACAGAAATGACTAAAACACTTAGGGAAGATGCCTTAAATTTTTTAAGATGAAAGCTTATTAACATTTGCTACAGAAGTAACTTCATTATTTAGTTTGGCTTCATTCAGCCCTCAGATACGTATCACATGTGTTCCCCTCATCCTTGAGATGCATAGAATTCCTCTTATCTCTACTAGATTATAAATTCCTTAGGAAAATCCATGCTTTATAAAGCTTTGGTTTGTAGAGTACCTAGTCCATAAACTCACATGCAATAGGTCTTTAACAAATCTAATTAAGTAAGAATACTACTGATTTCTCTTCCTGGTTGTCTGAGAGATTAAACACTTGCGTCTGCAAAATTTGAAGGACTATCATGTAGAAAAGGGGAAAAAAATGTTATAAAGATTTAGAGTAAAATAGGAACAGAGAGTGAGGAAAGGATAAGATTGCCAGATGAGGATTTCTTATGCTGAGATGAAATATGGTATGCTCAAAGCCTTAATGAATTGCCAGGGGAAATATTGGCCTGCTCTTCACTAGCAGTGTTCAATATGTCCAGACAAGTTTTTCAGAGGAATTTTCTAGAGAGGATTTAACCATCTAATTGAAGGCTGGTATACTTCATCTTTTGTCTTCTTTACCCTCGATGCTTGATTATAAAGAAAGGAATAGAACATAATGTATTATAGAATTTTTATACATGCATGAATATATACTGTAAACTTAAACACATGTATAGAGAATATGTGTCACAGTCTATTACAGGGAATTTTGTTCAGAATTAAAACTTCAACAGTTTTGAACCAAGAAGATCTTAAAAATGCACAAATAAGGTGTCACTGAAACCTATTTTTAATTTCCCAGAAGCAGCCCTCAGTCGTTTGCTGTCTTCTGACTTATTTCACATAAAATTCCAATATGCCTGGTTATCTGTTTTTTATGCCTGAATAAACTGAAAAAAAAAATAGACCAAAGTAAAGGATAGTGGGAACTGGGCCATGTAATAGCAATATGAAACATTAGATAGCAAAAAAAAATTGTTCATAATTAAAGAGAATCAAAGTTTTATAGTGGCCTGGAGGCATCAGTTGAGAGAGGAAACTTGTTCAGTGTGGGGGAAGAATTAGGAATAATGCAGTCAAAGCTGAAATAAGTACAGGTTTCTGTTGAATATAAGAAAGATACTTTTAACATTGATGTTTTCTGAAAATGGTTATTTTTTCCTCACATAGTTTCCTCTTACCAGATATTTTTGTGCACAAAATGAAGAACTATGTAATAAAAACATGTAACAAAAGATCTCATGAGACTGTAGAAAAGGTGAACAACACAGTAAATTCCTGTGATGTTCAGTGTCATTAACAAAAAGTTAATTGAACAGCATACACTGGTTAAGAAAGCACAGAAATGAGTAAAACACTTAAGAAAACTATTTTAAAATTTGTTTTCCCCTCTAAATATGCAAACTTCTTAAAATTGACTTCTATAGGTCACTACATTGTGTGATGGCTTCACATGCATAAGAATTGACTGTGTATTATGACATTGAGTTAGAATTTGAACTTGGAAGAACTACCTTTTGTTTTATTAGACAGTTGAATCTGTTTTTCTCTGTATTGTTCAGGTACATTACATGATATATAGTTGACAATGAAAGGACTGATAATTAGAATATTTAAAAAAAAAAAACCTCATTACAGAAAATAGAATCTGTGTTGAAGGAAGTTTTAAATGATTGGAACTGAGACTTTGGCAGGGGAATGGGGAAAAATAAAATTAAGGTGGGGTCAGCTAAAGAAATAGTGTATGAGTGTCACTTTGATGAGTTTGAATTCAGTGAGCAATATTGTGAGGTATTGTTCAGGACAGTAAAGTGAAAAAAAGTGAGATTAATATATCACTAACGTACAGGAACCCTTGCAGTTAGACCATCATGGGGGAAGAACTAGCATAATTTCATGATTTAGTACACTGAGAGGAGGAGTAAGGCTGGGAATTGGGGGATGGAGGATAATTTTTTCTCTAAGTAAAATTTCCCTAGCCCCTAAATAGGATGTCATGTTATCTTAAAAATTTTCATTAATATATTAGTGATAGATTGTCTAGAGTTGCCAAGCATATTAGGAGGCACAGAAATTATTGGTATTAGGTTCTAATGGAAAACAACCATGAATCCACTGGGTAGAATGAATGTACCAAATGAGAAAGGACCTTAATTCTAAGGGAATAGTGAAATACATTCAGTACCTTGGTTTGAATTCCACGAACTGCTGAAAGGCTGTTCCCAGTTCCCTTTAGCCTCGTTGACCTTTGCTTTTATTTCTTTACATTTATTTCCTACATTTGATTCTTCATTCACCTGAAAATAAATTTGTAAATCAGAGCAGTTGGGATAAGTTCTGTAGCTGCTGCATTTGGGCAAGTCAACTCGTTTGTGAACTCACATCCTCCTTAGTTATTGTGAAGGTAAAATTAATTCGTGGACATATTTTATTATATAAGTTGATTTATTGTAGTTTTTATTTTTAATTATGACAGCAGAAGCTCAAAATTTTATTAATAATCATAGATAAATCAGTTTTTATTTTTCTTATTGTAGAAGATCATAATATTTTTAAATAATCATGGACAAGGCAAAAAAATCACAGATTCCTTGGAGAAGCTAAGATTGGATAAGTTCTCTGTAATGATTTGACACTTTCTTAAACCTGGTATTTGGTGTCTCAAGTATCGGGACATTAGGATAATGATTTGGAAGTTATCTTTTGACGTGTCATCTTTGCATTGTCTTTGAAAGTATCTAAGGAAATCTTGTTATGCTTGCCTTCCTTGCACCATTTTTATGAGTATACCTTTATGTCCGTTGGCAATGCAGTTGGAGTTTAAATGACTTTACAATGTACTTTGTTTTCTAGCTCTTAGTGTATTAAATGTTCAGATGACAGTTAGAAATGCATGTAATTTAAAGTAGTTTTTATTATGATGTCAGTCATAAGGTAGAAGTTTCTGGAACTCCTTGGATTTTGTTTTGTTTCCAGTTGTGTAAAAAACAATTATTATATCTGGGTGTTATAGGCAAACAATGAATCATGGAGCACTACATCAAAAACTAATGATGTACTACTGTATGGGGACTAACATAACATAATAAAAAAATGAAAAAGTAAACTTACCAATGCACAAAAAATATCTATATCAAATATTTAGTATACTTGGAATTTTATTTGAAGAATAAAGGCAAAGTAAAAGCAAACTGCATGGGATTTTTATTTAAAACCTTCAAATGGAAAAAAAAAAGTATTTTAATGTGGGGATAGAAGGATTTATTTTTTAAGATAAGACAGAAGCAGATCATTTTTTACCTGACCGTAGTTTCTAATTTGTCACTTAATAAATGCACAGCATGTTATTTTCTTTATTATTATCCAGTCATATTCCAGGACTGTGATTGGCATTTTCACCTAGTCTCTATGTGGCATTGATATATGTATGTTTTTGTAGAGCTCCCTTGCTTATCACTAGTTTTTGATGGAATTCAGTTTTGGTTGCTTAGAAACCCAATTCTAGGTTTCTAGAGGTATTGGATACTAATTACAGAATATCGAAATATGTATATATATATATGTCCGTATACACACACATATATGTACTAGCTTCATGTATTTACTGTAATTGGAATGCATACAAAGTTTTCAGGCATTTAAATGCATATGTTTGTCCAGTAAGTAGAAAAAGAGAGTATTAATATATTTAAATGAAGAGTGTTTATGCATAACTAATGCAGTGTAATAAAAACATAGATGGCATACAAATTAAAATTTGAAAAGATAGGATGTATGTGGTTATTATAATCCATAAATGGTTTACATGAGTGCAAAATAGTAGATCAGGGTTAAGATTAAATTATTAATCCATACCTGTTGTAAAAAATTTAGTCATATTTCTAAAGATTGTGTTTACGGCATAGTCATTTGATGCTATTATCTCCCTATTTGTATATTCAATAATATACTTTATTTATTAAGGAAAATTCTTTGTGTCTGTCTATTAAGGTGTTTAAGGGAGGGTAGGAAGGTATAGTGATTTAAAAGATGGTCTCTGAATTGATGCTGCCTCATTTGACATTCATTATTCATTATTATGGGAAAATTACTTGCTCAGTGTTTTACTTTCCTTGCCTGTTGTTGTGGGTATCAAAATATGAGAAAATATTGTGAGATGACCTATATAAACCACTCTGGATAGTGCGTGGTACCTTGTAATCATTTAGGTTAACCATAATTACTAAGGAAGATAAACTTTCAGAGTATTATATCTAATAGATTTTCCCATTTCATCTAAACAGTATTCATTGGGTCCCCATTATGTTCAAGACTCTGTGCTAGTAATTAGGGACATAAACATGAGTAAGAGAGGGTTTCCACTCTGAATTTCTTACAGTTTAGTATACTTCTTGAAGGCACTGTCCATATATTTTGATGATCTGCAGCATTTGATGTAGTGAAGAACATGGGCATGGTAACACTTAATAAAAACACAGGGCTATTTGCTTATATTTATCACATTGTCTTTTTCCTCGTAAAGAGTTCAATGAGTATGTATCAGTGCCGATTATCTTAGCCATTTAACAATTTTGAACACTGAAGAACAGTAAGGGAAAAATCATGAATGCAAATAAGTACTCACAGCCTTTGGCAAAGTTGTGTGTGGAACTGCACACCAGGAAAGCATGAATCAGAACCAAGGTGATAATTTGTTCTATTTTTCTTTTTGCCAGGCATTGTTGGATACCTTTGCTTAGATAAATTTACCTTGTGGCCTGTTTCATATGTCTCAAACTCAAAAGAAGTTTGTGTGATGACAGGAGCAGAGTGCTATAGCAATGCTAAATAGTGTGTTTGTACATGTACACATGAGAGCATTTGGGGAGGTTGCTGGTGAGCTGGGTGTTCATTTTCATCACTCTGAAGTTTAATTTTCCATTAGAGTTGACTTACTACATACCAAAGGGTATACTAGCTTCTCCACTTATTCAAGGTATACTGTATGGCTAACACTATATTAGGCGCTCTGAGAGGTATAAAAAAGAGATTATCAACATGGTCCATTTACTTAGAAAGCTCTCCAAAAACTCATTTTTTTTTAGCAGCCATATAGAGCAGCTACACAAGTGGTTATAATTACTTCTTGTAAGAAATAATAAAACCGTGTAGAAGGTGGAAAAATGCATTTGTTGTTGATGCTTAGAGACAGCTTCCTGAGGAATGTAGTATTTCTGCTGGAAATTGAAGGGTAGTATAGGCTTTGGAAATGGGAAATAGGGTAGAAGTACATTCTAGCAGAACGTGGCTGCAACATTAAACTACCTATGAGTGTTTCCTCCACCACCATGCTTCTTATGAGACCTGTCAGGCGTGAAGTAATT
Organism: Mirounga leonina; assembly: GCF_011800145.1. Classification (NCBI taxonomy): domain Eukaryota; kingdom Metazoa; phylum Chordata; class Mammalia; order Carnivora; family Phocidae; genus Mirounga; species Mirounga leonina. The sequence goes on from NW_023270158.1 coordinate 13,988,329, forward strand.
AATAAACGGTGTTAATAGGCTTGTAGTCAACTGCAGAAGACTGATCTATAGAAGTAGAGAAGTAAGACTTTTGACCAACTAGTGGTCAACTATTATGGCCTACAGACAACCTTAGAATTTATAATGGCTGCTTAGAGTTAAGTGAGAATGAGAAATTCTGTTGTGAGTCAGCATGTCATTTAAAAAAAATTTGTTAAAGTATTTAGTGGATTTACTTTTCCATTTAATTCTTCTAAAATTAATAAAGACCCTGATTACAAGTACATGAGCTTCATTCTGCTTACTTACCCCCTCATATCTTAGAATGGGTAACTGCTTTCCTTGACTGTCTCCCTTAGATCCATTCTGCTCTGGCTTCTGAGAAATATTCACTGTTCCTGGCCTGGTCTGGACCCAGAGTCCCCTTCCCCAGTCCTCAGGAAGCAAAGAGGATTGGACACAATGTAGATAGAAGGCAGCAATTTGTAATCAAGATGTGGAATTGAACTCTGGCACTTACTTGCTATGTGGCATTGGTTATGGTACTGAGGTTTAATTTCCTCATTTAAAGAAAGAGTGAAATAGTCTACCTCAAGTGGACTACCTTATCAGAATTTGAGATAGTACATTTAAAGCAGCTGCAACATTAAGCATTCTTAATCATGTAGTGAACATTCAGTGCATATCTAAAGGGAAGTTGCTGCTGTTATCATTATTACGCATGCATATTTGAGTGAAATAACTAGTCTTTAATAGGCTTTGGTGAATACATCTTTCTTGAATGCCAGAGTTCTTTATGTTAGGAATGAACACAACACTGTGACATATGGTTTCCAAAATGGCCTTCTTAAGAAAAACAAATCCTTCATTTGGGCTATATTGTATGTACACATCCTGCATGAAACTTCTTCAGAGGTAATAGCTGAAAAAAAAAAAAATGGAAAAAGTAGATTTCTTTGCTTAACATGAATAAGCCTTATGTATTTTCATTTGTGATGTTTATGTCAAGGCATTTAGACTGTCAGCAAAGTATTAGTGGACTAATAGTAGTGCCTAGTAGGATACTAGGGACTGGCAAATTAGGGCCTGAGGTCCAGTCTTGCCCTATGTCTGTTTTTATAAATAAAGTTTTATTGGAACACAGCCATGCTCATTGGTTGATAAATTTTGGTTGCTTTCAGGCTACAATAGAGTTGACAGACATGCAAAGCTGAAAATGCTTACTCTTGGGCTCTTTGCAGAAAAACTTTGCCAACTAGTAACAGACTTTTACAATTACTGTGTTAGAGAAAAATCAATGTTTTAAAAGTTTGTGTTATATAGAATATCAACATTTTATGACTACTGTTGATACTTATGAATATTAAATGTTAGCATTTCAATGAGTAAAAAATTACTCAATTTTAACATACTTTGATATTTAAGGGGCAGAATTGGTATCTACTTAGTTTCATTGGAGTGAATATTGCAGTTGGTTTCAGAAATCAAGATTCTAATTTGGTCACTTGTACCACAGTCTCAATTAAGTTGTCTTGGTATACTTTCTAGGGCAACTGAAAAAGTATCTTAGTGCGATTGATAAGGACACCACGATAGTTGAGCATTTGAGCTCTGGCAGGCTAGATGGTAAAGGAGAAATACAGTGAAATAATTTTTTTCTCAAAAGAGAATAGAAAGTATACCAACTGCCATAGCCAAATAAAGCAAATTCTGCTGCTGGCTTATAATGACATGTATTATATGAGCTGTTGTGAGGCAGTAATGGTGTTGAGAGGGACGAAATTGGTGTCAGGGAGATGTGAGATTGGATCCCAGTTACACTACTTACATACTCTCAGACTGTGGGCAACTTATTTATGCTCTCTTAATTTCAGTTATATCCAGAATGTGAGAAAAGTATGAAAGATTGCATACATTCTCACACATATAATAGTCATTTTCATATTAAGGTGGTATTTAAATGCCCCCTCAGAATTAATTGAGAATTAATACACCATGTACATTTTTTAGTGTGTTTATGGATCTTTCCTGAAGCTTTCTCTTAGAAACACAATTTCAAAACTATGTTTGTCTTCCTTACAATATTATCATCAGTAACCTTACTCAAATATTACTTGATGATTAGTGAATAATATCATTAATCTTTGCTTGTATATTTTAAACTTGAAAGATGCAGAAAAGAAAAGAAACCCAAATATGTAAGAATACTTAATTTAGGAAATAGATTTTCCTAAAATCAGTGGCAGATAGATTTGTTACATAAAAATAATAACATTTAATTAAAATTATTAACTGGACGTAACTACCAATATAGTATTAGGACATACTTATTTTGATATTTACAGGAAGTAAACAGAAAGTTTTCATCTGTGTTGTTTACTTAATAAAAATGGAAATAAAAAGTCATCTCTAAGCCAGTGTATATTTATTCTGAAATATAATCTCTATTATTTCATTTTCTTTTTTTAAAGTAACTAAAATCTGCATGTTTTTTGATGGTGTAAGACCTAGAAGGAAAGGAAGCTAGACTGTGTCCTAATTCAGACTGCCTAAATGTATTTTAATGATCTTCCAAAACCAAAGACTAGAAAGATAGAAAATGAAATAATAGCTAATACTTACTAAGTTTGTTCTTTGACTCAGCATTATTTTAAGTATTTTCATGCATTATCTGAATGAATCTTCAAAACAACTCCATGAGGTAAGTACTATTATTATTTCCATTTTAAAGATGAATAAACTGAGGCACAGATTAAATAACTTCCTCAGTGTCACAAGGTGTCAGAGCCAGGAGTCCAATTTAAGAACACCTGTACTTAATGGCCATGATACTGCTACAAAAATAGAATATAGAGAGTTCCTCCTAACAGGTTTTTATTTGCCTCCATTTACACTGAGACTGCCTATAAAAACTGAAAAACATTCATTTTAAATTTTAGCATATTAAAGGATTATTTTAAGCTAAAATGCATTTCTAAAAATTTATATTTTTATATTTAAATCTGGCATTTAATAAGTTGGTGAATATTTTGGGTTTTGATGGGTCTTCAAAAACAAAAAAATAAAGGAAATCTGAAATTTAGAATACTTATTGGGCAGTTTAAACATAAATTGAGGAAATGTAGGGTTATATGTGCACATGAAGAGATGTTTATAACATGCATAAAGACAATGTGAAATCCACTGAAAACACTGAGAAATGCTTTTCCTTCAGACACACAAGCTAGCCTTCTGCCATTAACAACTAGGAGAATAATTGGAAATATACAATACAGATGTTCTCTTCTTATCCAGTAATTTTAAAATGTTATTTTAAATATTTTTCCAATTGGAAAAAACACAGGTTGCATATTAGGGAATACAGTCGGCTTACTGTCACTAAAAACAGAGAAACTAATATTGACACATTTGACTTGAAGGAAACAAAACCATTTTTTTATTATGATCATCTTTGAATAAAAAGGAAAATTCTATTCATAGAAACATGCAGGGTTCATATCCTTAGGATAAAATATATTTGGTGTTATTTCTGAAAAGATAAAAGCAAATATTTGATATAATGACATTTCTTTCTATTTTTTTTTGGCTTTCACTTGGGTATTAACAGTAATATATGCATAGATTTGTTTGTAGCAGGATAAAAGAGGGTCATAATAAAAGTGGATGTACTTTTGTAGGAATTATAAAGTTTTATATAATAATGCTGAACCATTATTGTGCTTTAATTCCTTAAAAATTTGGTCCATTTAATTTTATAAAAAATTGAAGTACTGTTTTAATACTTCAAAAAAACCCTATAGTGTGTGCAGATTGAATTGCTCAGTAAAGCCCATTTGTATTCAGTATGGACTCTTGAATATAGAATGTAGCTGCCCATTATGTGAAATTGATGATGTTTATATATTATGGATAATACCAGGAAAATCCAAATTTATTCAGTTAAACTTTTATCTGTAAAATTTCAGCTATATTCAGAAAATCTTATAATAATTTATATTACAACTGTTTTGGCCAATCAGATACCCAATCATATTTTAATAGATTTCCCTAGGAGAAGAAATGGAATTTAAGCTTATTAAATTGTGTGGCATGCAGATATACTAACATTGGGATGACCAAACCATTATGTTTTATTCCATTTGGAATAGGATCACTTATTTAGAGCAGTTGATATTTCTGAACTTAAAAAGACCAAGGAATGCTGGAGTGGTGGGGGGTGGGAGGGATGGGGTGGCTGGGTGATAGACAATGGGGAGAGTATGTGCTATGGTGAGCACTGTGAATTGTGTAAGACTGTTGAATCACAGACCTGTACCTCTGAAACAAATAATACATTATATGTTAAAAAAAGAAGATAGTAGGAAGGGAAAAATGAAGGGGGGGGATCGAAGTGGGAGACAATGGACTATGGACTCTGAGAAACAAACTGAAGGTTCTAGAGGGGAGGGGGGTTGGGGGGATGGGTTAGCCTGGTGATGGGTATTAAGGAGGGCATGTACTGAATGGAGCACTGGGTGTTATACGCAAACAGTGAATCATGGAACACTACATCAAAAACTAATGATGTAATGTATGGTGATTAACATAACATAAAAAAAAGACCAAGGAAAATGTGCTTTCACTTACGATTTTTACTGCTTGCTTGACTCTTTATACTTCTGCCTTGCTCCTGAAAGGTTTTCAGATTTCTTACAAAAATACATACAACAGGAGATAACAATAAGTAAATGAGGGAATTGGGACAGGTGTTGGGAAGAAAGCTGATGCTGGAAGTGAAGCTGTCCCGAGCTTTTTTGTACTCATTATAAACATACTAACGTGAGTCCACCTTCATGAATTAGTCCTGTGCACAGTACTGGAGCGCAAACCTTCAGTTTTAGAAAAATTTATTTTTAATGCCAGACCATTTAAAGGCAGTTATTTTGAAAGTGCATCATCAGAAAATATATGCATTTTGAATTCATCCAAGGCAGCTGCCTATTACCCGACAGTTTCCATGCATCTGTGCCTTAAAGAAACCAATATTTAAAGTAATTGACATTAAATTATTTCAGTATCTGAAAGTATTTCATGAATTGTAAAGAAGAGATTGAATTATGTCAAGTGAAGTTTCGCTATTTAATGCTTGGAAAAATTTGGTTGCTTCTCTGTAGTGTATTTTGTATAGAGTATTCTGTTAACTCAAATATTTTGATTATCTCTAGATGTCCCAATCATCAATCATTGATAGCTGTCAATTACTCATAACCAGAGAAATGCATTTGACAAGGTGTAAAGTTGAATTTCAGTGTTTTTATTCTAAAACCCCCGAAAATGCAAACACTTAGAAATTTATAATAGTTCTATGCAGTTTCTTCTACGAGATTTATGAGCACTGACATGGAGTCAGAAAACCAGGGGTTTGAATTCCAGATCTGTTCTATTTTTTATTACAATTTCAAGTATCATTTTACCTCTTCAGAATAAAAGAGAGGGACAGAGACCTGTATAATGTATAAATTTTCTTCTGCCTCTGAAATTTTGTGGTTCTGTGGGTGACTGAATTGCTCCCTCTTTATTTTTCTCAAGTATTATGTCTTTCTCAAAAAGTAGGTCTTCTAAATTATGAGATGTTTCTATGAATGCCTAAATTATAAATTTTTATTTGAGAAAGATCTCCATCGCTACCTGAAATGCCAATTTCTGAGTATTAGTTACAGTGATTTGCAAAAATACTCTAAATTTGAATCAGTAATCTGCTTTAATACATTCTCACTCACCTTGCAGGAAAATTATTAGTTGTCCACTAGTCCAGAAGAAAGAGTGTACTGTGTCTGCAATAGTATCTCATCTGTTTACCAGTAGGTTAACATGTCATGCTCATATTATTTAAACATGTACAATCTCATTGTCACCTTTTCTCACAATATTAATAGAAAACATCCTCAAAGAGAATGGGATAGATTATGAAAAAAGTAAGGTCTAAGAAGCCTAAAAATACCTATGCATAACAAGTTGAAAGTGATAAAACATAGTGAAAGAAATACCAGAAAGACATTAACATGACCATTCACATTTCCTCATTTACCTTACACTTATGTATGTTCTTGGTTTATTTACATCAGAGGATATGTTCATTGCAGTGAAACTGCATTGTGTTATTGTATGTCACTCTTAAATACTAATGAATGCATTCACATTTTACATGATTAGCTTATTCCTGATGTTAAGTATATAATTTGTTTTTAAATGTTCTATATTTAAATGCAGGAATTCTTGGTAAAGTGTTATGTAGGTGTTAAGGAGTGTCTTTATTGTATTTGGAAAAATCATTTGGGGATTTTGGATGGCCCGGGTAGGCATTGTTGTTTTTATTATTTAAAATAATGAAGTGTAGACTCCTGCTAACCCCAAATTTCCATCCAACACATGATATGGATTATAATGAGATAATGAAAGATATCTGTGATTGCAATGATTGTCTTTTTTTGTTTGTTTTTTTTGGTTAGAAAAAATCCGAGGTTAAATATTTTCAGCTCGTAAAAATTAACCTATATTTTCCTCTTTGATGTTTATAGAGAAACATGAGAATCAGCATATTGTACCTATAAAGGAATGTAACATTTTTCAAGTGGAAAAGTAAGGGCAAATAATTAAATGAAAATCATTCATAATCTTACTACTCAGAGATTTTAAAATTTGACATTTTTGTATGTCTTTCTAAATGTTTTTTTCTATACTATGTTTTTCTTTTCCTCTCTTTAAAAAGTAAAATTTGTATTATTTAATGACAACCATTCATATCCTGCTCTTTTTTACATGACAGTAAGCTTTCTTCAGTATCATTAAATTTATTAAGAACATTGTTTATAATGGTGCTTAGTCTTTCATCTTAGTAATATATTTTTTATATTTTTTCTTACTATAAATAATAATGTGATGAATATCCTCTGACTTAAATCTTTGCCTGAATCCCTAATTATGAAAGGAAATTAATACCTTACTGTAGTTAGTACCCTTAATTCTTGCCAAATAGCCTTTCACAGAAGTTGTACCATTCTACACTCCCCAGTATCATAAGAGACTGATCCTCTAATCACCAATATTATTTTAGCCTTTGCCAATTTGGCAGGTAAAAAATAGTATTTGTTATAATTCCTAATCACATGGCTAGTAGTTCCTTTGAATTTTACCATATTTTCATGTTAAACGGAAATCTCCTTCTCTAATGTAGAATTTGAGTTTATGTTCTTTGTGCATTTTTATTTTTCTTACTGATTTGTAAGAATTATTTATATATTAAGGTATTAACTTTTTACTTCCTATAAATATTAAGATCTTTTGTTTTAGAAATGTTTATAACAATGTACTTTTCTGTTATGATTGTTTGCTTGTTTTTGTGTTTTACTTTGTCTGAAATGCAGGGTACCTGTTCAGTTATCCATCAAGGATTATTTTTTAATATTACTTAGTTATGTATATTTTATTAGGGAAACATTTTTTTTTTATTTACCTATTTGAGAGAGAGAGAGTGAGAGAGAGCACAAACCCAGGCATTAGGGAAACATTTGATACCTAATTTCTGTCTGCAGAAACAATTCTGTGATGTATACATTGGATCTTTGGAATCTATCTTCTATATTTTATTTTTGATATTAAAATTACTCATTTGCTGGGTGCCTGGGTGGCTCAGTCAGTTGAACTTTTTTTTTTTTTAAGATTTTATTTATTTATTTGAGAGAGAGAGAGCACGAGAGGGGGTAGGGTCAGAGAGAAAAGCAGACTCCCCACTGAGCAGGGAGCTCCTGAGATTCTGGGATCATGACCTGAGCCAAAGGCAGTTGCTTAACCAACTAAGCCACCCAGGCTCCCAGTCAGGTGAACTGACTTTAGCTCAGGCCATGATCTCTGGGTCCTGGGATGGAGCCCCACATTGGGCTCTGCACTCATTGGGTAGTCTGTTTCTCCTCTCCCTCTGCCCCTCCCGCTGCTCATGATCCCTCTCTCTCAAATAAGTAAATAAAATATTTTTAAAAATTACTCGTATGTTCTGTCTTTTCCTATATTCTGAATCACTGCTTTGATTTTCTGTACTTTATGGGAAATGAACAAGAGTTTAAGTCCACTAAAAGTACAGTAAAACTATTTCTTGTACATGCTCATTTGGTACTGTTTTTACTCTCATAAAGACCATATAGCATTGTACACATAGTACAATAAGAGTAGGTGAAAATAGGGCGCCTGGGTGGCTCAGTTGGTTAAGCGACTGCCTTCGGCTCAGGTCATGATCCTGGAGTCCCTGGATCGAGTCCCGCATCGGGCTCCCTGCTAGGCAGGGAGTCTGTTTCTCCCTCTGACCCTCCCCCCCTCTCTCATTCTCTCTCTCTCAAATAAATAAATAAAATCTTAAAAAAAAAAAAGAGTAGGTGAAAATAGAATCTACATACAGATAACCGTAAATGAAGTTTGGGGAACTTTTTTCTTTGGCTGTTTTTGCTATCCAAATGACTTTCCAGTGATACCCAAATTATTTGTAATTGCTTTGGCTCAGTATTTAAATACTGAAAAGTCTAAGTCTAATTTCTATCAATATTTACAGCCCTTTAAAAAATTTTGGTCTCTTCTGCAAGTGTTTACATACTTTGGTTTCTAACCAATTGAACTATTCAATGTTGTATATTCTTAGTGCCTGTTGTACTGTTTCCCTGTCTTTTTGGTTTTGTTCCCATTGCTATTTAGATATCCCAAATCTAAATTTATGTTTTAAGGTTTTACCTAAATGCCTCATTTTGAAATTAAGGTAAAATTAGTTACCGTGATACCATTTTGATTTCCATTTTGAGCCCCATCTTATTTATAACCTAAATCTTTTGGGGCCATTTAAAATTCACTCAAAGTTATCAAACTTTTTATTCCCTTTCTATGTTTATGAATATCTTAATAGACAATGCTGATAGGAATAAAATAACAGCTTAGTTATATTTAATAAGTGGAGTCATTTTATTGCTATAACTAGCATAATAAGAAATGACTTCTCCCAAAGTATATTATTCTTGCACAAATTGCTGCATGCTCACACCCACATGTGTATTATACAGAGAAAGAAAATACTGAAATTCTATCCGTCCATCTAGATCAGGGTTGCATGATCTCAGCTCTACTTATATTTTGAGCTTGGTAATTCTTTGTTTTGGAGAGCTGTCTTGTGCATTGTAAGATGCTTATTAGCATCCCTGGCATCTACCCTTTCCCCATTTCTGACAAACAGAAATGTGTCCTTATATTGCCAAATGTCCCACGAGGTGTAAAATCACCACCCTTTGAAAACCAGTTATCTAGGTAGATAAAATTTCAGTTTTTCTGAGAAAATGCTGTGAAAATTTCTGTCCATATAGACATTTGCCTCAGCCAAAGCATAAACTAGATTTTTTATCCTCTATTTCTTATTTAATACCAGTGTGACTCTTATTTGAAGAGAGCATAAACTGTCCAAATCCACATATTAGCATTCTTTTAGCCCTCAAGACTTACCCTGGGAGAAAAAGGAAGACAGTTTTGAAATGGCATAATAAGGTATATTTTTTTCTTTTCTGAAATTTAAGAGCATCAGATACCTTCTATGATGTCTGAGTTCTTTTTTAAAACAAAATTTCCAGTTTTGATGCCAAAATCCAGTTCTTTATGGAAAGCATAAGCATTTAAATGACCAAGCTTAGTATAAAGTTATCTAACAATGTTCTGATTTCTAATACAGTTAAAAATTATGAATGTAGTCCTTAATGATGATGAGGGTTTTTTGGCTTTCAGACAAAATCTCCGAGTTTTTTTTTCCAGACAGTACCATGCATTTTAAGATAATTTTCCTTTCTCCTCCATGCCCCATTTCTATGTTTTAGTTAGTGAAATTTAGCATTTAAGACCTAGATTTCTGATATTGAGACTTTTGCTTAGTTTTTTCTCCCAAAGACTACATTTGATTTTAACTTTGTCCATATTGTTTCTTGGCTTCATTAGGTGCTGTCAACTTTTTATAATGTGATATTTTTTTATCATCATTCTGATAATTCCCTCACTTATTTGGAGTACTCTTTGAGGTATTTCGTTAAAAAAAAAATACATAGCTAACAAATTTTCTAAGTTGCTGTAAATTAGAACACATATTCCTCTTCCATAATTTCATGGCTGGAAATACAGTAACTGAGTCACAACAGTTTTCTCTGAAAAAATCTGCAGGTACTGCTTGAATGTTACTTGAATTTTAATGTTGCAGAAGAAAATAAGGGCAATTTGCATTTTTATTCTTTTGCACATAACTTATTTCTCCTGCCTACAAATCTTTTTGTTTTTCTTTGTCTTTGTCTTTTAAGTATACAGCCATTTGTAGTTGCTTCTCATAAATGTTGACTGAAAAAGGCAATCTTCAACTATATTATATATTCTTTCTCATCATGCTGGCAGTATATGTATATTTATGTATGAATTATTTTTCTACCTCTAACATATCCGTAAGTATCATTAATATGTCAAAATTAATAAATTTATATACAAGAAAATGACAAAAGAAATAAAAATAGAACTTAACAATATTTTCTTCCTATGCTTCAAGGGATGGATCAATAACACTTCTAGGAATGTACTCATCAGACTTTGTAGACCACTGTTCTGGATTCTGGAGAAACCTTAAATATACATGTTCAGTTCCTTTTACTTTCCTGGAAAGTTTTCAGTAGTATGTCGTTTCATCATTCCAAAGCCTTGGCAGTCCTTAAGTTGGTTCATTTTCCTGTGCACCACTTCTGTCATCTTCTCATATTTCTCCTTTGTTTTTTATAATTTTAATTGTGGTAAACAGGACATAAAATTTACCACTGTAAACTCTTTCAACATCCATTTCCGTAGTGTTAGGTATATTCACATTGTTGCATCTCTCTTATTTCTTGACATTTTTTTCTCTCTGTGCTTTGGAAACTTAAATCATTCCTACACATCAGTGCTATCTTTAATTTTGTTTTTCAAAATTATGAAAATAATACAGGAATTCATGTCCCTTATAATAAAAATTTCAAAATAGAGAAGTATAGAAAGCAGGAGTCACACCCTGCTTCACCTCACGCTGCCCACCGTACCCCATCTTTTGGCACAATCATATTCCTTTCACAATTTATGATATTTTTGTTTTCTCTGTGTATTTGTGCATATATATGTATACATACACTTTATATAATTATATTCTTATTTTTCTGTGTCTTATTGTGCCTTAATACATCTAGGAAAACTCTGCATGAGTGTCTATTTTTTTTTAATTTTTTTATTGTTATGTTAATCCCCATACATTACATCATTAGTTTTAGATATAGTGTTCCATGATTCATTGTTTGTGCATAACACCCAGTGCTCCTTTGACAGTATTTATAACACTACTTTTAATTTTATAAATAAATTCTAGTGGTTAAAATATTCATCAGTACAGAATGGTGTAAAGTCAGAAAAAGCCATCCTGTATTTTAACCCCATCTGCTGGCACCATTTTTCTTTCCAGGACTAAACAGTTGAGACTTGTCTATCTATTCTTCCATAAATTATGTAGGCATATGCAGACATATGTCCTTATTTATTTGCACAACAACTTGCAACTTGCTTCTTCATGAAGAAATTTATCTCTGCACATATAGATTTCCTGTTTTTCTTTATGCTGCATAGTGTTCCATGCAGTGGATCTATTTTTCATCTCATGACTATATTAACTATTCATTTCCTCATGAATGTTTGCTTTCCCTATAAATTTTATTATTATGAAGTATACTCTGGTACACATACATTAACACATATTTTTGCATGTTCCTGGGAATTTAGCTGTGGAATAAATTTCTAGTAGCCATGTTTCTTGGGCAAAGGGTACATATATTATTACTTCTAGATATTGCCAAATTACTTTTCTAAGAGATTGTACTAATTTATATGGTACAAATTTGCTTTGATCTTACAGTGTGAATTTTAATTTTTCTTCTTTTATATTTTTTTTCTGGATTTTTTTTTCTTGTTGAAGCATCTCAAAAAGTTTTGCTTTTGTGCGGCGTAGACCTTCTCTCATATGTTATTAAGCTACCAAGTAGTTTTGAAGTAATATCCACAAGTGTGCTTTTTCTCTAAGGTTTAGCATGAGGGTCCCATTGAGGGTTTTGCAGTACTTTTTTTTAAGTATGTATTTTCCTTTTTACTCTTCTTAGAATGTGCACCTTGGCTTGGTGCTCATCACAAGACAGCTTATTTGTATTGTTCTTGGCTAGATGCATTGTCCGCTTGTGTAGAATTATAAGAGAATGTTTAAAAAAAGGGCAAGCTATTAAAACTCAGGCTCATGTTCTCACAGAAGCTCAGGATTCAAAGTCTATTAAGAAATAGGCAAAGAAGTAGTGAACAATTTCTTTTACATTCATACTTAGAAAACTTTGATTCTTCATAATTTTAGTTGAGAAAGATCATCAAAATTATTTTTTAAACATCCCATTTAATAGAATTTAACTTGACTTTGTGAGATACTTATTAAAGGACTGTGCATATCAGTCCTTTGTTTTGTTTTCATATTTAATACCCTGAAGTCAACACCTGCATTTTGAGATACAGAATTTCAGGCAGGTTCCACTTGGATCATTTATTTAAGAACATGTTGAGCTTGTGGAAGGAAAGTGAGCCTTTTTCTCTCTCAGAAGCCAGGCAACAACTCTGAAGTCTGAAAAAAACCACCTTTTGCATAAAGCAATTTACTTAATTGAACAAAGTTTTTTTTTCATCCTTCAATTTCAGTTTTGCCTTTTACCTAGCGGGGAAGATAATCCTTAGGAATTAATTTATAGTCTCTAAGGACAGCCTCAAAACTGCACAATTCATTGAACTGGCTAACACCAGAGAGGCTTGCACTTGATTTCATTTTAAATCCTCTAGTTCTCTGCCTATAGGATTCACATTGATTTCAGTGTAACTTTCATATGGGCCTGGGTGGCAATATCTTTCTAGCAGGAATGTGAGTGCTAACACAATAAAAATAATACAGCAATGTGTGTGCTCTTAGCAATTTCGTCTTTGTGAGATTGTGTTTTCCTTTATATCCTGAAATTATTTAGGAAAACCATCTATCATAAAGAGTACCATTAGAAATACACTTTATTTTATGATGAACAATGTAAAAATAACCTTTTTTCATAACCATTCATTTGATACACATTTATTTTGCACCTTTTATTCTTGGTGCATGATATTAGGCATGTACTAAAAAGAGCTGCATAACCCATGATATTCTTTGCAATGAGGTACGTGGTGGGGCTGCATAATAACACAGATATTAAATAAATAATGTAATTAAGATGAGTTTTCTTGTTTTTCGAACATATATACACATGGATCCCAGTTTAGAGCAAGACCAGCGATTTTATAATTAGTCTTTCAAAGAAACTTGTAATGCTTGTTAAAACAAACTGAATTCTTGGCATCTCAATTGCTAAATTGTTTTTCTGCTTTTCTGGAAAATGAAATGATTATGCTTTGTTTTTTGCAACATAAATGGATGATCTTTATTTATTAGTCACTGATAAGCTGAATTTACTGTTCTTGGTCTTATTTCGTCTTCTTCCAATTAGCTGATAGAACAAGAATTTTAGAGAAGATAGTACTTTGAGGTGTTCAGATGCCATCTACATCTGGCAAGAAGGGAGACAGAATGCCAAACTTTGGTGCTGGAAGGAAGAACACTGTTATTTTGCATTGGCTTCCTTATTTGGCCTTCCAAAATGCCGATTCTATGCCAGATCTTCATGTCCTTCTGTGTAGGTTTGAGTCTATATAACAATACTATTTTAAAGGTTTTTTTTGGCAGTCTTTTGCATAAGTGTCATTATGCAGTGTATCAATTAAGCAAACCCAAAAGTTACGCTGATATAACTGCAGATGTTGAATACTAAAAGACTGTTTCTTTAAGTATTTGCTTCTAGTGTCATCATCTAAATTTTAACGTGAACACGTATATACAATTTTTGCTGGAAAAATTATAGCCGAGTAGAAGGAGACAGTTTATTTTTTCCCCTGATATTAGTAATATTTCTTATTAAGCATGATTTCTTCTTGCTTCACCTGTAATCTGTTTAGACATCACAACAAACACCTTTATAATTATAGTCTAGTAATGATAGCTTACTAGATATTTTCTCGTGTTTTTCCATAATTGGTAGCCAACTCAAGAGCTATCCAATCTTTGTCAGCTTTATTTTGGTTGCACATTGCACCTTTTGGCTTGTAAATTTCTTATTGTGATAGAGCACAACCACCAGTGGGCAAAAAACTATGCCAAAGCAGTGACCAAATGGTGATCACTTTTGGGCAGTTCCATCAACATTTGGATAGTATCTGACTTCTGTCACTCAAAATATGTGTGGCTTCTACTGCACACATCAGTTGGTAGCTCCATCCCACCCGACTTCAACCATTTGTCATTGATGGCATATAAAATATGTCCTCCATTGTGACAGCATTTATGTCCAGAATCAGTTTAAGTCTCACATTCTTCTTTCAGTCTCACAGATATTCACTATCAAATCTGGCATTTAGATTTATATCTAGGCTTCTTTTCTTCTTTACCCTTATATTTTAAGTCAAAACTATTTAATTTATTCTCCTTGGCCACTGAGAAAGATAAGTCATTTTTGAAAACTTTATACTTCCAATAGATAAATTTGTTTTCTTATCCTTTAAATTACAGACCTTCTCCCAGGCCTCTGTCTTCAAATTCCTGTTTTTCTAGGCACACTGCTTGGGGGAAAATTACCTATTTTCATAGCCTCACTATGAGCAATTGACTTGCAAACACCTAGTTTAAACCATGCCTGAGTTCCACAGCCCCATTTCTAACTCCTTGATTAATGTCACCAGTTGTCTGGCTAGATATTGACATGTATAATTGAGAGTGCTACAATATAGGCATGCACAGTCTAAATCTAACAAGCAAGAGATATTCAATAAATTTGTGTTGAAGAGAAAAAAAAAGATCCTTCACTTAAAAGGTTATTTCAAATAACCCGTTAGGGGAGTAAAAACCATCTTCACTTACATCTTAATTTTTAAAGGGGAAAAATAAATATTGATGAAGCAGACAGAAATTTTGTGCCTGGGGGAAAGTGTCAGACACCTTTGGTCCCTATGGTGTGTCTGCCCTCAGTTACTCTAAGTGGCTTCCCACATTCCTTTTTCAGGTTTTGCTAAGGGCAGTGGGGCCAGATGGCATGCTCTCTGTAGAGACACAAAAGGAAATTTCTTCTTTATAATAGGTATCTAAAATGTAATTTTGAATGTCTTTTAGGCAAAGGTTTTTTTTTTTTTTAAATAAAACCTAGTGCATAATTACAGATTACTGGCCCTTTTTTTGATCACTTAGATGATTTTGGATGTACTTAGAATACTGATGACCATTAGCCAAGAGCCATTAGTTCCGTAAGTCATTAGTTAATTATTACTGTATAAAAGTATTAGTTAGGTAATGATGTGTAGTTTATTATTAATATGGAGGAGTTCAAATGAACGTAATATCAGGTATAACAAATTTGTGGAAGTTTAGAAATGTATATCTTGAATTACTTTATGTCTCTTACTCATTGTATGGAAAATCTGATCCTGCCATTGCCTGAGCTTGTGACCTTCTGCAGGCATTTATGTCCCTGAGTCGCTTTTGGCCTAAGTGCAAAACGGGGATAATAAGATCTGTCTGACAGGATTACTATGAGTATAAAATTAGAAAATACATTTGTAAGGAGATTCTGAAATATCAAGGGATATGGTTATTAAATCACACCATTTCCATAATATAACATATTAAGGGTTAAACATTACATAGAAGGAAAATAAAGTGTAAAAATATATACTAACTATGGAGGCAATGCTCAAAATTCAATTTGATGTGAAAAGTGCAGGAATCAAAATTCTACAAATGTTAAGCAAATTTATGTGTGCACCCACACATGTACACACACACATGCACACACACACACACACCCATATATAGAGAGCAATTTGGAGAGGCAATACCAAACCTGTAATAATGGTGGAAATACATATTTTTATTTTCTTCTTTTTATGTGTCTTTAGGACTATGCATCCATCATCCATCCATCCAACAAACATACTTTGGCTTTTTTATCAAGGCCATATACTGTATGACCAAGCCAATAATTGAGACTATATGATGCTTTAAGGAGGAAATCTAAAACATATAATTCCCAACCTGCCTTCAACTAGATTTTGCTAGGTGTGAAGCTGGTATATTTTTAGATTTATTTATTTATTCATTTAAAAGAGATTTCCAAGCTTGGGTTTCGGTTATTTACAAAAACCTACAGAGAAAATGTGTGTTTGAAATTAATTTTGGTATTCTGAAACTTTTTTTATACTATTAAATCATGCTATTGCTCAACCTGGCTTCCTGAATTTTCTTCTTGAAGTTACATGCTTTGTAGTCTCAATCTCAAGAGACTTGGAGATGTAAATTGAGTTACTCAGGCAAAATATTGAATTTCAAGGCATTGTTACAAGCTAGCTTGCCCTTATATAGAAACTCTTTTATTTGATGTAGGCATTTTTGTCCAGTTTTAGAAGATTTAGAACATAATGCTTCAGCAGCCACATACTGATTTCTTAATCCCACCTATTCATGTACTTTAATTTCTATGGTGATGTTTGTTAGGTTTATAATATTCACTGGCCTTGGTAAGGCAGATGAAAAAATTAAAGCTATTAGACTATCACAGCAGTAATGTGAGCTCTTTTTCTCTCTAGTGTTAATTTCTTTATTAAACTGAGATATTTTATTCTCAGGTATTCAGGAGTACACATTTTCTATGTAGCAATGTATAATTTGGGACTTTGGGTAGACAATGTTTTTGCTTATTTATTTCCATTAGTCTTTAAAAACTTTTCTATTTGTGTACTAACATAAAAATTTAAACTATGTAAGCAAGTTTCACTCCTTTATTAGAACTTAAGAGATTAACTAGCTGTTCTTGGTGTACCTATTTGGCTATTTTGCTCAACAAACATTAACGTATTTAACAAATAGTGAATGTGTAGTGTGTATCATTTACCGTATCAGTTATTCTAGAAGATAAAAGTTCTGATTTTGTCTCTTGGTATTCTAACTACTCTTAACTTATATGGTTCACAAGATTGTAACTTTTTAATCTTTAAATCTGAATAAATTCGAATATCAATAATTAAAATACCATTTTGCTTGTATAAGCTTATGGATGTGAAATAAAAAGCAACAGTAGCATTGAAGCTATATGCTCTTAAAATAAAATTCTCAAAGATTTATCCTTAAAAAACCCCCAGTTAATCCTACCATATTTTATCAAAACTATTTATATATATACCATTTTCATCCCTTCCAGCCATCCTATTTGTATTTCAGCCATGTAGCACCGGTCTAAAAAAGTACATGTAGAATATTTATATGTGGTATGCATACTCCACTACCTTGCATATCCAGTCACACATACACAAAATAAAAAAGTAAAGAGAAGTAGAGAATTTTGAATATAGTTAAACCACACTGCTTTCCCTGATTTTGAAAAATCCCTTGAGACATGGGTTTAATTTGTTTTCTTGCCTGAAGTGATGGATTGCCTGTTTAACAACCATGTCACTGACTAGCAACTGTCAAGTGCAGAGCTTTCTTGTTCTACCAAGGCAAAACCATCATGGGAAGCCAGGGTGTTGTCCTCCTGCCCCATTGTCACCTCTGAGTTATTTATGAAGTTTCATAATGTACAAAGCAGTTAGAAAATTTTCAGTGATTTTTTTCCCATAGTGTTAAACACATGGACAAAAAAGGACAAATGTTTTTGGTGAAACAGATTCAGAATTGTTGATGAAATCAATCCATTGGAGTCAAAGTGAGTGTGCTGCCATTGCCACTCAAGGTTCTTCTGTGTAATCTCTAGCAGGAAATCTTTAAATACCATTGACCTACAAGCACAAGACCATGACTACAGGTGGTGAAGCATCATGGTATCATTAGCAATAATCAATGCATGGCTGTGTTTTCTTACTAATACATGGGTGGAGAACCAAATTATTGAGCAACACTGTATCTCTCTTACATTGAGCTCATTAGTCTTGGAAAAATTCATTAATCATTTGAACTTCAAAGAAAAATGTAACCTAGGATTTGGTGGATTGATCAATGAGACATAAGTGGAAAATGTATATTTTTGAAGAGGAAAGTGAGGAGAATTGCAAGTTTTAGCATAGAAATTTATTGGACCTATCTGTGTGTGAGGATGGAAATTAGACCTATCTGTATTTGAGGATGGAATGGGTGTCGCACTCATGGCTGCCAACATAGGCATAGACAGAAAATGAAGATTTCTCTTAAATAACATACATATATGACATGTGTATATATATTTAGCTGTAAGAGCTTAAGGTTTCCATTTTTTTCCAGAAACCATGATCAGTATAATCAACTTTCTAACTTTATATCTAATTGGTTATCACATCTTGTCAGTTCTACCATCAAATTATATCTTGTGTACTCTCTATAATAACTGCTGGTATCTCATTTCAAAGCCATCTTTATTTTCACCTGAACTGTCTAATAATCTTTTGATTAGCTTCTCTGTCATTTTCCTCAGTCCATTATTCATACTGTGTCTGGGAGATCATCCTAAAAAAAAATTACTTCCTTGCTTAAAAATAGTCCTAAGCTCCCCATTGTCTACCCATGAGATCCAAAATTTTTAGCTTGGATTTAAAGTGTCTAATTATTATCATTTATTAAGAAACTTACATTAGTAGGCATATAACATGATTGTCTTCAACTCCCAAACTTGCCTTTGGAGATAGGGTATTTTTTAAAAGATTTTATTTATTTGTTTGAGAGACAGAAAGAGAGTACAAGTGGGGGTGAGGAGGGGCAGAGGGAGAGGGAGAAGCAGACTCCCTGCTGAGCAGGGAGCCCAATGCGGAACTCGATTCCAGAACCCTGGGATCATGACCTGAGCTGAAGGCAGAAGCTTAACCAACTGAGTCGCCCAGGTGCCCTGAGATGGGGTATTGTTATCTCTTGCTTTGCTGAACAGGAATTTGATATACAAAGAAGTTTCTTTCCAAGTCCAAAGAGCAGGTATAAGGAACAGAACTGGAATTCAGCACATGTCCTGTTACTGCAGAGCACAAGCATTTTCCATCACAACATGGTGCTGCTTAAATTTGACTCATTCAACCTTTATAGATTCATTCCCTGCCACTTTGACCACCTTGTACATATTATACACACTCAAACTTACCCACCTACCATGATTTATGTCTGTTACACTTTTCCCTCTTGGTCATGTCCTTCCTGCTTTTGGCCTTTCCCTTGTCTATATTCATTTCTCATTTAGATAACATCTACTCATCTATCAAGATTCTGTTCAAATGTCTCTTCCTCTCTAAAGTCTCTTTCACCCTGTTGAGTTTGTCCTCTACCCCTGCAGTGTTTCCAGATCGCATGGCTCATAGTTCTGTTTCTGTACCCATCCCATTTTATTTTAGTTACTCACTTATGAATTCATAAGTTACTTCTTGAGAACAGAGCACTTAATCTTCTTACTTTCTCTTTCACAACACAATGACTATCCCTTTGTATGTGCTCATGAACACTTGCTGAATGAGTCAATTCTGTACCCATCTCAAGTCAGTGCAGTTTGGCAATTGAATTAAAAAATATACACCACTTTGATTTGTAAATCACTTTAGAAAATTAAACCAAAAGCATCTTCATGTTAATTAATAGTACAATTCTGCATGTGCTGGAATAGTGGAGAATTGGTTATTGCTAAGATTTATTTCCTGCCCAAATACCAGAGCTCCCTATTTAAGATTTTTCTCATTTTAACTCATCATGTTGGTTGCAAAGAACACCTTAATTCTGGCCTTGGGTAGACCAGATATGCTTGACTGGACTTTTTCTGACTGAATAGGTACACAGTCTTAAGGCTGGACTTGTGGTTCTTCATTAATTTTCTTCTCTCCTTCACTGTTGATGCTAGTTCTGTCTTCAGCTCATTTTTTTTTAAATTAAAAAAAAATCTTACAGATATTGAACTTGTAAATTGAATGTTTCTCTGTAATTTTGTAGAGCCCATCCACCCAGGTTTCTTTCTACATACTGATTGTAGTAATTAAGACTATATTAAAAATTCATGTATCTGAGTTATGCCTACCCTTTGGTTTATTAATTCAAGAAATATATTGTATGTCTACTTTATGTAGATTATTTAGCTAAGATGAACCAAGTACTTGCCCTGTTTTTTGAGAAATGCACAGTGTATCCTTTGGTTTATAGTGTGGCTCAGGGCACAAAGAAAATGTCAGTTTTGAAAAGTTAAATGAGACCTCTCTGCAGAGGATTCATATTTGTTTTGTGACTGTGCAATGAATTCACCAATTTATACTTAAACACAAATTTCTTGAGACCCTATTATAGGCCCGTAGAAGGGTCCATGTGCTCAGTATAAATCGGTGTAATGTGGTTACAGATGGTGGCACTAGAATCAGAGCTGGCTGTGACCCGTGGCTTTTACGCAGGCTTGCCGTGTGATACCTGCAAGTTACTGGAACTCTCTGAGGTTACTTTGTGACATACCTATAATATAAATAATATCTCAAAGAGACTTTGTGATGATTAAGTGAAATAATGTAAACCTTGAATAGTATATGGCACTTGGTAAACATTAAATTTAGAGTGTTTAATTATTAAGGCTAGTTTCCAGTAAGCATTTGTCACATTAATAAATGGGAAATAAATAGATATCATTGTGATGTTTTCCATCTGCATCTCTTTTCTTGAATTTTTGACACAGTTATAAAAACTGAACTCTGTTGTAGCTAAAGAAAACTATCAAGATCTGATAATTGTAAATTGTCAATGTTACCTTTTGTACTGCTGCTACTACTGCTCCTACTACCATTTTTATGGCGTTTATATTTAAATGGAATTTTTCATTACCTCCTTTCATCCTTAGAGCAATTCCTGTGAGGAATGGTGTTATTTTTCTTGTTTTATAAATGAAGAGACTAATACGCAGAGGGATTAAGAAACTTGATCTATGCCATTTGGCTCATAAGTGGCAGGCTCATTCCTGAAACTCAGGTGTATTTACTCTGGTACTTTCTGTGTGTCCTCCCTAAATGTGGGTTAATTTAAAGTTGGAGAATGATCAGCTGCTTTATGTAATATAATATGGATATAATATTTTTATATGGAGAGGAGTATAGGGAGACATAGGTAGAGATACTGCTCTAAGTGTTTCTATAGATATAAAGGCAGGTAAATAATCAATGGAATGTGCATATACATTTTATATGCATGTAAATTTTTCTATATCAACTCAGAGTACCTTTATTTAGAAATATTTAACCATAGGTGCGAAGTTAATTTGTATTCAAGAAAATTATGTCCCCACACCTTAAATTTTTAAAATAAGTTGTGTTGTCATCTAGCCAGTGCTCAGCTCTTCAGTTTCATGCCCTGCCACTTGATTCCCTTTGCAAACTCACAGTATGTTTCAGCTGTATAGAAATATTGTGGTTAATCCTTGTTTTATACTTGTACTTTTTCTGTGATACTCACTCTGGCTGCATTCTCTTTGCCCTTCTGTTAACCCAGGATTGTCCTTGGAAATCCTGGGTTATCTTTGAAGACAGTAAATGGGTTGTCCCTTCTGTGGAGCCTTTTTTGAACTCTTTAGATTGAACACTCCCTGGACCTCATGATAACTTAGTTGTCCTATCACATTAAATGGCATTGATCTAAGCTATTTTGGCATTACTGAGTCCTGGCACAAAACCTGGTGCAAATTTTAGATTAATAAACATTTGAATTGAGCTCAAAGGCATTAGGATACGAACGTCTGGGAATTTACTAAAGGAAAATGGAAAGACAAGAAAAATTGAGTAACTTTCCAAATGATTGTCTTCTTTCAGCATCCAAGTGTAGATTCAGTCAGTACATATTCATGAAGGCCTAGTGAGTGCCTTCTTACACTAGGGATTCAGCAATAAACAATATATAACAATCTTATCCTCATGGAGACTATATTCTAATATAAAGAGATATAAAATAAAATGTAAAATATAGCTTACATGGTGATAAATGCATTGGAGAAAGATAAAGCAGGAGAGTAGGATATGGAAATTTGGGAAGGGTTTACATTTTTAAGGATGATGGACATGGAAGACCTCGCTGAGTAGGTGGTAATTGAGGAAGACT
Source organism: Mirounga leonina (assembly GCF_011800145.1). Lineage (NCBI taxonomy): Eukaryota > Metazoa > Chordata > Mammalia > Carnivora > Phocidae > Mirounga > Mirounga leonina. The sequence goes on from NW_023270158.1 coordinate 14,010,578, forward strand.
GGAAGGAGATAAGGACTAGAGACATGAGGAAGTCTCATGGAAGAGCATCCCAGGCAAAGGTAACAACAGTGCTAAGGCTATGAGGAATGAACATGACTGGCATGTTCAAGGAAAAGCTAGGAGATCAGAGTGGCTGGGTCAAAATGATGGGTGGTTGAGGAACACATATAAGGTCAGAAAAATCATGTAAGATCTTGTAGGTTAAAGGAGTGTTAGTTAATATGACTAAAATAGGAAGTGAGTAGAATGTTCTGAAAACAGCATAATACTATCTAACTTAATGTTTTTAAAGTATAACCCTGGCTTCTATATTGAGAATAAACTGAGGGAGGGTGGTATGTAAGGTTGAGTAGAGGTACAGGGGAAAGAACAGGGAAACCAGTTATGAATCCATTAAATAGTTGAGGCAAGAAATGATGATGGCTTCATCCAGGGTGGTAGCAGTGGAGGTAGTGAGAAGTTATAGGGAGTGTGAATATATTTTAAAGATAGGGCAGAGTTTGCTGAGAGGTTATATGTATGGTGTGAAAGAAGAGAAAGAGGCAAGCGGGAGAGTACAGGATTTTTGGCTTGAGCATTTAGGAGGATAGAATTGTCATTAACTGAAATGGGAAAAACTGTAGGAAGAATAGATACAGGGGAAGGGGGATCCTTAGCAAAATACTTCTGTAAAGGGCCAGATAGTAAATATTTTAGACTTCACCAGCCAAAAGGTCTCTTTTGCAACTACACAACTCTGCTCTTTAGACACAAAGCAGCCACAGGTATCAGGTAAGCAAAATAAACATGACCATATTCCACTAAAACTTTATTTACAAAAAGAGGTATCAGACTTGATTTGGTCCACAGGCTAGTTTGCAGATCCCTGTTCAAGAAGCCAAATAAACAGAGTGTTTCAAAGAGTAAAGAGTTATTGATTATATCAAATACTGCTGATTTATCAAAGAGGATGAGACCTACGAATTGACCATTGGTTTTGAAAACTTGGTAGCCTTTAGTGACCTTGACCAGATCAGTTTCAGGGAGTGTTGGGTATGAGAGCCTGAGTGACAGAAATACTTGGGTCAGGAGAGAATTGAGGAGAGGAATTGAAGGTAATAACACCTACTAAAATTTTTTTTAACTTTCACTTTTTTTTTTTTTTTAAGAAAGAGAGAGAGGTGTCTATGGCCATACCACCCTGAACGCACCCGATCTCGTCTGATCTCGGAAGCTAAGCAGGGTTGGGCCTGGTTAGTACTTGGATGGGAGAAAGAGAGAGAGGTAGAGGGAGAGCGAGAACCTTAAGCAGGCTTCATGCCTAGTGTGGAGTCCAATATGTCCAATACAGGGCTCGGTCTCTGGATCCTGAGATCATGACCTGAGCCAAAATTAAGGGTCGCATGCTTAATTGACCAAGCCACCCAGCTGCCACTTTTAACTTTCACTTTTAAGGGGAACAAAGAAATGGGGCTGTAAACTGTGGTTTGGAAGTAATCAAGAGAGGCTCTTTTTAAGATGGGTAAAGAGTAACATAGAACGCTCTTGGGAATGATCCAGAAGAGAGGGAGAGATTGGTGATTCAGGAGAGACTGAGGCTAATGTTTGGAGTCAAGTCCTTGTGTAGGCAAGAAAGGATGGAATCCAGAGCACATAAGATGTAGCCCATAATGGGAACACACACTGGTGATCCACAGTGTTGGGCACTGGGGTAGGCATGTGGGCAGATGTGGTCATAGGGGCTTGGGAGCAATTTTCTACTGATTGCCTCAGTTTTCTCAGGTAAATGAGAAGCAGTGTCCTCAACTGAGAATGGAGAAGGAGCTCTTGACAGTTTGAGGAAGAAGAGAATAAAATAGTCATGAAGAATGGGTTTCTTGAACTTTGCTTCACATTGGAGTCTTTAAAAATTCCAAAGCATAGATTACAGCCATGACTAATTAACTCAGAATCCTGGGGTAGTGCCTGGCTTTAACACATCTTAAAAATTACTCAATGTGTAGGTAAATTTGAGAACCACTGATCTAGGAGTATAGGAAATGAGACTAGTCAGAATAATTACATATTTTCCCCCAGAAGGTTTGACATGAGATTGAGCAAGGAATGAATGGAGAATTGCCTGTAGCTGGGGTTTGAGGTTTATCAGGTGAGTTCCAGAAGTGAGAGCGGGCAAGGAGATTTGAGGGTGTATGCAATAAAGTGATTATAATGATAAATCATGGAGTTTATGCTTGATAGGAAGAGAAATAAGGATATTAAGGGCATGAGAAATGGTGAAAAGTCAGTAAAATAAATGGGTTTCAGGGCCTGGTAACATCAAAAAAATGTCGAAATAGGGGTACTAGACAGAGTCAGCTGGAAACTTAGCAGGTGGAGGTTATAAAGTGTGATGCTGAAAGCTCAGCATGTGACAAAATCTAGGGAATGACCATGGGACCAAGTGGCCAAGTCAGGGTGGAGAACCAGATCTGTGGAGTGGAGTAAAGTGAATTACTAGGTTAAAATGGTGAGAGAATTTTTTTTAATGGATATTGAAAGTACTATAAATTATGACAAGGATCATATATTAGAGATAGTGACTGAGACAGGAAGCTAAAATCATTGGGGAACAGGAGGGCATCACATTTACTGGATAGTTCCTCATTGTCCTCATTTGATAGTGATTGTTTCTTCTTTAGACATTTTGAACAGTACAACTGGAATTTTCTTGTACTTCATTCAAGATAATTTCACATGTAGCCAGATATTAGCAGTTTCCTTTTTGCCTTATTTTATGCTGGCTATTAGTGATTCACCAGTTTCTAAGGCTAATTGTGTCATCATTGCTTTTTATACTTAAAGATAGAATATGCAGTCATTCTTTGGGTAGAGGCAGTTTTTCTTCTTGAAAGAATATACCTCTTAGCTACAAGGCTGGTCCAGCAATGGTAATAGAATTACTCTCCATGGAGAATACATTTTCTTTCTCTTGGTCTCACTTTTAACATTAGCCTTAATCTGAAAGCAAAATCAGCAATCCTGAAGCAAAAAGAAAATAATTATGTTTCTGAAAACAGAACATCAGAAAAAATTACTAGCACACTGAATATGTATTTCAATCTCTTGGGTAACAAGTTTGTTGTGATGGTGGTTTTTGTTTTCCCCTTGGTTATGGCAACATGTTATGGGGAAAATGCAGCATGTTGATAAAAAGCCTATTAAACGCTTCTAAAGTTGAAAATACTGGAATTCCTTAATCCACCACATCAAATGGTAAATGATTCTCCGCAATAAAGTTCTCTGAATGCAGCAGAACTGACTGATGGATATTTTCAAATCATTCCTGAAATTATAGTGCATTAGAACAATGTGACTACTTGAAGTGTAGACTACAAATGTTCGTCTTTCTGTGTGTGAGATAGCAAAGCCTTTGAGCTAAGATTCAATGTGAATTATTACCTCTCTCCACATCAATCACTAAACATGCTAATCGTCTCTGTTCCCACGAGAGCCGTGACTGATTCATTGAGACATACTCTCTGTCACTTGGAGGGAATTTTCCTGTCCCATCTTGAGTCCTTTACACAGGCTATTTCACATGAACAAACCAAAATAGCTGCCACTCCAGTTTTCTTACTTCTTCAAATTGATGTTGATTCTTCACATCTTTATGCATTAATTCATAAAACACATCTTTATGGATTAATCTAGATCATACTCTCACTCCACTAAATGTTACAGACTAGTCTTAGGCAGTCATATTTATGTCTCAAGCCAAATGTTTGTTAACATGTGAAGTTTATTATATTCATTTAGTGCCATGTCCTCTATTTAAAGTATCCTACCTATGTTAACAATCTCATTTCCAAAATGACTTTCTCACAGAAGTGCATTATCAATACCTGAAACCTGCAGTTGGACTTGCCTAGTATAGATCATGAATCTCACTCCCTGCACCCTCTACTAATGTCCCATTTATGATGATTGCAGTAGGTTTGTAGATTTGACTTGTTAAATGAAATACACCAGAGCAAGAGTTTTCTGTCAAGAGGGTATTTGTAGTTGGGTTAAGGACAGATGCATAACTGAGTCACCTATGTAGTTTTCTCTTTTGTCTTCTCTTGTCTTCTCTTCTCTTCTACATTTCTTATTGCCAGCCCACCCCACAAACAAAGCTTCTAATCCTCAGGGATCAGGTGTCTGAAATCTGATAAGATTCTGTGCTCAGCCCATTGTTTCAGGTGGAAAGAGGTGGGCTTCTGATAGACTTGACAAGAGGCCACATGCACTTTCTGACCCCTTATGCCATGCCCCTCAAAGGAGAACTCCTTAGTAACAGTGATGCTAAATAACTGACAATTCTGATTGTGGGTTTTTAATGACTATATCTGAAAAGAATCCTAAAATGATCTAATAGTCTCCTTTTGTCTTATTTTGCTTTTTTTTTTTACAGACAAGGAAATTGAAGCAGTTCTATTTCAAGACTCATAAGCCTATACATTTTTTTAAATTATGCCATACTGCTTCTCAAATAATGATTTGTTGTTTACTAGCTATATGCAAAAACATTATTAAAGCATTTAATATGTTTAAGGATATGGTTCCTCCCTCAAGGCACTTAACATCTAGTTGGCAAGGTAATGCAAACTATGCCTCTCTTAGGCTCCTTGGAAGGACGTCCACACTGCATGACTGTCTGTACTGTGCTTCTTTTCCCTCTTCTTCCAGCTCTTTCTTCCTGTTCACCTCCCGAATGTGATGAGAGTATAGATCTTTATTTCCATTGGTGGAATAGGGCCTGACCCAGAGTCAGTGTTCAGTGCTGTTAGAAGGAGGTCTGAAGGGAAGCCTGAACCTTCTTCCTTTCGTGTATGCTCTAAACTCTGGGTGTTACACGCAACTGATGAATCATTGAACACTACATCAAAAACTAATAATGTACTATATGCTGGCTAACTGATCATAATAAAAAATAATTAAAATAAAATAATAAAATAGAAAAAAAAATATCCTGATTCAGCCCTTAATTTTCTCCAGTTCTTGAAATGCTACTAATTGTTTGAGGCCCAACAGTAGCCCTGTCTCCCACTTTTGCCTGCTTCACCTCCCAAACTGCTCTCCCGTGACTTCTTTTGGAGTTCCTCCTTTCTCCTGTTCCTGTCCTATCCCATCCTGTTTATGCTTATGCATTGAACAGTTACTGAAAGCTCACAATACATTAGGCTCTGAAAAGAACTGAGGGATAAAGCAAGTATTCCTCTAATTTGAGGGCTCTTCCCTGTTTTTCTCAGAACTGATCAATTAAACAAAGCGTGATGAGCCTACTGGGTGTTTGGTTTCTCTTTCGGTTTTATTCCAAATACAATAGGTTCAGTGAAGGGACTGTGGATCCATTACCTACTTAGATTTCCACTTGTTTTCCAATAGTGTTGTCTCTTTGCTGATATCTATGCTTTTCATTAGGTCCTCTGTGAAGCCTGCTGTAATCATTTGTGAGAAAGTTCTTTGGGAATCAACCCATGAGCCCTGGAATCAAAACTTGGCTTCAGTTTTACAATTTTATCATTTATAATATGGGGATAATTATAGTTACCTCCCTCATGGAGTTGTGAGGATTAACAGTCATTACATATAAAGCACTTAGAATACAGGAAGCACTCATTAAATATTATTAATCATATGGTGTTCTTCAGTAATCAAAATACAACACCATGCTGTTGCCATTCAGTACCTTTCTTTTATGGAAGCTTCTAACCAATTAAGAATATGTATTCTTTCATTGATTCATTCATTTACTTATGTTGAGTTTTTTATTTTAATTCCAGTATAGTTAACATACAGTGTCATATTAGTTTTAGGTGTACAATATAGTGATCCAGCAATTCTGTACATCATTGCTCAGTGCTCATCATGTGTGCCCTTAATCCCCTTTGCCTATTTCACCCATCCCCTCACCCCCCTTCCCTCTGATATGCTTTATTTTAAATGAGTACCCTCAGTTAAAGTCCTTTGTTTTCTTTTGGGAGCTTGAGATATATTTCATAGATGCCTAAAGACAAATAGAGGCACCAGTACATTAAATTATTCCCCTTGGATTGTAAGGTCTACTGAAATACAAAGGTCTGACCACAGGGTCAGTTTCTGCTGCTAGGCTTGTGTGTCATCAACTTTTCTGGTTCTTTACTTAGTTACTCTTGTTCAAAGGTTTTAAACATATCAGCATCACACCTAACTAGAGAGCAATACATTTTAACTATAAAGAATCCTGGGGCGCCTGGGTGGCTCAGTTGGTTAAGCGACTGCCTTTGGCTCAGGTCATGATCCTGGAGTCCCGGGATCGAGTCCCGCATCGAGTCCCGCATCGGGCTCCCTGCTCGGCAGGGAGTCTGCTTCTCCCTCTCACCCTCCTCCCTCTCATGCTCTCTGTCTCTCATTCTCTCTGTCTTAAATAAATAAATAAAATCTTTAAAAAAAAAATCCTGAATTCAGCTGTTATGTATAATGTAAGTATGTTTCGAATATTTTCAGTACCTTCTCCATATATGAAATAAATATGCATATCATTTGTTTAGATGAATCCTTGATATTATTTACTTTGCCATAACTTTCATCTTCCTGCCCAACTTAGAATTATTTAAATTACTTGGACAGCCAGGGTAGCTCTCAGACTAAAATATATCCTTTTTCTTTCAAGATTTCATTTATTTATTTTGGGAGTGAGAGAGAACACACACACACACAAACACACATGAGTGGTGGGGGGCAGGCAGAGGCCGAGGGAGAGGGAGAAGGAGAATCCCCATTGAGCAGGGAGCCTGATGTGGGGCTCGATCCAAGGACCCCAAGATCACGAACTGAGCCAAAGGCAGATGCTCAACCGACTGAGCCACCCAGGTGCCCCTCAGACTAAAATATCTCTAATTGCCCTTCTCCTACTTATTCAGGTGGGAATTTTCTCCCTTCTTACATACATATCAGAGTCCTCAACTCAAAGGAGGCCTTGAGATTCTTATCCTTTACTCTTTCCTAACTCTCTTGGCAACATCCTCTCCTTTGTATAAAATAAAATTAAAGTTATCCAAATACTCACCACCTCCCCTTTCTACTATTGGCATTCCTCCTGCACTGGCACTAATCTAAAGCATGTCTTCCTGGGTTCTCTTCCCTCATGATATAGAATTTACTAAGAATTAACATTAGCCTAGGAGCAATGTACTTCCTCCTGTCCCAGCCATATTTAGAAGTTTCCATTTCACACTGACCTTGGTGTTTGTCTTTTGAGGGCATTTTTGTTCATCTGTTTATTTTATATTTTAATCACTGCATTTTCCTTCCATATACTATTCTGATGTGAACAAAACATCATGACATAAATAGAATTATTTTCTTGATATTTCTCTTACCCACTGGGTAGCTTTGACTATAACTTTTTTTAAGATTTTATTTAGTTATTTGAGAGAGAGACAGAGTACAAGCAGAGGGAGGGGCAGAGGGACAAGCAGACTCCCTGCTTCAGGGAGCCTGATACGGAGCTCGATTGCAGGACCCTGAGTTCATGACCTGAGCCAAAGTCAGAGACTAAACCAGCTGAGCCACCCAGGTGCCCCTGACTATAAATTTAAATCTTCAGATTATTTAACACATTAAAAATATAATCCTGAATGAGTAATGTAGCCAAGTGATATAGGGAGGCAATTATCTCACAAAAATCTGTCTGATAAAAAATTTCAACAACAAAAGTAGAAACAACTCTGAGATCTCTGGACCTTAGTACACTGAAATGCATCATCATTGTTAATATTTTATATTTACTATTTAAAGTACAATAAATAATGATAAAATATTTTCCTTGGGGTACTTCATGCCACTCATCAGACCAAGAGCATTTGAATAGCCTATGTGTGATATATGCCCCAAAATGTTCTAGAACAGGGCCATCCAGTAGAATTTTCTGCAATGATGGAAATTTGCTGTATCTTTGCTTTCCCAATAGGGAAGTCAGTAGCCACATGTAGCTACTGAGTAGTTGAAATGAGGTTAGTACAACTGACCTGAGACTGAATTTTTAATTTTAAGTTTGATTAATTTAATGTTTGGCTATTGGCTACCGTATTAGAACAGTAAGACTCGAGAAACTTCTAAACTACCCTTAAGATTGTAATCACAGACCTGTACCTCTGAAGCAAATAATACATTATATGTTAAAAAAAAAAAAAAAAAAGAGAAAAGAAAATAGTAGGAAGGGAAAAATGAAGGGGGGGAATCGGAGGGGGAGACGAACCATGGAGACTATGGACTCTGAGAAACAAACTGAGGGTTCTAGAGGGGAGGGGGTGGGGGATGGGTTAGCCTGGTGATGGGTATTAAAGAGGGCATGTACTGAATGGAGCACTGGGTGTTATGTGCAAACAATGAATCATGGAACACTACATCAAAAGCTAATGATGTAAGGTATGGTGATTAACATAACATAATAATAAAAGATTGTACTCACAAGGCCAGGTCACTTTGTGGTCATTCTCAGGCCAATGACATACTGCAAAGAAACAGAAATCCTGGGGCGCCTGGGTGGCTCAGTCGTTAAGCATCTGCGTTCGGCTCAGGTCATGATCCCGGGGTCCGGGGATTAAGCCCCACATCAGGCTCCCTGCCCTGCGGGAAGCCTGCTTCTCCCTCTCCCACTCCCCCTACTTGTGTTCCTGCTCTCGCTGTCTCTCTGTCAAATAAATAAATAAATAAAATCTTAAAAAAAAAAAAAAAAAGAAACACAAATCCTACTTTTGACAACAAGCAAAAAATCCAAAAAACTTTGAGGGCTGATTTTGATATTTACTAATTTTTTGGATAAGTGGCCAAAATATTTAAGGGTCCTCTTGACTTTTCCTTCTTTAAAGATCTCATATGCTTCAGTGCTTCCTTCTTAGTTCCACTTTAAACACTCTCCACAACTGATCTTTTTTTGTAACACTCATTCCTCCCCTCTTTAACTGTCCTCCCCTCATTCTACCTTTTCTCTAGACCCTTCCAATTCTGCCTCTGTGCCCATTATTTCAATCAACATATCAACAGTCCCTTGGTAAAGAACACTATGCACAAAATCCTCATCCCCAGAGAGAGGATGGGGTAGACTATAATCTTAAATTCATAATTTGCTATCTTTTTTAAGAGTAAATATTTGCAAATTCTAACTTTTGGTTATATATTAGGATCATTTGTAGATATCTTTTTTTCTATCCTATAGGCAAGATTATCTCTAGTCTGAATTTCATGAGGCTTCCAGAGTTTTAAGAAAAAGCTAATGTGTACTGAATGCTTGGAATAGTAGCAGTACCTCAAGGCAAGAATAATCTCTCAAGGTCTCATCCACCTCTTTGATCTGATGAAAAATTAAATAATAAATATACACTGGATTTAATTTAAACCAATGAGCAAATTACTTTGTAAATGAAATTAATTAGCAGAAGGAAAACTAAAATAAAGCAAAACAGATTCCTTCCATCTTTCCTAAATTAAGAGTTTATCCTTTAAACGTTAGGTTTTATTCATTTGAGATTCATTCAACAAATGTCTTTTGAGCCTTGAATGTGTGTTGGTCACTGTTTTGAAACAATTTTTATATATTGCTAATAAAAAAGATGATACCCATATATAGCCTACAAGCTATAAAGGAAGGAGAGAGAAAACAACAAAAGCTATAACATAAATATAAAATTACCAGTTGTGATCTGTGTAATGGGGGACTGAATGGGGTTGAGTGATAGAGTGTAGCAGGATATGGATGTTATACTAATGCATGGTCATTAGAAACTAAGTCCTACATAAAATGCAGAATAACGTGTATGTCAGAAATTTTCCTTAATGTTTTGTAGAGTTGACTTTGGAATAATCTGTCTTCTGTATTACACATTAACATCCCCAAATAGACTTTTGTAAACCACAGTCTGACCTTTTGAATAGCAGATGTGAAATGAAGACTTCAGGTTATTCCATGAAGTTGATGAATGCTAATCAACAGTTGAGTTTGAGTAATATTTCCCTCTTTGCCTAAGGAGCACTAGTGGTGCAGTTATTTGCATTTTTAAAAAGTTGTTCATTTATTTCATGAAAATGAGTAGAAATTGAAAAATGAAAGGCAGATATGGACAAGAAGGATAGATCCATGGAAATCATACATATTGCATTAGCCCCAGGTATATCTAAACATGTTAGACATAAACTGGTAGATAGCATGCTCTATTGGGAATAAAAATAACAAAATCAAAATAGCATGTACAACATGGCAATACTGCAAAATTCTCAGAATTGTGCCTAAAAGTTAAGATCTGAGTATTTTTTGAAAATATGCTAGGTTTCATGGAATGGAAACCTGTTTCCTATTATATGAGTATATTCAACTTTTGCACATTAAAAACATCATTTAAAAATTAATTATGTGGTGAGGTGCCTGGGTGGCTCATTTGGTTAAGCATCTGACTCTTGATTTCGGCTCAGGTCATGATGTCAGGGTTGTGAGATCAAGCCTTGCTTCAGGCTCTGACCTGGGCATGGAGCCTGCTTAAGATTCTCTTTCTGTCTCTCTGCCCTTCCCCCTCCCTCTCCACAACAACAAACTAAAAAAAATCAGTTGTGTGGAAATTAAATGGAATATTTCTTATATTTGTTCCCAAGATGTTATTTCATCACATTTTATAACTATAAAGTGGAAGTTAAGTAACTTGATCCATAATGTAGCTAGGAAGTTGCATAGATAGGATTCAAATTCAGAATGATCTGGTTTCACAGTCTGTTTTTTTCTAGCCAATGACTCAAAAGTATATTTATCAGGAATTTTAGGTGAATCCGCACCAAACTGATTTCTTCCTTCGTTCATGTAGACAAATGAAGAGTGAAATTGTGGCAGACAAAGAAGTAGCTGAAATATGCTAATTTTTACTTGCTGTTATCAAGGATAAGAACTTGAGATTTTGTTTTCTTTTTAAAACCCAGTTTGCTTTTCTGCACAGAAAAGGTATCCATTTATGTTTAGGAATTGACTAAATTTTTGTTTTGCTAATCCCGAGGGATTATTTTCTTAGGATTAAGTGTAGTCAATTATATTAGAATGTTGGGAAGTAAAGTGCAAAATTCTATTAAAGACTTAGTGATTTGAATTTATCAAAGGAAGGGCTACTCTTTACAGTATACTTCGATGTGTATGCAAAGTACTGTTTTAACTTGTAGACCTATCTTTGAATTTTCACTGATAACTTAAGAAATAATAGCTTATTGATACTTTAGGATCTCTCTTTCCATCACCCCATATACACATATATAGAAAGAATATCTTTTTGTACATTTAATTTTGAAATACTACCTATGACCATTTCCCCACCTTTAGGAAAGGTGAGGTTTTTGCTTAGAGTCTGGAAGTGTATAGGAAAGTTGTTTTAGAGAATATTCCAGAGGTTACTTGCATGAAGTTCTCTGGCTGATTTCAGAAGTTAACTGTGGGAACACATTTTAGCACAGTTCTGCTGCTCAAGCCAGAAACCTGGATGCTTTGTTCTTCCTGAAGTATCAAAAATAAAAATTCATGAAATTCTCACATCCCACCTGTTCCCTTATCTGGGCTAAATGCTGTGGTAAGGTTTTTTTTTTGCTTTGTTTTATTTTTTTTCAGGTTGAAATATTTGAAAAGAAAATCACATAGATGTATTTATTTCTATACTTGAACAATGCTGTTGAATCCTAATTACTAAACTCATATACCCCTTCTTCCCAGGGAGTGTAGAATACTACTGTTATCAAGAAACTATGGCACATGTATCCTTAATGGCTACCTTTTGTTTCAGCTCTCCTTGGTGGTTTATTGTATTAAAACAGAGAAGCAAAAGTCTTATGTAGAAGGAGTATGCTGACAAATGATGGTTTTTATCTTGATTATTTCACCAAGTATGTGAACTGACTTTGTCACTTATTAGAATAAGTGTGCTGAATGCCCTCTGTGTGTGCATCAGGACAAGTGGTCTAATCAAGTTCAACTGTTCTGTGTCTATTTGCCTTGGCTTAATTAAAATTCAGCCCTGCTTTTGAGCAAGCCGCAGTGGTTTGGCAGACCTTCACAGGGCTATACTGCAGCAAACAATAAAAGTGATAAAGGCGTACAATAACAGTCAGTACAATGTAAATACCCCTCTTACTTACAAATCAAGTAGAAAGTGGTTCCTTGCATTCTCATCTGCTTCTGGTGATAAAAATTTTTGAAACACTTTATTTTTAAGTTTGCGTACACTCTCCTTGTCAATGGGCTGCCTTTTATTTTCCAATGAAGCAAAAGAAAATGATAGTAAGATAAATGAGCACAATACAAATCCTTTTGAATTTTTAGAACTCTTGTGTTATTTGTTGCACACATGAATGAAAAATTGCATGAAGGATTTTCACGTATGTGAGAAAGAGAGCCCTGAATTCATCTTCCATTCATTTGTGGTGGTTGGGGAGGGTATATTCTTGGTGATCATCCTTTTTTATTCAGTCCACTGTTTTTGGCCGACTGCCCCAGTCCCAGATTTTCTCACAAACAGCCATCTGGCATTCTCTCTGTCCCCCACATATATCTCCTTCAGGACCTCCTGCAAGAGGGCTGGAGAATTTCACAGCTTGGGGGCATGGGAGTATACATGAAGTTGCAGCCACTTCAGGGTAGATTTCTCACCTATAACCTGTGTATCTGTCGTTGTTAGATGTTCAGTGGAAAGAGCTGCTAGTGCCCTGGGGATCAGTAGATCTGGGGGGAGAAGTCCCAGAACACCTGTGGTTTGCTATATTTTTAACTAGTCTGCGCTTGAAGAATGCAGACTCAAAAAGCCAGATCTCTGTATTTCACATGCTCATATTGAAGCGTTAGTGCATATAAATAAATTCATATGGAAGGTGCTTTTAAAAATTCAAAGAGCTATTATTATTTATTACAGCACAAATGGTTATAGGATCTCAGATTTATTAATTAGTGCTTTGGTCAACTTAAGCTGCATATATAAATATTGCTTCACATCCTAACAGTTACAAAAGAAGGGAAGTTTCACAAGGCATTCAAAATGTGTATACAGGAACACCAATTGTCTTAAGACATCAGGAAGTATTGTGTTACAGTTTTCACCCCAGTGAAACACTATATCTTCTGTGTATGTGCTTTAGGTTTGATTTTGGCTTCCGGTTTTATTCAGACTATGAGATAATTTTTATAAAGGCATGTTTCACCATTGTCTGGGCTTTATCACTGACTTCTATAGCTGAAAGAAAGATGCACTGAGATAGAGCCATCACAATTGTTCACAGAATTGTGGCCAGTTGAATTACTGGTCGCAAGGCCAAGATTTTGTGGACTGTTTCTATGGCTTTATGCCAGTACATGTCTTATTAGCTGTAATGGAAGCCATGTGCTTTTTTACTTTCTTTATATTCTGTCCATTATCTACTCATTGCTCTTAAATTATCCAGAACTATCATTCTTTTGTTATTCTGTTAAGAACACAAATGGCATAAAATAAATATCAAAATGTTATTTAATTATTAATATAAGAACAATCTATCTTAACGTACTGAAAAAATCATAATTTCAAATCAGAAAAACCAAGTCAGGTGTTAATTTGTGTTCAGGATGCAATGCCAAGGTAACTTAATAGTCTTCGTAAATGATTTATACCAGTACTGATATACTGATACATGTATAAGGTTCAATGAAATTCCTGCTGTAGAGTATTGACTGTGATATTTCAGTTTTGTATCTAGCAATTTTATAAATTCTAAATGTCTATGAAGACACAGTGTAAACAACTAATATCATTTCTGTTCTTAAGTATTTTCATCAGGATTTCCATGTGAACAGAAAATAGTGAATAGTGTTTATTCCTTCTGGAAGTGTCCATCATTTCTTTGTGTAGTAAATATTTTGGGAAAATAAATTTACATTTGTGAAATAAATTTTCTTAAAATGTGTCATGAATGAGTTGCTTAACTGTATTCTAATATAGTTTATGGTAGAAAACATTTGTAGGTACTTCGGTTAAACAGTTATGACAAAAAACAATGGTTGTCAGGTAAAAACACATCTAGTTTCCAATATTTTCATGACACTCAGTGATTGGGTAAATTTTTGTAACAAGCAGATTTCTTTTCTGATATTATTGTTCCTTATATTATGAATTATAATGTGTTGAACCTACACCAGAGCAACTAAACAAAGGTAGAAATCTTAAAGAGTTGTTTTCTCCAAAAAGTCAGATGGACTGGTAGTCACCAAGTCAGCACTCCTACTCTCCAAATGCTCGGCTGTTTCATTCCTGAGTGGACATAGCCTTAATCTGCTTTGGGCATTATATTGAAACTTCATTAGTCTTTGTTTCAGTCTGTACCATTTCTGAGCCAAATCCTCCAGCTTCCCTTTGAGATCATATCTGGAATAAGCTTACCTTGTATTAGATTTCAGAAGTTTCTTAAAGCTAAATCAGGAATAATATCGTTGGTAAGTAAAGTTTCATAGATCTGGATAGGAGATACCTACATCAAATGTGAATTAATCTAAAATCCTTTGACATACTAAATAGTTCTCTATGTCAGTGAAACAGGCAAGTATTCACTGTTTCTTTTCAGCCTGTTATCTCAAGCTTAAGTTTCCCTCTTTTTCCCCTGTTGCTCACTTTTGACCCACGTGTAAGAGTGAAACTAATGATGCATGCCATGAAGTTGCTAGAGGAGAAACAAGATAGGTGGACTCTGAGGCCAGCCACTCTGCCAGTGAACATCCATTGAGGTCTTCCCATATGCAGTGCCCACCAACTACAAAGGTATATGAGACCAGGACAGACCTTTGAATATTTCTTTTTTTTTTCCTTTCAAACAGTTCCTTTTATTTATTCTTCTTAACCCTTGTATTAGTTTGCTAGGGCTGCCATAACAAAGTATCACAAACTGCACGGCTTAAACAACAGAAACCCATTTTCTTGCAGTTCTAGAGGCTAGAAGTCCAAAATCAAGATTATCAGTAGGGTTGGTTCCTTCTTAGTGCTGTGAGAGAGAATCTGTTCCGTGCCATTCCCCTTGCTTCTGATGGTCTGATGGCAGTCTTCAGCATTCCTTGGCTTGTTAGAGCTATGAGTTTCACATTTCATCCCTATTTGGTGAGCCACACAGGAAAGTGCAGATTTGCCATTCTGAATACAGATTTGCCGTTCTGAATACAGATCTGCACTTTCTTGTGTGGCTCACCAAATAGGGATGATATGCCTATGTAGGATGGTTTTATTTTGGACTCTTTTCATATCACCTCTTAGGAGACCTTTGGAATAGGGAATTTTTCTTCCATGATTTTAAACACTGAATACCAGTGCAATGTGAAACTCATAGCTCTAACTTCTCATACAATTTGGTATACAAATTATAACTTGGAAAAAGAGATGGCTAAACTAATGTGTGTGGACACATATATTCTCATATACAAATGATTTGATAATGG
Source organism: Mirounga leonina (assembly GCF_011800145.1). Taxonomy (NCBI): domain Eukaryota; kingdom Metazoa; phylum Chordata; class Mammalia; order Carnivora; family Phocidae; genus Mirounga; species Mirounga leonina. The sequence continues at coordinate 14,026,029 of NW_023270158.1, forward strand.
AGTCTTACTCATAGAAGTCAGAAATACATAGTTGGTTTGCTGTTATATCAACCTACATTTGGCTATGATCCTGTTAAAAATATAAGTGTTTTCTTTTTGAATTTGTTAGGGGAGTCATTTATTTTATTATTATTTTTTAAAGATTTTATTTATTTATTTGAGAGCGAGAATAAGAGAGAAAGAGAAAGCATGAGAGGGGGAGGGTCAGAGGGAGAAGCAGACTCCCTGCCGAGCAGGGAGCCCGATGCAGGACTCGATTCCGGGACTCCAGGATCATGACCTGAGCCGAAGGCAGTCGCTTAACCAACTGAGCCACCCAGGCGCCCCATAGGGGAGTCATTTAAAGAGATAGAAACATATGTCAAGATAAAAACCAGATAATTTCTGCTGTGTGTGTGCATGTGTTTATGTCTGAGAGCATGCATGAAATTCTCATACTTTTTAACTAGCTTCCCAGAAAATGTTTAAGTTTTAAACACTAAAACATGAATATCAGGAATTTCAAAAGTTGATAACTATGCATATCAGATAAAATTTGAACAAAATATTATAAAAATGTAACAGACTCTCATTAAGATAGTTTAAAATTACATCAGAGAATGATACATAGTGAGAGGGGCTTATTGTTCTTTTGACCTTTTATTTTATTCAAATTCAACCTTTGATTTCATGATAAATAAAGTATGAAAATCTCATGATATCAGATGTGTATTTCATCCTAGATCTTTCTGAATGTTATATATGGAGATTTTAAAAACCTTGAAATTTGATAAAAATAATTAAATGCAGGTGTTTTGACCAAAGCTAATTATTTTTGCAAGGACTAGGTAGGATGATATTTAACTAAAGTTTTTGTTTTCAAGAATGCTATAGAGACATAAATCTATGTGGATGGCATGGAATTTAATAACAACATTGTTAATAAGAATACTAAAATAGAATTTTATGTTCAAGGATAATGCCTTTTTAATAAATGAAACTGGAATATACAAACTCACATATGATGGATGCACACCATATGACTCATTAGTAGTGTTTACCTTTTTTTAAGATTTATTTATTGAGGGTCTCTTCTGTGGGAGATACTATAGTAGCACTAGTAATTATATAAGTAATAAAAAAGAATTACTGACATCATGGGCTTACATTTGAATTTGGTGCTATAAAACTTGGTGCTTTTTCGGTCAAACATAGGTTGAATACTGGCTTTAATGTTTACTGGCTGGATGATTTTGAATTTGAATACCTTATGAGAAAACTAACTCTTAAGTAGGATTTAAACCTTGGTGGTTGGTGAGGGAGCTGGGAAATGAAATCAAACTTATCTGACCCTTAAATTAGTAATTTTTCCATTATTCTAAATTAGATTAATAAATAGGAATGAATTGAAAACTGTAAAGTATAGAATTAACAGTTTTATAATTCTTCAGTTTGATTTAATATTCCTTGGTTAATTTATACAGTCAATAGATATTTGTTGAAGGCCTGCTATTGGGCATGCATAGTTTGAAATCTTGAGGATATTGTCAGGAACAAGAAAAAAGTGTCCCACTTCATGTGGTGCTCAAATTCTAGTATGGAAATATAGACAATAAACAAAATACATACATGGGAAAATATCAGGTGGTGATAAAATGCTGTGGTGAAAACAAATCAAGGAAATTACTTTAGACTAGGTGGCCAGGAAGTCTTTCCCCTATGTTGCAGACCAATAGCCTCTGCATTCAGTTAGTTACTAGTATCCTATTATTGTTAATGTCCTTGATTTGAAAATTATACTGTGACTAAGTAAGACCTTAAGTTTTGGGGAAATTGGGTAAAGATTATACAGCAGGATCTCTTTGTCCTGTATTGCAGTATGAAAATATTTGCCACTGAAAGTCTAAAAACGTAACTAGAGCAACTATAAAAGCAAAGTGAAAGGTTTCAAGCAGTGGAAGCTGTGGACTGCTGGGAGCTAGTCTGTACTGTAAGAAAAATAGTCATGCTGTGGTGTGGAAAATGGGTTGGAAGACAGAACTAATGTGAGTGCAGGGACCAGTGGAGAGACTGCTGCCATTGTCCAGAAGAGAAATGGTAGTGGCTTGGTCTGGCATGATGATAGTGGTGGTAAGAGTTGTGGATGCATAATAGAGTTTGAAGTTCTAATTAACAAGGCTTGCTGACGGATTGTTTGAGAGGGAATGACAGATCAAGTATGACTTAAGTTTCAGGACCAAGCTATTGGATTGATGCCAGTGATATTTATTAAGAAGGCAAAGGTTGAAGTAGGAGGTTGACAAATAATGACACTTGATTAATTTTATGAGCAAATTATTAAAATAAATATAAACAGACAATTCATAATATGTTTATGAGTATTTGTAATTAGTAGCTTCAGTGACAAATTTAGCCTGATGAATGCAATATTGGTTATAAATAAATTAACTCACTTGGGTATTCTCTTATTTACTCTCAAATTTTTAATTGAATGCATTTTTGAAAACATGACATTGTGAAATATATTAAAGACAATAACAATACCAACAGATATTCTTAATTTGCTCTTATGAATTTTCATATCTGTATGTAATTTGTCGTTTTATTCAACAAATATTTGTGGAGTGACAGCTTTGTACCAGGCACTGTTTTAACCACTGGGGATATACCACTGAACAAATAAGACCAAATATTTCTGCACTAGTGGAGTTTACATTCTAGTATATTTTAGTAGAGATGAACCAGACAATTTAAGAGAGATTACTCAAATGTATGGTATGTGAGTAAAATAGTTTATTTTTAAAAAAATTTTTTAACTTAATCTAGCTACAGATACTTTACATACAAATATTTAGATTAATAGCATTTTGTTACATCAAATGAAGAGTATAGCAGTCTGAATAAATCCTGTCACAAAAGCAGTAACACCCACTGTAACTAACTTGGGGAATCAGGTTATTGCACCTAAATAAGTCACAGTCTTTAGTTTGTGATGGCTATCTTAAATCCAAATGGGTGGTTTGTTTGTTTTGTTTTTGTAAATACATACACACAGCAATGGGTCATGGTCCCTGGGCTCATCCCTTGTGAAGCATCGGTATACACAAAATGGATCATTTAAGTCTTTAACAGAATATGCCAATCTACTCCAGGAGCCTTCTTTTTAAAAAAGTTAAAGACAAAAATAAATATGAGTCCACAAATCAGCCACATCCTATTTTCTGCACATTCCAGTTTTGACCTTTTTTTTAATAGAAATATGCCAAAAAAACCCTGGATCACTTTATTTTTATTTTTTTAAAATGGTGGGTAGTGTTACTTTATCATAAATATTGTAATTTTCATCACATAAAAATAGATGCTAAATATTTTTTTATTATGTTCAGTTAGCCACCATATAATACATCATTAGTTTTTGATGTAGTGTTCCATGATTCATTGTTTGCATATAAAACCCAGTGCTCCATGCAGTACGTGCCCTCCTTAGTACCCATCACCCGGCTAATCAATCCCCCCACCCCCCTTCCTTCTGTAACTCTCAGTTTGTTTCCTGGAGTCCAGAGTCTCTCATGGTTTGTCTCCCTCTCTGATTTCTTCCCATTCAGTTTTCCCTCCCTTCCCCTATGGTCCTCCATGCTATTATGTTCCACATATGAGTGAAACCATATGATAATTGTTTTTCTCTGCTTGACTTATTTCACTTAGCATAATGTTTTGACTTTTATATAACATTGTCTATACAGTCCTCCAGTACTACTACAACCCAGAAAGCTGTATTTTTTTTTATTTTTACTTAAATAAAATAGTTTAGATAAGCAAAATGACTGTTAAGTCAGATGATAGAGGGACAAAAATGAAACAGAGGGGCGCCTGGGTGGCTCAGTTGGTTAAGCGACTGCCTTCGGCTCAGGTCATGATCCTGGAGTCCCTGGATCGAGTCCCGCATCGGGCTCCCTGCTCGGCAGGGAGTCTGCTTCTCCCTCTGACCCTCCTCCTTCTCATGCTCTCTGTCTCTCATTCTGTCTGTCTCAAATAAATAAATAAAATCTTTAAAAAAAAAAAAAGAAACAGAGAAGGAAGATTGGTGATTTGAGGGAAGGAAGAGGTTAGGGTCTGGAATGGATTTGGTTTTAAAATAAGGTCATTAGGAAAGACTTTGTTGATTAGGAGTTGATGGAGGGAGCTTTGATGATAATTGTTGAAAGAGCATTCCATACGGAACTAAGAGTAAATACAAAGCCCCTTTGGTGGTGGGCAGGGTGTGAACAATTGGCAGAGTGGTAAGAGATTAAAGACACAGGGGAACAAGGGAACAAGCAGATAGAGGGGCTTTGTATGCATCACTTTGAGAACCTTGTCTTTTATTTTGGGTGAGATGAAGGACTTTGAGCAGAAGCCAGTATGATTTTCCAGACTTAAAAGTGACACCCTGTGGGGAGGGGGGTGCAGTATGGGGAGGCATGGGCTGAAGTAGCGAGACCAGTTAGTTACAAGGCTATTCTGATAACTCAAATGGGAGAAAATATTACCTACATTAGGCCACGATTAGTTGAGGGTAGTGAGAAATGGTTGGATTCTGGACATATTTAGAAGACAGAGCTAGTAAGATGTACTGATGGATTGAACATATAGTGTGAAAGAAAAGAGAGGTTTCAAAGCTTACCTTATGGTTGACCTGAATGACTAGAAGAAGGATGGCACTGCCATTTTTATGGGTATGGAGAAGATGAGAGAAAGAGTATGTTTGCATTGTGGACAGGTTCAGGGGGTCACTTTGGGCCTGATAAGTTTGATATGCCCATTAGACTTCAAAGTGGAGATGCCAGTGGGCAGTAGACGATAAGAAATCAGAGATAAAGGGAGAGGACCAGATCTCTGAGTAGCGAATACTGCTGCACTGAAATAGCAGTTGTATTTCATGTAGTTTTGTTTTTGTTGTTGTTGCCAAGAACTTACTATACAAGAATAAGGTCTTGTTAGGTTTAAACGCATTGAAGACTGATTTTCTCGATTCTTGTGAGAATTTGGTTCAGAATAATTTTATTTCAAAAAATCTGGAAGATCAAATGCAGCTTAATTACATTAACATTATTAAGAGAATGCGGACTTAAGCATGTGGTAAATTTAAAATGTTGCTCTCTTATAGGGGGATGATCATGGTGGGGGGCTTTTTTTTTTCTTTCTTAAAGCAAATTCTATGTCTTTAGAAGCTCTTATTTTTATAGAATGTGGAAGACTAAACATAAGATTAATTCTAGTTTATGTTATTATGCAGCGAAGAAAAAGAAATGCGTGAAGCTGTGCCATGGTAGCTTGGGTTATCTTTGAAGCCCCTGATTGGGAATTGTCTACTAAACACTATCAATGGCGTGTAAGAACTAAATTCGGCTTGTGAATGCGACCTGACATAGTTACACAGGCATTCTGTGCCCTCTGTTCTCCTGTCGAATGCCTGGAGGCAATAACATCAGCTATTATATTTTTTATTAATTGGTTTGAAAATAAAAAAAAATAATGCTATATATATATCTGTAAATGTGAATTTATTCAACTCTTCAATGAGAATATACTTTATAAAAAGGAAACCTGTTTTTTTTTTTCTTATGTCTACCTACCTATCTTTACCAGGAAAGATTATTATTAGTAATTTTTTGCAAATAAAGAGGCTTAGACATCTAAGTAAGAGTTGGGGAAAGGGAAAATATTGCTAACCCGACTTCTGAACGGGAATAATTTTTTTAAAGCATTTATATATTAACTTAGAAAGAAAACGTAGAGTTTTTACATCATTTCTGGAGCACCTCCCTTGGCAGAAGCTTGCATTAGGGGGGATTCACTTAGTGTGGGCGGCCGGAGAACACTGTGATTCAGCTGTTTGTTCCTGCCACCCTCCTGGCCCGATACCATGGGAGTGACTTGTGTGTCCCAGATGCCTGTGGCTGAGGGCAAGAGTGTCCAGCAGACAGTGGAGCTCCTCACCCGGAAGTTGGAGATGCTTGGGGCAGAGAAGCAAGGAACATTTTGCGTGGATTGTGAGACCTACCACACAGCTGCCTCCGCTCTTGGCAGCCAAGGTCAGGCTGGGAAGCTGATGTATGTGATGCACAACTCAGAGTACCCTCTGAGCTGCTTCGCCCTCTTTGAGAATGGCCCTTGGCTTATTGCTGACACCAACTTCAGTGTGCTCATGGTGAAGCTGAAGGGCTTTTTCCAGAGTGCCAAGGCCAGCAAGATTGAGACCCAGGGTACCTGTTACCAGTACTGTGACTTCCTAGTGAAGGTGGGCACAGTCACCACGGGGCCCAGTGCCCGAGGCATCTCCGTAGAGGTGGAGTATGGCCCCTGTGTGGTAGCTAGTGACTGCTGGAGCCTGTTGCTCAAGTTCCTACAGAGTTTTCTAGGCAACCACACACCAGGGGCTCCTGCAGTGTTTGGGAACAGACACGATGCTGTCTATGGCCCAGCAGATACCATGGTCCAGTACATGGAACTCTTCAGTAAGATCCGCAAGCAGCAGCAGGTGCCAGTGGCTGGGATTCGTTAGTGACTGGCAACTGCCCAGCTGAGCTCTGTCACCAGGGGGACTGTGCAGGAGGAGCAAGGGCTGCACCCTGAGGCCCCTGGACCCCAGAAACCCAGGGCAGACATGGAGGCTTCTCTCCCTCTTCCCAGCTGTGACTTTTGTTCTGGGGATCTGGACTCCTCTCCCCTGACCCTCACACACAGCCCCCAGCAGCTGCTTCACCCTATGCCTTACTGGACTGGACTTGGCCTGTTCTCAAGAATGGTTAATTATGAAGAGTGGAGAAGTGTGGAGCTTTCCTGCTTTAGGGGAAAAGGTAGGACAGGCCTGCCTAGTGTTGGTGGGAAAGCAGTCTGTCTGTCTCCAACTACTGAGGATTTGGCTTAGGTCTGCTGTGGATGGACTGGGCTGGGCGGGGCTGAGCTGTAATAAAGGCCTCTTCCTCTACTCCAGGGATGCAGGTGGGCTTCTCCTGGAGAAGGAGTAGGAGGCATAACTTGGGAAAAAAAAAAAAAAAGAAAGAAAGAAAAGGTAGAGGAAAGGAAGGGAAATTAGGTGAAATGACCTCCATAGAGATTGCTTGGCGTTGATCAAGGGATGAAGTTTCTTCTCTGAGATTTTCACTTAGGGTCGTTGATCTGATATTCATATCATTGCTGTCAAGGTATTGTAAGTTCCTAATCATTAGCGTAGGGATTCAGAAAGAGAAGGCAAACTCATAAATAACTGGGTCTCCCTACCCCATCTTCACACTTTTTGATGAGTGTTGGATCTGAGGATCTCCTTCTAGAACATCTCAATGTGAACCAAACGATACTACTACTATCACTTTTCTTTAAGGTACCTGCTATTTCCTGTTCTCCTACCTTGATCGTTTTTTCTCAGGTCGGTAGTATGGAAAGTGTATAGTGGCAAAAAGAAAGACTATCAACTAGAGGAGAGATGTAGAAAGCTAATTTTGGGGAATATCAGTATAGCAGATGCATTCTCCCAAAGCCTCCTTTCTGTTGACATAAACTCCCACACACCACTTATCAACTTCTGCCAACCAGAAAAAGGCTCATTCTCATTTTAAAATAACATCTTTATTGGGATATAATTCACATATTGTATAATTCGCCCATTTAAAATATAAAATTGAGTAGTTTTTATATATTCACAGAGTTGTGCAACCCTCCCCACAATCAATTTTGGAGCATTTTAACCATCCCCTACAGAAACTCCATAGCCATTAACAGTCACTTCTATTTCTCCTCAAACAGCCTCCCTCTCTCAGCCTTAAGCAACTACCAATTTACTTTGTGTGTCTGTGCATATGCCTATTCTAGACATTAGTATAAATGGAATCCTGTAATATGTTGTCCTTTGTGGCTGGCTTCTCTTACTTAATATAATGCTTTTAAAATTAACCCATGTGGAAACATGTGTCAGTACTTCGCATATTTTTATTGCCAAATAATAGTCCATTGTATGGATATATACCACATTTCATTTATCCATTTATCAATTGACGTTTGTTCAGGTTGTTTGCACTGTGGGTTATCACGAATAATGCTGCTATGGACATTTTTGGACAAGTTTTTGTGTGGACATACGTTTTTGATTCTCTTGTGTCTATTTTACAAGTAGAATTGCTGGGTCATATGGTAACTCAGTACTTAACCTTTTGAGGAACTGCCAGACTTTTCCCAAAGTGGCTGCACCATTTTGTATTCCAAACAGCAATGTGTTACTGTTCTGATTTCTCTATATCCTCACCAGCAGTTGTTATTATTTATCTTTTATTGTGTGGCAAAATACACAAAGCATAAAATTTACCATCTTAAGCATTTTAAAGTGTACAACACAGTGGCGTAATAGTGTTGTGCAGCCATTACTTTTATTTAGTTCCAGAATTTTTCATTATTTGATTATAGCTGATCATAGGGGGGATAAAGTGGTGTCTCATTGTGCTTTTGACTTTCATTTCCTTGATAAAGATTTTTAACATCTTTTCATGTAATTGTTGGCCATTCATATATCTTCTTGAAGAAATGTGTATTAAAATCTTTTACCCATTTTTAATTTGGGCTGTCTTTTCATTTACTGAGTTATTAATAGTGAAAAGGCTCAATCTTAACTATGAATGTACTACCTGAAAAACTCAAGCACCCCATGCTGTCAGTTTAAATATATTTGCCAATGGTCCTGGGCTTACCCAATCTGCATAGAGAACTCTTTCTGACCTCAGAACATTTAGGTTAGGTACCTATATGTTCAGGAGAGTGTGGAAGAAACTGTACAAAAAGCAAACACTTTCACAGTCTTCTCTCTGAGAACTTCCATCTCTGAAAAACACATGTGAAGAAATATGTTAAAAGACAGAAGCATTTGTGGTATAACATTAATTTATAGGATGTGAATTTGTTTTGTTACAAACCATCAGACAGTGCTTTGAAGATCTTTCTTAAATCATGATCTTGAGGAAACCATTAGAGAAAAAGGTATTACTCCACATTCGTTTACAAGCATGTGCTTATTATTAGTAAGATGCCTTTAATAGTTGATACACTGATGACATTTGGCTTAAAGTTTTTCAGATAAATGGAACTTTATGTTTGTACAATTTAAATGGAATGTGTTTCAAGATGAGACTTACGATATCTGCCAGGAATTTTCTCCCTGTTAAGTTTATCATTTATTCTTGTGTCCTTTCAAAAAGAGGAAATCATCTTATTGGCATACTATCATGCTAAATGTATGTAGCATACTAAATAAATCATAAAGAGGGGACTGAGCCAAGCAAGAGAGTGGGATAGTTCATTTTATTTGCAAGTGGGTAGCTACGGATATGTACAGTTATTATTCAACTGAAAAGGAAGTGGTAGCAAAACCAAGATATTGGTTATCCTAACAATTTGCAGTTTCTCAGTCTATTTTTGAAAAAGTTGAATCCCTTCCAAGATCCCAAGCCCCCATCCTCCACCCCCACACCAACCAGATTTATTCCAGGCAATAGTAAATACACCTGGTATGCAAGGGAAAATACTTTTAAAGCCAGTTTTGAAGGAGTCTCCAAGACATTGAAAGGAGCCAGATGGTGTGCAGACCATTCTACAGACTTTATGATTACTTTGGCTAAAGCAGCTGGTCTCTGTAGTGAAAAAGTTTTCATGGCAGAAAAATCCCCTTTTCCCTCAGTGCAGCTGGGTTTGTCTAAGGAAGGCTTTCCCCAGGCAAGTGTTCTACCTACACTGGGCATTTTCAAGTCTGTTGTACTTAGATAAGTTAAACCAGTTCTGTTACACCAAGTTGACAAAAAACACAAATGAGGCAATGTTAATTTTTTTTTTTTCCAGCTCAGTATGGCTTAATTGCCTTTTTTTTTTTTTTTTAAGTTTTCACCTCTTAGCAGGCCTTTTCTGTTTAGCACCAGAAATCTAATAACTGAGACTATTCAGGGGAAAAAAAAATGGCACTCTTCCAAAAGAGAAAGTGAACTTCAACACAATTCCTAGATTTAAAAGGATTGCAAAGGAGAATTATTTCTGCCAGCTTTGGTCATTTGACAGCTACAATTCTCCTTTTCCAATATGTCATCTTAAATCACCATCAACTTACTAATGAGAATCCTGCTTTTAATTCTTTGATGTTTAGAGAGACTAAGGGAGAGAGGGAGAACTTTCGCCCTGTTTATGTGATGTTTAAATATAATTAACTGCTGTACTTTTGCCTTTAAAGTGTTATTTTTATACTCCCATCATATAGATTTTAAATTTACACTCTGTTTATGCAGAAATGATCTTGGAGTTAAAATAATAGTCTTTATTGCAGCTAGGGAATATTTATCTGAACAGATACATAAGTGTTTCTGTAAAGAATGGGTCTATTTTACTTTATCAGCAACTAAGGGGAAGGTTATTGGCTCTGATGTATCTTTTCTGTTGTGTGTGAAACATGCAGTGTTGTGTGCTGTGGCGATTTATGGTGTGGAAGACAAAGTAGGTGCTATTCCAACCCTTCTTTCAACAACAGAGTGTAAACCCGAGCCTGAACTTACCTGTCAGAAAGTAAGTTAAAATAACGTTAGGGAAAGCCTAGTATTGTGCACTTTCCCATACCTTTCTATCTACAGCTCAGGAATTTAGCCAGCATGATTAATGACCACTGTTATTTGTGAGCTTTCCAAGTCCCTAAGACATAATGAACTTGACTCTTCAGCCACGTAGAAGGAAACAGGCTGTTGGACTTCTTCAGCACATGTTCATGATTATGAGCTCTCTACAGTTGGAAAGAAGGGAGAGGAAAAATCATCTCCTGACATTACCTAGACATACCTTAAAACATTTCCACGCCTTCCCTTTCTTCTTCTCCTCCCACCTTCCTGTCCCCTAGACATGCACGTACACACACACACACACACACACACGCACACATACACAAAGTCTATTCTCTCTCTCGCTCTCTCTCTCTTTTTGATAATCCAGAATCAAAGCCTAACTACTTAATCCTGCCTCTTAATTTTTCTTCACATAGAACCAGTCAATCAGGTCTGTTGATTGCTTTGTCACCATATCTTACAGATTTTTCCTTTCCTCTGTTACATTCTGCCTGGCACCTCATGTTTATGTTACTCTAATCCCCGAGTTATTTCAGGCTCCAGACCCTCTCCCCATCTTAAGGTCATACAACCCCTTTATTTCCTTGTGTGCTTTATTTTAACTCCTCCGGTTTCTTTCCATATCTCTATTCTGACCTCACATCCAGGCTTGTATGTTTTCTGTCCTTTGTTCTCTTTAATATGGATATCTCCTTTTTCTCAAATTCAACATTGATTTCCTTCAAGATGTATTTAATTTTTTTAATTTTTTAAGACGTGTTTTATTTTTTAAATTTTGTTTTATGTTGGTACACCATACATCATTAGTTTTTTGTTTTTGTTTTTGTTTTTTTTTTAGTTGCAAATAGCTTCTTAGGAATGTATTTATTTTTTTTTATTTTGTTATGTGAATCACCATACATTACATCATTAGTTTTTGATGTAGTGTTCCATGATTCATTGTTTGCATATAATACCCAGTGCTCCATGCAATACGTGCACTCCTTAATACCCGTCACCGGGCTAACCCATCCCCTACCCCCCTCCCCTCTGAAACCCTCAGTTTGTTTCCAGAGTCCATAGCCTCTCATGGTTCGTCTTCCCCTCTGGTTCCCCCCCTTCATTTTCCCCTTGCTTCTCCTAATGTCCTCCATGTTATTCCTTATGTTCCACATATAAGTGAAACCATATGATAATTGTCTTTCTCTGCTTGACTTACTTCACTTAGCATAATCCCCTCCAATTCCATCCATGTCAGTGCAAATTGTGGGTATTCATCCTTTCTGATAGTTGAGTAATATTCCATTGTATATATGGACCACATCTTCTTTATCCATTCATCTGTTGAAGGGCATTTCAGCTCCTTCCACAGTTTGGCTATTGCGGACATTGCTGCTATGAACATGGGGGTGCATATGCCCCTTCTTTTCACTACATCTGTGTCTTTGGGGTAAATACCCAGGAGTGCAATTGCTGGGTCATACGGTAGCTGTATTTTTAACTTTTTGAGGAACCTCTACACTGTTTTCCAAAGTGGCTGTACCAGCTTGCATTCCCACCAACAGTGTAAGAGGGTTCCCCTTTCTCCACATCCACTCCAACATGAAGATGTATTTTAAAAAGTATATTCTTGCATAATTCTCCTCAGACCATCCTTGCCTAGTAATCATACCCCTCATTTTTTGCAGGGATGAGGGTACATTCTCCTAAACTGCTTACTAAATGTTTACTCTGTAACACCAATCCTATCGTAGACTCCTTAGTTAAAGAAAATAAAATTTTAGCTTATTTTAATTCTTTCTAGGGGTAGTTACTCTGCTTTCTACACATTTGGTATTCAATGCCTTGTCAAATATAATTCAAACCCAGTCATTTGCAACCTTGAGGAAGTGAACCACTAACTCTAAACTTCTAGCAATCCCGTAGCAGTCTCCAGTTCCTCCAGAAGACTTGTGAAAATTCTCTTCATTATAAGCCATTGAACATTTGTTGGAGTCTGCTGCTTGCTGCAAGAAGATTTCAGAAATTAGTGTGTTGGTTCATACCAGTACTGAAAACATTGCATTGACCAAAGAAAGGGAACATTACCTGAATCTCCCTTTGATATAATCAAGAAGTGGGGGGAAATTAATCTCCATCCCCTACCATTATTTGTGCAGGATGCTGCTTAGTATCTTTCTCATTATGGAGTGTTCTTTTAACTAGAAAAAGGATTAGGCATTGCCATGGCAGAAAGACCAAGCCTGGTGAAGCTAATAGGGATTTCCATTCACATCCCATGTTTTCATCTTGCGAATTACACTCTTTCTCTGTCTTGTTCCCACCAGAGAAGCCCAGAGATGCCTGGCAGTAATATGACACTGTCTTTTTTACGCATTGTTTGCTGATTGTCTTCTACTCAGTTCTCAGCTCCTTGAAAGCAGATCCTATGCCTTGTTTACCTTTGTGTGCCTACAGTTATCTCTATGCCTTACACCCGACAGGTGTTCAATAACTGTTTGCAGAACAGAATTGAGTCATTTTCGAAAACTAGTCTATATTATGGACTCTGATGATTTTCTTTTATTCTACAAAAAGATTTTCTATCTTCATTTTCCTTACCAGTGGCATATCACTCATAATACAGTATGCTATTCCATCAGGCCAGAAAATGTGGATGAACACTGCTTTTAAGGTATTCATCATTTCTTCTTTTGAACTAGTCCTAAGGATGTGATTATCTCTTTTACAGAGAGCAATTATCCCATTTTGTGGTAATTCTCTTTTTACAAGTTTGCCTTCCTAGTGGACTGTGATTTTTTTTTTTCAAAAACAAGACTATTTCTCAATATTCCTAGGACGACCTAGCATGATGTTTGATAAATAACTGTGGCTCGATGCTTTTTTGTAGAGGTCGATCTCCACGTGGCCTTCTCATGCTTTTTCCATCCTGCCTTTAGATGTGTCTAGCTTGTCGTAGACTCTGTCCATCACATTGCCAGTGCCTCCTAGGCTCCTGCACTTGTCTGTCACCACCTTGCCCCAATTTTCAGGTGAGACATGGATTTATCTTCATTAACCCTAGAAGGCTTTCTCCTTAAGAACACTGACATATGACACTACTGGGTATTTACCCCAAAGATACAAAAGTAGGGATCCGAAGGGGTACGTGCACCCCGATGTTTATAGCAGCAATGCCCACAATAGCCAAACTGTGGAAAGAGCCAAGATGTCCATCGACAGATGAATGGATAAAGAAGATGTGGTATATATATACAATGGAATATTATGCAGCCATCAAAAGGAATGAGATCTTGCCATTTGCAACGATGTGGATGGAACTGGAGGGTATTATGTTGAGTGAAATAAGTCAAACAGAGAAAGACATGTATCATATGATCTCACTGATATGAGGAATTCTTAATTGTAGGAAACAAACTGAGGGTTGCTGGAGTGGGGGGTGGGGTGGGAGGGATGGGGTGACTGGGTGATAGACACTGGGGAGGGTATGTGCTCTGGTAAGCGTTGTGAATTGTGCAAGACTGTTGAATTTCAGATCTGTACCTCTGAAACAAATAATGCAATATATGTTAAGAAAAAAAGAAAAGAAGAAGAAGGTAGCGGGAGGGGAAGAATGAAGCGGGGGAAATCGGAGGGGTAGACGAACCATGAGAGACGATGGACTCTGAAAAACAAACAGGGTTCTAGAGGGGAGGGGGGTGGGAGGATGGGTTAGCCTGGTGGTGGGTATTGAGGAGGGCACATTCTGCATGGCGCACTGGGTGTTATGCACAAACAATGAATCATGGAACACTTCATCTAAAACTAATGATGTAATGTATGGGGATTAACATAAGAATAAAAAAAAAAGAA